>NC_079410.1:6901128-7248212 GCF_029220125.1 Pseudoliparis swirei | reverse complement strand
TGCTATTTAATATTGCACACTGCACACTCCGCATGGCCTTGGTCGCCCTTTTCCACTGTATGCACGATATGTTCTCGTTCACTTGACCCCCCCCCCCCCCCCCAACAGACCCCCGCTCTGCAGTGAGGGTCTGGCAGCGTCCACAGCCTGTCCCGGTCCTCTGTCATTCCAACAACAACAGGCTCTAGCTCAGTGCTTTTGCATTGCGTCGCTCTCTCTCTCTCTCGCTCAGCTCATCTCCTCTCCCCTCCCCTCCCCTCCCCTGCTGCCTTCCTGCCTCCCTCCCTCTCTCTCTCTCTATTAAATTTCCAGTCACACAACAGTGCAGTGGATATCCCTCCCTCTCTCTAACTCTCACACACTCCCCCACCACATCCCTCTCTCTCCCTCCCTCCCTCTCTCCCTCCCTCTCTCACGCATACATACCTCTGTAGTCTGTGAGGTGTCGTCGTCGTCGTCCTGGATGTCTCCCTATCCCTCGCTCTCGATATCGACTGCTCTCTCCCTCCTTTACTTTGAACCTCTTAATCTTGCTCACTCTTGATACGAGGCTGCCCCCCCCCCCTCTCTCCCTTTCTCCTCCCCCTATTGCCTCATTATTTAAAAGAGCCCCCCCTCACATTTCCTCCTCTTCCTCCCCAACCCACTCTGTTTGTATCTCTGTACTGCAGTGTCTGCTCGGGCTATATGGCGTGGAGTATAACCTCTCCTCCTCCTCCTCCTCCTCCTCCTCCTCCCTCACTCTGGTGAGTGTGCGGGGCTCACTCCACCAGGCCAGCCTTTAACTGACTGATTGAGTGGACATGCAGGCCGATGAATGAGTAAAGATGGGGTCCACTGTGAGGATTAATGCGCCCGGTACGAAGACGGCGAGCTCGCCGCCTCGTGTGTTTCCGCAGCTCCTCTCCTCCCGCGCCCTTCCCTCGCTGTTGCCGTGTGTTCTGCTGTGCTGGCATATTGGCGGAGAGACGCGCCGCCGCTTCTCTTTGCCCCCGGGGTTGCGTTCAGGTGCCGGGGGGCCCACGGCGGCAGTTGAAACCTCTGGCACGGCCGTGCTGTGCGCCACGGACGGCGTGGAGAGAGAGAGAGGGCGGCGGGGGCAGAAACCGCCGGCGATGATGAGAACACGTCGCCGGCCTCTCCCCTCCCGTCGATTCTGCATCTCCCCCCCCCCCCCCCAAGTCTTTCCTCGCACACTATATCTCAGGTCTGAACTCTCCGCAGCCTCCGAGGCCCTGACGGAGCCCTGATCCGTACCTGATGGCGGAGCAGCACGCCACCGGCCGCACAGAGTCCGACCCGTGTGATACCAAATTGAACACTCGGGCGAGCGAGGGTCGACCGCTCCGACGCTCATGCCCGCGTACATCCTGAAACACTGTGTTTTCACCCACAGAGAAGCTCTTTTAAAAACACAGAGTTAACCAAGGTTGTGTCTCCTCCACTAAAGCCAATACTCCTCCCTTATCAGAAACAGCCCAATCTGGCAACCGCATCCATTAGGCCGATAGTACCATTGATCTTCCCACACCCGAGCCGAGCGGACCTCAACCACCAGCCCCGGAGGACAAATCCAATTGTAGGTGTTATATGCTCCTCTGACCCGCACCCTCTTCTTAATCTCTCCACGGGCAGGCTAAACTCATCCACCACCATCACAACACACTCGCTCCGTGTGTGGCGAGGCTTAATAATAAGACCGTCTCTCCCGCTCCTCCATCGCTCCTGTCAACACCTCCTCTGGCAAGGCGTAAAACAAACTCTGCCCCCGGGCCTCGAAACCCCATTATGCTGAGCAGCACTCCTGCCACCAGCATAATCATCACATCGAGCCCACAGCCTCCTCGCTGCCCTCAGACCGGTCCACCGCCTCTTCCCCCACGGCGACCACGGGGAGGGACAGCAACCAAAATGGCCGCGTGTGACCAACACGAAGCAGGAGCGTTTCCATTTCAGGCCAGCTGTGACGCTCACAGATGGTCATGGATGCAGTAATCGGTAAAGGTTAAGCGCACTTAAATTGTTTAATCTTATAACCTTCGCATTGAAAATGCGGAAGGTTATGTTTTGATCGCCGTGTATTTGTATGCGTGCGTGTTTGCGTGTTATTCGCATAAGTCAAAAAGTATTAAACCGAATCACATGAAATTTGGTGGGATGATTGGTTATTATCCGGGGACCATTTGATTCGATTTTGGGATCGATCGGGTCAAAGGTCAAGGTCATGAAAAGGTCAAAATCTTCTTTGAATCGCATGAAATTTGGTGGGATGATTGGTTATTATCCGGGGACCATTTGATTCCGAGGATCTGACATGGTCAACGAACACAGACACTCTGGTGAGAAAGGCAGGCGGCCGCCTCTGCACACCATTTGCCTGAGACCAGACCAGGATTTTCCTCAGGTAGTCTCTCCTTGGACTGACAGACAGCAGAAGCCTGACACTGCATCTGCAGCCAAGTTTGGGCAACTGCTCCGGCCAGGACAGGAAGGTTTCAGAGAGAGTCTTTGAATGACACTCCCACCCTGCCCCTCCCTCCCCCCACCAGGGTGCAGAAACCAGAGCCGAGGAGAGCCAGAGAGATATCATGAAGGAAACAGACTCAGATAACAAGCTGGGTCAAGCAGGCAGCTCGGCTGCGGCGCTGCCGCAGGAGAGACTGAGAGAGAGAGTCTTCTTTCCTCAGATCATTTCTCAGGCACTCAGACCATCACTCACCACCCCAGGACCCCCACCACACCACCTTCCCCCTCTTACACACACACACACACACACACACACTGTAAATATTGTGTTGTTTTTTTTTTTTGTAGTGTGTTGTTGTTGCTTGCACATTCCTCCTTCTGAACATTGCCTTTTCTTTCATTTCACACTGTGTGTGTATTATGACAAATAAAACATCTTGAGATTTAAAGGATCCTGACTCTCCTCCCAGTGGGAGTCTGCTCCAGAAGCATCACAGCCTGGTTCAGCGGCCACTCCGCTCAGCACAGGAAGGCAGTCGCTCAGGAGAGCTCCTGATTGGGCTGACACTAAGCACCACTTCCACACCAGGCACCAGGACCCTGCAGGACAGGAGATCCAGGAGTGCAATCACCAAGATCTTGAGATAACAGAAGGATCTCACACCACCCCAACAGACTGTTTCATGCTCTTGGTCAGCAACACGGAGACTGCAACAGGCTGCTTTTTCTTTCAGTTGAGCCTCAGGACTCTGAGACTCCGTGAGGACAGGACTCCCACACCCCACACCTAGCTGCCCCTCTTAGGCACACACACACACACACACACACACACACACTGTTGTTTTGTTTTTATTTTTATTGTAAATAGTGCTTGCTTGTTTGCCCTAACATTTCCTGCTCATTCATTCACACTTTCCCCTGTGTGTACTGTGTGTATGTGACAAATAAAACATCTTGAATCTTGAATATTTTGGGATCGATCGAGTCAAAGGTCAAGATCTTATTTTTACCATAGCGCGGTCAATTTGTATCCAATTGGCATGCAACTAATGCCAAAATGTTCATAATGCAATGCCCAATCTTGTGATATGCGAAGGTATGCGCTCTACCGAGTGCCCGTTCTAGTTTTAAAAGCAAATATCATTTATCTATACGAGCCGTATTACTACATTGCTGTAGCCTACCCAGAAGCTTCATATTATTTTGTCATATCTGCTTCTTTTCCATCTTTTCCCATCAGTGATTCCATCTCTGTGCCCTAATTGCATATATAATATAAAACAGTGGGGTACCAAGACGTCGCTACAGCGCCGTCGGATAAACTCAAGTAGCCCTTCACATGTTCAAAACGTGTTAATTTTAGTCCATTTTAAATGCATCGCATTGTTAATTACATCACGCTAAATGTTGTGGCTGTTTATCCATCACACATTCATCCCTTACTTGTATCTCTCTCCAACCACACATCCTCATCATGTCTTCTGTTTTCAACAACGTGTCCCCTGTAGATAACGGATTCACCAGGTTATCCATCACTTTACTATTTCAACCATTTACTGAAATTCTTTTAGTGGTCCAATCCAACATTTTCTTTATTTAACTATTAAAATCATTTGCAATACTCGTTGCTAAATGTTTGGATTTCTCCGCCAGTGTAATCACGAGATGTTACACACTTAATTGCACTTAATTCTTTTTTCTTTCTCAAATTGGCTGAGCTACAATGCCCCCATGTATCCCCTGGGGGATCGAGTGGGGGAATCACTGCTTTAAAGGAGCCACGGTGTCCTCCTGATGTCAGCAGTAAGTTTACGGGAGCCTTGATGCTCTTTGTTTCCACGGCAGCTGAACCGTTGAATACCTTTTGTCAGCGTCGAGCAGGAAGCGGCGTGTCCACAGCGTTAGGAGCCCGACGGCGAATGTTTGAAGTCAAGGTTTGCGGCTTTGAGGAGGCCGATGTACAAAAAACGGAAGACTTTCTTTTTCCTCATCGATGTTCATTTTTTTCAGTACAACTATTGTTAAGTTCACAAAAAGAAACTTTTTACGAACAACAATGCTCTCCAGTGAGAAGCACTTGCAGCCACCTGGCAGAAAAAAAGAAGAAAAAAACAGGAAACGAGTGACATGTTTATTGACCCATAATCTAGTCAACATTGATTGGCAAATGTTAATTTTTTTAAGTAAAAGGGATGTATGTGTGTGTGTGTGTGAGAGAAAGAGCAAGACATGCATCCTTGTATATGTTTAAATAGTCATATTCTTTGTAATAAAGCAACTCATCTACTTCCTGTTTGCACCCACATGACCACAGCATGTGATTGGTCATATGACTGATCGATCATGTGACTGGTCATGTGACTGGTCATGTGAAGGGTCAGGTGAATGGTCATGTGAAGGGTCATGTGACTGGTCATGTGAATGGTCAGGTGATACCCGTTTTATGGCCGCAAATCATTTCGATGCCGAAACACTGTGGACGTAGTTCGTTCTCCTTTTTAAACCTGTGTGGACGTCGCCTTGGTTACCAGTGTTTAGCACTCATCCCAATTATTAGCAGGTCATCATGTCTGTTATCGTTTGCTTTATTGAATAGGTGTTGAGTCTATCAACACCACCATTCAAATATGTTTTTGGATACTTAAATTAGCCATTTGTCAGTGTGAACTTTCTACATGCTGAAAAATCCCTTGAATTACAACCCAACTGTAATACTGGGCTTTATATAACTGAATGTTTCACAAGATGCCTGTCTGACCCAGCTGCATTGCTGCATTGCATTTTGGTCTACAGAGTTGGTTGTCACGTGGAATTTGACCCCAAATTATGGGAATTGGAACTTCTTTTTCACTGCAGTCACATGTTCTCACAGAAAATGCAACATTTGCAGCCCAACAGCGTATTTGTTTCCACTCTTACCATTACACCGATGCTTTTTAACTAAACAAGATTTTTAATGAGCATTTTAAAATAAAGGACTGATATTTGTGAGATCATTTTTACTCAAGGGAACATGCTACGGCGCTCTCTCCGGGTGTAAACGGCCCAGATGGCTTTGATGGCTCATATCAACAGCCCTGTATCTTCATATTCCCAAAGCAACCCCCACATGACACCCCAGGGGACACGATCTGCAAGTCCACAGAGCACATGTAGACAGCTGCCTCCCCAGTGGAGGCTTTGAACGTTGCTCACTCACTTTCAGTTGAAACAGCCTGCCCAAGAACCAAGGAACAAGGCCTCAGAAAACAACCAGAACCTCCCATTCTACACCTTTCGGTTCGTCAGGTTTTGTCCATCTAACCCACAGGTGTCAAACACAAGGCCCGCGGGCCAAATCTGGCCCGCGATGGCTTGAAAGACACATTATCGCCTATTCTTAACCCTTGTGTTGCCTTCGGGTCATTTTGACCCGATTCAATATTAAACCCTCCTGTCGCCTTCGGGTCAATTTGATCCGATTCAATGTTTAATGTCGGTGTTCTTTCGGGAGTCAACAAACAAACATAAAGTACCTCACACTTAAACTTGGAAAACAATATTAATTCTAATAATTTCCTGGAGATTTTAATAGCTGGGGTCATATTGACACCAAGGGTAAAATATGTTAGTGAATATAAAGGTAACAGGAGGGTTAAACATTGAATCGGGTCATATTGACCCGAAGGCGACAGGAGGGTGAAACATTGAATCGGGTCAAATTGACCCGAAGGCAACACAAGGGTTAAATAAATGTAAGAAAAAATAAATCCTGTGCTTTTATTTTGAAGGATCTTTTGCCGTCTGTTCACTCTCCTTCCCGCTGCGTTCACACCAAAATGGAAGCTAACTCTCGCTTTGCTCGCCGGACTATTTCAGATCATTCGCTTCATTTGCGCAGAGGGGGCGTGGCCTATCGCCAAGAAAACAGTTCATTACCACCGTCATCCAGGGAAGAAATAACCACTACGTGTACATGTTGTGCAAGTCCCACAAACATCGGACCATCAAGCCCTCGTGTCTTGGTTCTTAATATTAATATTATTATACAGAGTTATTTAACAATATGCTCGGGAGTAGTTACAATAATATCGTGTTACAGTTACAACCGGCCACTTCAGGGCAGCCATGATGCCGTAAGGCCCACGGGGACATTTTCATTTGACACCCCTGATCTAACCGGATCACACTCGGGCGACTGTAGCTAAGTTGTAGAGCGGGTCCTTCAATCAGAAGATCGGCGGTTCGATCCTCAGATCCTCTTCTAGTCCATGTGGGAGAGACACGCAACACTCGATTTCTCCCAAATGCTGTGCACCTGGTGCGTGTGTGTGAATGGTTGTATTATCCTGATGGGCAGTGGCACCTGACACGGTGCTACCCCCTGAACGAATGGGTGAATGACATGTCGTGTAAAAGGGCTTCGAGTGGTCGGAAGAATAGAAAAGCTCTCTACAAGTGAAAGTCCGTTCACTCCACCCTCTGGGTCCCTCAGGAGAAGATGGAGGACGTGGGCTACATTTCCTCAGCAGCCACAGCGACCCAAATCCTGACGAACCAAATACATGGAAACTCTCGCAATTTCACTCTGATAATCCTGATTAATTTCATATTTGCATTTCCAAGTCATAATCAGTCCTCCTGTACGACATTATTCAAAAGGTCCGTGTGTTGTCGTGTCTCCACGAGTCCTGCAGACCTCTACGGTTTATATCTACACTTCCAATGTCAAATTAAACTCCGTTTTTTAAAGAATAAACAAAATGTGGCATTATTTGACACAACTTCAGTATCACCATGTTTGACTGACACCATGAGGAAATACAGTGGCCGTCGTATAAAAAGCATCACATGAATACATCTCATGAGTCCAGGAAGGTTCAAACATTGTAATTAATTATGTATATATTTTTCTTAAGTATATGGGGGATGTTTGTCAAACCTCCTTTACGACTGCAAGTCACTAAAGTCATCATTTTATTAACCCTGCAGTTCATCACATGGACCCGTGAACATGCTCGCTGTTAATAAAAGAGATACTGAAAAACTTATGAGCTCCGACAGGCGCTAATAGTGAGCTGGTGAGATGAAGGCAGATAGATGGAGATGGAGAGAGAGGAAGATGAAGTGAGTGAGGCCGGTGATTAAGGGATGGGAGGGATGCACAGCAGCCACTGAGGAACTAGTGTCTGTCTGTGTGAGAGCGGGGCGGAGGAAACGCTCAGAAACAAGAACCCACTGTCACGGTATCTTAGCAACCGTCTGTCTCCCAGGTGACAGGGACTGACATCACTTCCTGTTGGTGAGCGTGTATCTGTGTGTACACAGTGTCCAAGTGTTAGTTGAAAAAAAGGAGTAAAGTCAACCAATGCGAGAGTCACGCGGCTGAGCAGAGTTCACGCGCGTTCCTCTTCTCCGGCGCACATCGGTCACTAAACCCAGACGCGACAGGATTTTAATAATGCGTGCTTCGTGTTTTTTTGTGCATGCGAAAGCAGACCGTGGGCACGTATGTGGCGCCGGTGCCGTGTGCGCATGCGGTCAGCCCGATTGTACGTTTTGCCAAAAAGAAACCCGGCCAACTGATGCCATCTGGTAGGACTACTTGGCACGAGGGGACCCTCGATGGTTCCACGACATATTGGAGGAGTTAAAATTAACACAGTGACACTATTTGGCAGATAAATACACTGAACTATCTATTAGTGTCTATTTCAGTCTCTCCCTCACCCCGACACGCACACAGGGAGGGGAGGAGCTCAAAACCTCTTCAAAATGAAGACGACTTCTTCAATGATGTACACAAGCCATCATTTTATTGTCTCCTCGTAAAACAACGACATCAATAATAAAACCCCAAAAAAATGTATGGAAAAAAAAAGGATACAATCTCAATAAAAAATAAGAAATAAAGAAAACATTTCAGAAATAAAATTCTAAACATAAAACACATAGAAAAGTAGAGTTTCCAGAGGCATACTTGACCGTTTCCACTGGTTTGGCTTCATCCAGTGAGTAGCACGGAGGATTAGCGCGCTGTCGGTTTGACCACTTACATGAAAAACTAATGCTCGCATTGTCTGCCTCGAATTAACTTCGACTCAGTCCCGTTTATTAAAAAAAAAGAAGAAAAAAAGAAAAAGTGATTTGTTCCTTAATTATGTCGAACATTTGGAGCAATAAAGCAACGGAGCAGATGCGCGTGTCCAAACTGGCAAATGGCTGCTGAGAATCAACTGAAAGTCCAGTTCCTGACTCCATCAGATAAGATCCATGAGGATTTCATCCTCCATGACGCTGGAGACCTGGGTCATCCCTGGCGGAGGGACGGCGCCTCGCTGACCTCCAGTCATCAGCATCTGACCTGCAAACAGGTTAGGGACGTTTGGGAGGGGAGAGAGAGATTTAAATGAGGGATAGTCGTTACTATTTAAGAATTAATAGTTTCTATAGGGAATACTTTATCGCATCGAGTACTTTACTCACAAAATCACTCCCCCCCGCCTTAAATTCTTGACACAAATGTGTTTATCACATCCCTCCAGAGATTCACAAAACTAGCTCAGTCTCGAGTATTTGAAGTAAACGGGAGTCGCGTTGGATAAATCAGAATTACATTAGAGTTGTGATTGTCGTGTGTCGACTTTGTGAACGTAGGTTTTGATGTAGTTTGTTAAACGCCACCCCCATTTACTTTAATTCATCAACACTTCCCTGGTTTGGGATTCTTATCTCACTGTGGAGGTACGTTTCTTTACAGAATTCAAGGAAACACAAGATTAGTAATTCCATAACATAAGAGCATATTAGTTTTTTTCTCCCATGCAGCCATCGGCTTTAAATCACTGAGAGGGACCTGAGGTTTGATTGGCATGGGTAAACATCGGAGGACTTTACTGTATAGTGATTTTAAATGGATAAATGTACTGTACCGGCTCACAGCTCAGACACCGGGGACTTCTGAGTCAACAGTGAGAGATGTACTCCTGTACTATTGTTAGAAAGTCCAACAATGAGCAAAGAAAAACTAGAATAATGTAGATGTGGCTGTTTTTTTCTTTGAAGAACAACCTTGAACTGCAGAAAGCCTCTGTGTTGAGAGCTAGATGAAGTTTTTTTTAAATACACTATTTCTAATTGTTCTTTGAGGAAATGCTGTGCGAGTCACCTGTGAAAACACGAAGGGCAACCAATGACGGATAAGCTGCCCGGGAAAAACCAATGTGCACTCTCGCCGGCTGCAACTCATCTTCAGTGCGCGGCACCGCAGTCTGGTCATCAAACGGATATTAATCTTTTAGCAATAGATATCTTCAAAGTCTGCGCTTCAAATCAATAGATAAATGCACCAGAAGTTCTGCAAAAGCATTTCAATCAATGCAGAAAAATGAAGTTGGACAACCGTACATCGGGCAGCGTGCACACTGGGATGGAATATCTAACTCACGCCAGCCTGCAAGTTATATTAGATACAGATGGCTGCGTGGGAAATGGGATGAAAACACTCGAATAGATAACTGTATGCCGTCTGTAGTAATGTCAAACTGGCATGAAGTGTAGTAAATGAGATAAAAATAACTAGAATAATGCACTTCTACATTTAACTTTGGATGCCTGGTTGGCGGTTCAACCCCCGCCCTCGTCGATGTGTTCTTGAGCAAGACACTTGACCCCGAGTTGCTCCCTGAAGCTGCGTCTACGGTGTCTGAATGCAACAGGATTGTAAGTCGCTTTGGATGAAAGAGTCAGCTGAATTAAATTAAATGCCTGATCAATAACGTGATCAATTTATAGCAACGTGGGTTTTCGACATCGACCTGAAAATCCTCCAAACGGTACATTTCCAGACCTAAAATGTCAAGTCTGATAGGGTCACATGTTTCTGAACTCTTTTCACCATTGTGGGGGGGTGCTTGCTGACCTCCCAAGGGCTGCCTCCACTGGCCCTGCATCTGAGGCCCGCCTCCTGGTGCCGGATGGACCGACTGCTGCCCCAAACCCTGGTGGGACAACACGCCCGACATGTGAGACGCGCCCCCCTGCTGCACGGGCACAAGAGGCGGAGGAGACGCGTTAAGACATCCAAGAAGAGCGGTCACCGTACGAGACATCCACGACGGCCGAGTTCACTCTTACTGGCTGCTGCTGGCTGAGAAGAAGACTGCGAAGCTGTGGATTGGCTCCTGGGTTTGAGAGGCGGAGGATGGGACCCTGGGGCTGGGCTTGTCCGCTTTGCGCCACCTGGCTGGGTGGAGCGCTGCCGCCCGGCGACTGTTGATTGGCCGGTCCGGCTGCTCTCATCGGCACCTGAAGGACAGTTTAAGATGTCGTACATCTCATCCTTGTCATACGAGAAACCTATATGCGGTCTTCTCATTAAAAAAATTAATATAAAACATGAATCCAGATTCAGGGATCAAAACGTTTTGTAGATTTCGGCGACTCATCACTGGTCAAAAC
The DNA here is from genome assembly GCF_029220125.1 of Pseudoliparis swirei. Classification (NCBI taxonomy): domain Eukaryota; kingdom Metazoa; phylum Chordata; class Actinopteri; order Perciformes; family Liparidae; genus Pseudoliparis; species Pseudoliparis swirei. Next base: position 7,237,307 of record NC_079410.1, on the reverse strand, counting down.
ATGGGAGTGTTTAGTGAAGCTATTGTTTACGATGTTTTAGATAACATTAATGCCTTGAGAGGATAAAGAGGAAACGTTATACAGGTTGAGGTGAACCACGCTGTTGGTTTAGAGCTCCTCACCTCATGCACAAATGTCTGCATGCACGTTATCAATGAAATATGCGACGAGCGAAAACATTCACCGGCGACTGGTAAAGTCAACGCATGCTGGTAGGAAACTAAGTGGTCCTGATGCTGAGCAGCTGGATGGAGTAACAGTGTGTGTGTGTGTGTGTGAACAAGGCATCCTACTCTTATTTATGGTTATTTCTGATGTCATAATGAAAACAAGGGCAGATAAAGGTCATTGTACTGATACATCCGGTGTGTGCTAATCTACCTGCTTCAGTGAAACTTGTCATTTGTATACAGCTGTAACTGACTGATATCATATTGTAAAGCGCTTCACAATGAAATGCAGTTCCCGCGGACACCGTGTGTGCTCAGAGGCTCCCGACGGTCTCACCATATTGTTCTGCCTCTGCTGCTCCTCCATCACAGAGCCCTGACTAACAGGGGGCATGCCCACACCCACAGACTGGACACGGGGCCGATCGGAGAGGAGGAGTGGCGGAAGTGTGGGGGAAGAAAAAAAAAAGAAAGACAATGGAGGAGGGGGTTTTACCAGGAGGGCATGCAGAGATCAGCGAGGGCAGCAAAGGAGTCGACATCGGGCAGCGTGAAAAGGGAAACCGAGCAGTGGAAACCCGGGCAGCGGGTCCATTTACCTGCTGCTGGACGTTGCCATGGGAGACGGGACTGGGGCCGGGGGGCCTGTTGAGGAAGTTCTGGTTGGGGGCGACCTGAACCGGCTGCGTCGGCCCAGCACCACCCAACTGCTGCGTAGAAAAGCGGAGAGAGAGAGAGAGAGAGAGAAAGTGAAACAGAAGAAAGTTGATTTTTTTATCCCCCCCCCCCCCCAACGGTGCCATCTGGAACATTTCAAACACCTTTATTTATCGACTCAGTCTGCACACGCCTCACTCTCTCCTCTGCTTCACCTCCGTGCTCATCAACACCTTACAGTCGCCCAGAAGTTCAAATGCCGTGTATCATTTAAACTCCATCGCAAAACATAGCGTTTAAATTTTTTTTCTTTTGGGTTTATTTATTGCACCATCTTTGCCTGTGTATTGTACTTTGTGCTCTTTTAACTGTTGACATGTTTTGGCCCCTGTTATTGACAAAGTGTTTTAATTGACTACTGTACTGCACTGTGTGACACTTTGTCAGTGATAAGTGAACATGTAAATAAAACTTATTTATTTACATGTTCAGGTCTGAAGGTGCCTGTGAGCAAGACAACACAAGGTCACTGTGATCAGTTTATAGATCTATTCATTTCTATTCGTACAGTTTCTATGTGTAAATTGTCGCCTTCACTGTACATGTTTGTTTGAAAAAGATATTTTTATCTCACCGACACTGTTTAGATGAATAATTAAATACATAAATGCTCACAAGCCCATAAGTACATTAACAGCTTTACTAGCCACTGGAATTGTTCTTCCTCAAACTAAAGACTAAAGACATTCCTTCTTTAAGCTATTTCAGAGCGAGTGACTCGGGGCAGACTAAGTATTTCCATCTATTGTTTATAGATCATAGTTTTGTATCGTCATAACCCCCCCATCTGTATTTTTAGACGACACATTTCACACATGCGACGGGTGTTTAACACCCTCGTTGGGCTGAAACCAAATAGTCACTTTGTTCAAGAATATGCAGACGACGATAATTAAATAAAAACACGGACACAACGATACACCGGTGGGAGGCGTAAACTTTAAGCACTTTAAGCACCTCCCGCTGAGGTGTTTGACGAGACAGATTTCACAGTTTAAAACAAAACCGGAGCTGGATGACAAGGGAGGGAAGAAGAAGAAGAAGATCATCATCATCCTCCTCCTCCTCCTCCTCCTCCTCCTCCTCCTCCTCCTCCTCCTCCTCCTCCTCCTCCTCCTCCTCCTCCTCCTCCTCCTCCTCCTCCCCTCCTCCCCTCCTCCCCTCCTCCTCCTCAAAAATGCTGGATCACATTTTTGGGCCCGCGTCCTTTTAAGAGGGAGACGTATAAAATGTTATCTCGCTGTAAACAGAACAAACTGGTTCCTGAACGCCACTCGAGCGCTTTGCACGGAGAAACTCGAGCTACCGATCCAACTGGGAATTTTAATTAGGTTAAGATTGCCGTTGACACTCCCCATTAGCCATGCAGCACTGAATATGTGATAATACACAAGCGCCAGAAAAAAGAAGAAAAAAAATTCTTCATTCAGATTTCATGTCTTCTGCCTCCTTTAAAAGCCCCGGCGCTCTGACACACGTGGCTTCAAGTAACACACGGGGTCAAGCGCCGAAACAAATACATAACGTTAGGAGGCATCACCGTTGATGAGAGCAGACGGCGAGGACGAAATGTAATCGAACTCGTGTAAACCAAGAGGACCAGCCTCATTTTTATAAATGGAGGCTCGGTGCGTCTCTGGGACTGGATGCTGCGGCGTTCCATCCCTCCTCACTGGGTGCAATGAGCTGGAGTGGATCCCTGTGATGGAAAAGACAGCTAATCCAGAGGACACATTTTAAATCACCCTGTCTGCTGGGATGAGGATGAGCAGAGAGGGAAAGGGACATCTCCTCATGTCATGTGGACAAGGCAGCAACGTTTGTAACCCGTAATGAACTCCGAGACAAGAAGTGGTCTACCTTTAGCAGGCTAGGATAAGAGGCCTCGTTTCCTTTCCTTGCCCTGTCCCTAAAGACTAGCACACACACACACACACCGTTGCCACGCCATCACCTGTCCAAGCGCATCGCATTTCATGTTCAAATCTGGGCAGCCTAAAGTAACAAATATATAAATAAATTGTACACGAGTTGTTCTTAGTTTGAAATGGAATCTTTTTTTACATTGTCAAAAAAAAAAATCTAAATCAAATCGCTTGTTTTTCAACCAACAGTCTAAAACCTCAGAATGATCAGTTCACCACCAAATGTAATATTTAAGATTGAAAACAGCACCGCTTTCCAACATTAACGTTACATTTTTTCTGACTTAATTTTACATCGATCGACAGATCAACTCATCATTTCAGCGAAAACACTCCAAAACTTTTCAGTGGCAGAATACGGAAAGTGTCTCATACTCCAGTAAATGCGTCATGTATAAAATATCCCGATCATTACATTTATTAAAAACTATTTGCTCAGCTTTAAGATAGTTTTAGCTGCTGTAGAAACAGTTCATAACCAGGTGCCCTTAATAAACATGAACACGGTGGCTGCATGTTAACACATTGCAGAGACAATAACCTCGACACTAAACACTGCAGTGTTAAAGAGACAATTATATTTGAACCGATTCAATGTGAAGAATGCAAACTGTACATATTGGCCGTAGATTACGCTCACTGAACGGAGACCGTGACGTGGGAGAGCAACAGAAACGCAGCTCATGCTCGCCCCAGTAGCCTCGACGGGGGAAGGAGACGCCGCTGTGGAGATGCTGGACGCTCTAAATGAGACGTCAATAACAATGCACCTTGATGCTGAGAACAATGCGCCTCAATCCCCACCGGCGCTGCTCAATAATGCCCCCTCGTTATCACCTCCTTGCGGCCTCCCCCACTCCCCACTGACGCCTTCCTCTCCTCTCTCCTCCTCGCCACTCACCGCTCGGTGCTGCTGGACCTGCTTGTGGTTGGTGATGACTTGCCGGATGCCGTTGACGAAGCCGCTCTGGTCGTTGGGGATGAGGCCCATGAAGATTCTCTTCTTGGACGAGTAGAGCAGCATCAGCACCCGCACTTCGCAGGGAGCCGTCGTGTGAGGGAAGTGGACGCAGCCGGCCTGCAGGCAGGGTTCAAAGGGCGGTTGGAGGACCGTGACACGGGACACCCGACGGGAATCATGGGGGCGTGCTCGGGGGCCATAACTTACTCCGGAGCTCCTTTGCCCATTAAAACATATCATTTTGTGAATTGAATGCAAATAGTATTAACTTAACGCCCACTGTGGATTCACGGGGTCGTAAATCACAATCGGGAAAGGAGGCGGAGCTCAGCTGGCCTGAATACCGGTAATGCCTCGGCTCTTCCTCAATGCTATGACTTCGTTGACACTGCGGATACACCTCTATCAATATGCTTCTGGAACTGGAGCTGAACGACTAAAGAGGTTGTGGTCTGACCTGATGGCAGAGCATGTTTAAAAATCAGAGCATCAGGCTGGAAAGGGACTAACTGTACGGCCTGGAACCCCCTCTAGAGTCTCGACCACAACACTGCAGCACAGCCGCACGTTCAGTCCAACTACTGGACAGAAGTGGGACCTGCGCTCAGCTGACACTCATGGAAAATGTATCGAGGTACACTGAATGATGGATAAGATTGGGGACACGGAGGGAACACACACACACACCATTATTAATGTCAGGAGAATAGAGTGCTTGAGAACTCACAAAGCCGTTGGCCATAATGCGGTACAAGCCTTTCAGCGACTCCACGTCTTTGTTGGTGAAGAGAAACTGCACCATTCGAGAGTTCCTGAAGAGGTGACCTAAGGTTGTCTACGCAGACGGGACTTTAGTTATGCATCGTTCATAAACAACATATTCAAAAACAACAACAAAAAGAAAAAAAATAGCTAAACAAGCCCTCACCAGTAGTTGCTGTGGAATCAGTTGCATGATGAGCTTCTGTGGCCACTGGTCTGTGTTTCTGTGGGGAGACACAATGGCAGCGGTGAACTGTGTGCGCTCAGCTCGGGTCCGGAGTGATTGATCGTCTCACTCACAGGTTTTCCCCTTGGTTCACGTGCACTTGACACGGCAGAGAACGCGTTAGTTTGGTGGTTGAATCCATCGAAGAGGCTTTAGGCTTCTGCGGGAAAGGGGGGGGGGGGCAGTGAGGGGTGACACAGACGGAAGAGGAAAGTTAGACCGTGAGCCGGTGGAACACCTGGAGGATCTCGATGCAAACGGCTAACAATGCAACAACTGTGACGTGATCTTTCAAGATATCGCAAAACCAACATTTAAAGAAACAAAAGCCGTCCGAGCCGACACGCCGTCCATTCAACGAGGTCAACAGAGTGCATTCTAGAATGGAAAGTGAAGCATAAATCCTGATTGCGTTTCATAAAATAGTTGTGATGATAGTTTGAAAAGGTCCACCAGTGGTTCCACGCCGCGTCTACAGGAGCCGGTTGAGAGTAGATATGAACGACTCGCTCATTTTAACATTCAAATGCTTTGAGAAGAAATGGGATGGGTGGCGTGTTCTAACCGACTTGGATTCAACAGTCTTCTGCCAACATGCTGGAAAGGAGACTCCACATGATGCGCTCAGGTTCACGAGTCACGTTGGCCAACATTTGTACTTTCACAACTAATTAAATGGGGATAACAATTTCCTACTCGTTGACCCTTCTTTGTAAATTTGGCAAACGCTTAGAGCTGCAGAGGCACTGCCTGATTATGGAGTGCATGGGTTGCTGTGGTGATACTCACTACACTTTACTCTGCCTAATCCTTCCACATGACCTTGGGGAGGAGTTGGAGAATGCTGCTGAGGAAAAGAACGCGTGGCGGGCAGCTCGGCTCACCCCGTTGCCACCGTGAACCCTACCAGGACACGCAATTATTTATTTTTCTAAACGGATGGATGGATGGATGGCTCTTTGGGAGATCTGCAGATAACCTGTGCCTTAGTATAATGTCAGGAGTGAAACGGCATAAAGAACCACTTTCTAAGTGCATCAATGCTGCAATCCCACTGGGAAAACCGCCAGCACACTTCATCTGCAGAGCATCAATGAAGAGATCGATGACCGATCAATCACACATTAGTCCGGCCTACTGTAGTCCCTGGGCGGTCCGCTGTGAACGCATTGTGCTGGGCGCTCTCTGCAGAATGATGGGTTATCCATGTCAGGGACGCCGAGATGCCAACAGTAACAAAACAATCATCTTCAGAACCCATCTACCCACATTAGTGGCGGATTAAAGAAATAATGGGAGGAGAGCCCTTCTGGAAATGTAGCCCACATTTTAGACAAATGCAGCTTTTGGGAATTAACAAATGGAAACCGAGCCAAAAAAACCGGGGAGAACCATATTGATAACGCTTGTACTGAAGGAGCAGCTCCAGCCAAGTGTGCTGGCATCCCCTTGTGAGAGTTGCCATCAACAGCCATTTCTTCACTACGACTTTCAGTGTCTGCGGTGTAATTCTCAACATTACAGATTACGCCACCGCAGAATCACTTACAGGCCTGAACGCCTAATGAGCGAGCCGGAGGAGGAAGTTGCGGATTAAGAGAAACACTTCGAGCTCCCGATCTGCACTCCGGTCGCTCGCAGGCGAGATTCAGGAGTTTCCCGAGCTTTCCGATCTCACGCCGGTCCATTTAACGTGAATCATTTGACCGACGCAGCAGGGAGGATGACACTTTAGTCGACGGAGGCGGTTGATCCGAGTCCATCCACGAACAAACACTGGAAGGCCTCGTGAGTGTTGCGTTAAAGCCATCAACGTCCGCTTTCCCAGCGCCGCAACCGCAAACTCGTTTCACTGCGGACGAAAGCTCTCGCAGTGAGAAATATGTGCAATGAATCACACGTTACGACAATCGATGAGATGTCGTTATTAGGACTCACACCAGTGATATCAGGGTCATACACATGTTGACCAATGGGCTTCCAGGACTTTAAAGCAAATTTCTATGATCAAACATAATGTGTACTCTCGGTACCTTAGATGACACACATGAATGAGACAGTAGTTTGATTAAAATAATTATTTCTAATTCTTTTAATCAAACTGTGCAAATGAACATATGAGTATTACAAATTTACACGACTTTTCCAACACTTTTGGGATTTAATTTTTTTCATAGACTTTTCCAGGCCTAGAAATAACCATTTTTTAATTCCAGGACTTTTCCAGTTTGTCCATGACAGTACGGACCCTGTGATTGGTCCTAGACCCAAGTCCAGTTCTCAGACTACAACGTTAACTAAAACAACGAGTCATTGGTTTTCTTACTCAGGGTTGAACCATTCAATAAATAGCATGTCATATGTTGGATATAAATATAAAGGTGTGCCAGCAGCTAGTTAGCTTAGCATCTAAACTGTAACAAAAGGTGGGAAACGGCTCACTCTGCTCAAAGGGAACAAAATGCAGCGACCGAGACTTCTTCCGAGCGCACTGATAAAAACATCGTCTCTCGTTCCTGAAGTCGTGATGTCACGGTGAGCTTGCCAGGCAGCCTGCTAAAAATTCAAGCTGGCCAAGAAAAAATCCGCAAGATAACTACACAGAATCCCCCACAAAAACACATCTTGTTGTTTTTACAACAGAAAAATAAAGAAATAATTTTTGAATTTGTACATCAAATAAAAAATATATTACATGTTGGTAACTTTAGAGGTGCTTGTATGATTTTGTTGAGACTGTGGGTCAGTGGTTAGCAGGTCCGTCTTTCAATCCCCACCCTAGTTGACCCCTAAGTCGCTTTAAATAAAGGCGTCAGCTAAATGACATGGAAATTAAAGTTGTGTTTCCAGAGAAAATGCTGACATCAGCCAACAAGCTGCAGCTTCATATTTACAGTACAGAGATGAGATTGGTATCAATCTTTCTCCCAGCACTCTTAGCAAGAAGTCAAATAAACAGAGTTTATATTAAATGTTGAACCATTCCCTTTTCTGACATTTGCCCCCTTGAACTGGCGGACTAAAGTCTGGCAGCACTGAGTTACGACGGCTTCAGCTCAGCCAGAAGAACTTTAGCAGAGTTGTAACACTCGAACCACTTAATGTCCAGTTGTCAGTACAGTCGGTGACTAAAGTTCAGGGATGGATCCGATTACGCCTTTCTCTTAGATCTTTATAATATTGCATTATTTCACAGCTGTATTCTCAAGGCACCAACTACTCAGAACCAAACCTTTTCTAAGGCATTACCTCTTGCCACTCCAGGACGCCGGTCCACGCGACAATCTTATTCGCCACGCCTTGCTGAAGCCCAATTGGATTTACAACGCTCGGAGATCCAGACACACTGGGCTGTTAGGACAATAGAAGAGGGGAGGGAGTTGGTTAACAGTTTGTCAATTCAAAAGGAAACAAAAGACACCGACTAGACTAAATAGATGAATAGAAAGCATGTAATTCTGTACAGCTGATGATTATGAAATATTACATATGGCATATTTTAGACAGTTTATTTGATACCAACATGAGATTCACGTGTATGATGTAGTAGTAAAAGAATTACTGAATGAACTGTAAAAGAGTGAAGAAACGACACTGAATGAACCCACAATGATTTTCTCTGGAAAAAGGGACATCTTGAGGTTCTGATCCGATAATAGTACTAACATTTAAAATGTATTTTGATATTAGACTGCAGTAGAGTGTTAGCCTGCAAACTCCGCTCTTGGCTGCTGGCAGTACAGCATTGAGTCGTGGGCCTCTGATATGCAACAGGGCCACTTACATTTGAAAGTATGAATAAGATTTAAACATTGATAGTGTTTACAAGGGGTTGGGAATACCAAATCAAGTCTTCAGCTGAGTGCTTTGAGTTGTTTAAACAGAATGTTGGCGATGATTCACTGAAACACAATTCAATACAAGGCTCATAGCAAACCTCTCACATGTCAGGCTCTGGTCACCAATCTGCGTCGCGAAGAGTTTGAAGGTTCATTCAGAACGATGGCATACAAATCTAATAATCAACATTTGAATGTTGCGCAGCTTTTTTTCCTCTAGTATTTTTCTTCATTCTGTTAAAAGCAGCTATTTCTGCACAGTTGCAGGGAAACATTAAGAGAAACAAATATTATTAGTTTTATAGTAGTTGTAGAATTAAATTCTAGTTGCGCAGGATTGTTTTTGACTTGTGCGATACAAATATTTTCAATAACGCCAGAGCAAAAGTTAGTGTAAATCAAAAAAGATAGATGTAATTATTTAAAAAATTCACAATATGTTTTCACTTCTATAGTTTATATGTTTAATTTGATCACTCACTGCAGTCAAAAACTGTTCCCTTCTGAATACGTGAAATTATAATATTATTTAGGTGGAGGCACAATGCCTCTTCCTGCACTGTGATGTCATTTATCTCCATTATGTTTGTGTATTTTCTTTTTTACTACAAACTTGCCGATCCCACATTGTGAAGTTCTGTGCGCAGTCACCTGCTTTTTTAATCCGCCCTAAAGTCGCATCTTTATTCAATTAAAGTTGAGTTTTCGTAATGATCAAAAAAACTATTCCAAATGTTTTTCCTTTTGTATGTACGGCTATTTATCTATCTATTCACGTTTCAGACATTACATTAAATTGTCATTTACTCTGCGTTTGGTCAGATGCTTATCTTTTAGTTTTTTTCCCACCAGACTCAGCACACCTCGTTTACAGCAACAAAAGCAAACAATTATTTTTGACATTTCAGCACAGTGTCATTTGATGAGTTGGAGTAAAAATATTTAGAGCAAGACAAGCTGAATATGTGCATAATAATCTAATTTGAATTGACTGCAAGAGATGCAACCAGACCTTGGTTGGGATCTTAAGCTGTAACTATAGCACCCCCTCGAGGCAATTAGTATTATTTATTTGAAATATGAGAATGCAGTAAAGAGGTGCCACAGTTCCCACAATAACTCTTGTCCACTCTTTTCATTGGCCTGTAATCTGGGGCTTCATAAACAAAATGTTTTGGGCAAAAACATCAATGTGTAAATTTACACAGACAATTAAATAAAAAGGCAGCAATGCATGCATTTCTCAGAATATTTATCCTACATTATTAAAGTTGGACTAGTGTTAAATGAGAAGATTAATACCCCTTTTATATTCTTTCATGAAATTTTAAGCTACAGCCAGCTAAATTAATTTAGCTTAGCACAAAGCCTGAACGCAGGGTGAAACAGCTGGCCTCCCAGCACCTCTAAAGCTCACTGATTAAATCTCACAATGGTGATGGGCTTTTTAAGACCCTGTAGTGGAAAACACCCATAAAAAGCAAAACAATAAAACTGATGGTATTATATAACTTACCATGATGGGCTGTGCTGAAGGCACTGTGGGCTGACTCACAGTGGTTGGCTGCGGAGGTGGTATCTGCGGCTGCTGGATTGGTACTGGCTGCACTGGGGGTAGGACTGGCTGATTGGGAGGAACTTGTTGCAGCGGTATCACGGGCTGTGACGACGTCGTGACGGTCGCGATGTTGGGCTGGTTGAGCTTCACTCCGGCGACTGATGGGAGAGTTGGCTGACTGGTGAACGGAGGACCCTGAGTGACTATTCCCGGGACTGGAGGAGGCAGCGGGAAACACAACAATGTAAAAAAAAAAAAAAGCCACAGTCACACGTACAGCATGAAGACTGAAACAACTAAAAGCTTCAGAAAAGGCCCACAGCGTCTCCTGGTAACTCACAGCGACTCTTCTGGTTGCTGGCTGCCTCCACGGCCATCTGCGCCGCCAGCTGAGCGGCAGTCAATGGGGCCGTATTCTGTCAGCAGGCGGATGAGAGGAAGACAATGCTAGGTGATCGTTTGAGGGAAGGAACGTAGACACCAGCGTCTGAAACGGAGCCAAAAGACTTACGTTTTGTGGCTGCGTGCCCATTACCTGAAACGGGTGGGCTGTGCTGATGGGTGGGGGGGGTTGTGAAGGAACACCAAGAGGCTGATTGACAGGCAGTGGCTGAGGAGGGAGGACGGGCTTGAGCGGCCCAGGTCCTCCAACTGAGGAAACTGGAGACAGACGGCGGGATGAGCTTCAGAGTTTTCACACAGTTCTGAGATGGGAACTTCAGAATGCTCCCGATGTCGGCGTAAAATGGGGCTTTGCATCATGTGACGGAGACAAAGACAAATTTATATATATATATATTGTATATATATGTATATTTTATTACATTGTTTTCTATTATGTGACAATAAACTTGAAACTTGGAAACAAAGGAACTCCGGCCTCGTCACGGAAAGGTTTAGGAGCGACCCTTAAGAATAGCTCATGTCTTTAATTACTATTGCTGAAGCTACCACCAATTAAAGAATGACTTCACGTGAAGCATCACATCAGCTTCTGCTGCAGTCGACACACGTGAGATACAACCGTATTAGTCCGGAGGATATTACAGGAAACAATAATCAAAACACACTGGAGGTTGGAGGAAAGTCTGCTACTCCTAGGGGGGTACCTCAGGGAAAATGCATTATTAAAAAAAAGCAACTTTTTATGATGCATGGACGGAGACACCAACATTACACCAGCTATTATAAATCAGGGACATTTTCGTAAGGATTAATACAGATGGCCCCGTCACACATGCGTGTTAAATGTGGTTTCTCACCAGGCAGCATTATGCCTCTGACGAGCACCATGTGGAAGGGGTCCTGACTGTAGTCCACATGGGGTTCAACCGCCCCGCCTACCGGAGACGCACGCTCAAACAAAGACCGCAGAGCCGGCAGTTTCCGAGGAGCCACGACAGAGAAGTGAATTCCTCTCTAAGAAAGATGAACATGAAATGTATTCAATGACCATCCTGCGTTTTACCTCATCCAATAAAGTGCACCGAACACAAACATCACCCATACTACAAAACTCGTAACAATACTGAGGCATATTAAGAATGTCTGAAGCGAGTAATGGAGACAAAAGAAGTGGACTCACGTCTCTGATGATTTTGACCAAGTTGTCTGCTGTGCAGCCGGTGTAGCTGATGCTCTCCACGGCAGGAAGCAGGTACGGAGGAGAGTTGCACAGAAGCACACACACCTTGTGGGTTTGACCTCTGGCAAATGGAGAACAAAGAGAAGGCACAAACTATTTTGTCACTAAACACCTGCATTCAAGGGAGGGATTTGGAGGATATTCCCATGATCAGAGTTGTTTATGGTCGTCTTGCCCTTAGGTCGCCATCAAACAGAGAAGACGCAATAAATCCCCACCATATTTTTCCATAAACAAAGTTCTGTTACCTTGATCGCATACACAGATTTCAATACTTTGTAAATATGATTCCCTGTGGAGCCCTTTGACTGATTGGCATCTCAGGCTTACAAAGACCAAGCCCCTCCCCCAAATAGTTTAGTAGACAGAAATCCTCAGGAATAGAAAGACAGGTTCTCCCAGGTGTTCAGTGTGCCACGATCAAACAACTTTAGATCTTAAATATTCATGATGCACTTATCCAGTTCACCATTAAATGTGGCACATATTCTTATGTTTATTCTGTATGCAATCAATATAATTTAGGAAAGAAGATCATAAATAAGGGATATCTGTGACGACACCCATTAGACGGTGGTACTGGATCAATAAATGGTAGAAGGACAATGTCTCTGTTTTTTTGTTTATCATTTACATTTCACTTCATCCTGTTCATATTAACCTTGAGAAGTCTCGAAGGAGGGAATTATGTCGTGGGTTTATTTGCAATGATCAATAACACTATTCATTCATAGAAAACATATATCAACGTTCACTGATCATAAAACAAGGAAGATAATATATTTATAGATGGTATTGATCTCCAAAGAGTGTGCAGTCCTTGGTGAACTGGATTTGAGTGACAGAAGTTGAAACCCCCGAATAACCCATTAAAAAGGGAGGTAACAGGAATTGCTACAGGAGGAATATCTAGTGTGTGAATACATAAGCCAGTGTGATGTGTGTCGAACTCAGTTGTGTACTTTGACATGAAGAAACTTGTGCAAAGAAAGACCGACCCTGGAAGCGTCTTCCACTTCATGACCAAACGAGAAACGCTTCCAACGTTAATACATGAAGCGTTGAACACTTTTTAACGGAGCGATGATTGCTTATGATCCTTCCATTGGTGGGCAGAGAGTATACTTTGAAAATGTGCGGACTGTTCCATGGAATTAGTGAGCAGTGTGAAACAAAAAGGCCGCCTTACATTTGCTCTCTCATCTTCTTAAAGTCATCAAAGAGCTGCAAGGCCACCGACAGCCCCTCAGCAATGAGACTACAGCTTTCTGCTCCACCGCCCATGAACCTGTGTGGAAGAAAAATAGGGGCATATGGAAGTTCTGCTAAATCATTTATATCTTGTTATGCGGAAATATAGCAATGTGAAACCGACAAACGGAGTAAATTTAGTTATAATCATGTAAATCATTTGAATTACTTACTGGATGCTGTCGATCCACGACACAAACTCAAAGGCAGAGCTCGTTGGTGCGTGACACTGGACGTAGGACTCAGGCGCGCAGTCTACTGTGTTGAACACCACGAGGCCGTACTGTGTCCCTCCATACTAGAAGGACAAAGGAAACACAGGAATATGTATATTAGCAATATTAACAGACGTGTTTTAGGATCCATCTTCTGAAACCATTGACAAAGAATGTGAAACACTCACGTCTCCACCGAAATCTGTTTCTGCTGGGGGCCCTCCATTAAAATATCTATGGTAAATAAAATGAAAAAGTAAGACGGATGCATTTATAACAAAACATGAATAATGAAGGAATAACTTGGCAAAGGAGGGGCGCCGTAATGCTCTTACTCAATGGCTGGCAGTATATAATGTTTCCTTAGAGATTCAAAGTAGGGTCCAAGGTTTGCCGTCCCTTCAATGACAAATACCACATCGGACACCAGCTTCGTGGACGGCTCCATGAATGCCGAATCTGCCACCCTGAAGAGAGGACAGATTGAACATGTTTGTGCAAGTCGAAATGAGAGATCTCCATAGCACAGAAGAACATCTACTATGATGGTGTTTCAACCGCAACCACTAGGTACTGCATTTATGTCCTGAATTTAAAGATTCAAAAGTAGCACAACAACGAGGAGAGGTGAGCAGCACTACTTTACAAGCGTACCAACAGTCATACGATTGCAATTAATCCATTCATAGTAGTGAAATAATGACATGCATTCTAGTGAAAAAATTACATGAATTATATTGCAATGATTGCATTCATAATAGCACATAAAAGATATTACACAAGTGAAACTATTACATTCATATGAGTGAAATAATTAGTCACACATACTAGTGAAACTATATATTCATACGAGAGCAATAATTGCATTCATACTAGTGAAATAATGGCATTCATCACCTTTTAAAACTAGAACGGGCACTCGGTAGAGCGCATACCTTCGCCGCAGCCACTTTTTTGGTACCTTTTCATGACCTTGACCCGATCGATCCCAAAATCTAATCAAATGGGCCGCGGATAATAACCAATCATCCCACCAAATTGCATGCGATTCCGTTTAATACTTTTTCAGTTAAGCGAATAACACGCAAACAAATAAACACAGCGATCAAAACGTAACCTTCCGCATTCTCGAATGCGAAGGCAATAATATATTATATTATGCGTTTTACTTATTATTTGTTTTTGTGTGTTTTTTTTAACTAGCAATGATCAGGAGTATCGAAGTGATAAGTAGCTCCCCTTGCTGGCTGTCATGGAAACGTTAATCCGGGCAACCGCATCGCTTAAAACGCGCTCCGAGTTGAGCATCTCCGAACTCCTCAGTGAAGCTCGTGTTGGCCCCACTGGAGTAAGTTAGCTAGCCGGAGGGAGCAGCTTGATTTGAGGCAGTCTGACTGTAGTAAACGGTCTGCGCGAGAGTCGTGGGGTCCGATGCGCCTCCATCACTGTGACGTAGCGGAGACACGCTCGGTGCACAAAGTGTGAAGCCGGCCGGCGGTGTAACAACGTGAAGCAAACTGACCGAAGCGCCCCGAGAGAAGCCGAAAGGCGACGAGGCGACGCTCGAATGCGGCACAACGGGTCGCGAGCGAGGCGGCAATATAGATAGTGTTGCCATAGAAACGTTAAAAGCCAGAGAGAACTACGCGCTGTGAACGCGCACGGGCCCTCGGAAGTGGAGGTTATTGTCACAGAGCGATGGGAGCTTCGGTTCTCTCCAGCGGCCTGAAGTCGCCCGCCATCCCGCTAGAAAGTGACACGCACTGACCTGGCGGTTTCGCGGCTGCCAGTCGACACGTGGGATCACTCAGCCAAGTAGAAACTATAACGGGAAACAAGTTTGAAACTAGCTCCCACCACACAGGATGCTAACGTGAGCCATTTGTTGTATTTAAGACGGAAGTGACAACAAAACGACCCGCCCACAAGATGTGACGTAGCGATTAGCTTCTTCTTCTTCGTTTCTATTTTGTGCATACAACACGTTCTGCGGCGAGGTGCTGCCTCCCACTGTTAACAGCCCTGAATCAATGTGGTTGTGTGTGTTTTTCTCTTTTCTTTATTATTTAATTTTCTTAAATTGAATATGTTCTTCTTTGGTATTGTATTGTATTTTAAATATTGAGCATTTTCATATTGAAAAGTGTTATGTTTACTGTTACAAACAAATGTCCCCATGGGGATGAATATATCTATGACTTATCTATCTATCTATCTATATATATATATATATGTATATATCTATATTACATTGCATGCTCTGAATGAATAGCACCAAATAAAGGCAATGGCAAACAGAAGATAGTGAAACAATGAGAGTTGAAAGAGGCCTAAAGATGTCTGGACGGTCCACAACGTCGCAGCAAAATAGAAATGAAGTTGGTCCCATCCATACTATGACACACAAGAAGCCATGGTGCAGAGATCTGAGCATCTAGACTTGTTTTCTGAATTACTTGTCTGATTGACTTCATTTATAGAGGGACCTTTGAGGACAATGAATAGTAAAGTCTACTATGGATAAAAGCTTTTCAAACTTTTTTTGTTTGACAATTTATATATAATACATTGAAAAATTATTTGTATGTGTAGTTGTGGTAATGTTGAGTCTCTTATGTACCTGTCTCTATGAGTCACATGTTGTAGGTGAATGCAATGAATAGCTAATATTCCTTAGCTAAATGGATATAGCTTTCTATCTTGTGCATCCATTGAATTTCAATGTATTCTATTCCTGTGGCTGCACATGGAGCTATCTGCTTGTATACTAAAAAACAAAAGAATATTATAGATGCTCACATTTGGAGTAAATGAAGCTCGGAGGCAGGAGGTCATCTCTGATTGTTATCTTGGATCGTCACTCTTTTAAAGTGCTCTGCCGGCGGCAGAAAGGTCAGCTGTTATCGCATCTGCATTGTCACCATCTAATGGCCATCATGAGACAGAGCCAGGGACTCGTTTTAAGGTTAAAACTGAGAATCTAGACAATATATTTAATATCCTGACAGGCGAATAACTTGTTACGGTGTGTGGCGCGGAGGACCCAAACGCAGCCAGAGTTTCTTGAAAAAAACCAGCTTTATTTTTCAAGAAAGGAACACGTACGAACAACACACAGGAACAAAAAGGACGATCCGACAACAGACAACAGAAGGACACAGATTAAATACACAGGGGAACGAGACACAGGTGGGGACACAGGTGGAAACAATTAGGGCGTGGCTGGAAACAATCAGGAAAGAAACAGACAAGCACAGGGAGGGAAGAGCAGGGAAACAGGAAACGAGACAGGGACTTCAACATAAAACAGGAAACACTCAAATCCTAACATAACTAGTATTACACAATTAGCCAGTGCCTTAAACAGAGAACAATGACAGAGACGTGATCATCAGGTTTGCTCTTAACAAGCTCAAGCTCATGTCCAGTTGTGTCTTATTAAATTAACACGTTTGAGTTTTGAATCATAAACACGGAACACATCTGGACAGCAGCAGAGTTGATGCCGCTCAAAGACGTGCTGAACCACAGCCCTCTGAAACATGACCGCATGCTTTTTGCAGTGAGCCCGAAAGTGAGGTGACATTAAAGAAACATGCACCATTCAAGGATCAGCCTCGTCTGGAGATCCCCGGGATGCTGTTGATCTACATCTCCAGAAGATGTCAGCAAATATCTACGGTTAGTAGACTGGTCTTTATCAGAGAGGCAGAGTTACAGATCGTAACTTCAAGGGCCTTCGGTTGTGTATATACTTATATTTAGATTGGGTAAAGTTACATCAGAGCTCTCGGGACAATAGCACGGATACACTGTTGTTTCTTTCCTAAGAAACTGTATCCAACCAATATCTTGATGGCATCTAAATGGACATAGGCCTACGATGTTGTTGATTTTCTATTTGAAACCCTGAACCTGGTTTTCAGGTTTAGATGCTGTGTGAGTCTTCCTCTATTATAGCTTTTCCATTTCAGCTCTTCACCCCTCAGCACTCTCCAAAACCACCGCCGCTGAAAATAGAATCAGCGTAATGACTCCATCAGCATGGTAACCCGCTGTCAGATCACCGCAACGCACCAGCGGTTCACCTGTAGTCCTGAGGCTAACTTCCCCTTAGGAAAGAGTAGTCCACTGATTTAATCCAACTCTGTATGGAGCCAATCCTTGTGTTTTAGCGGGTGGTCCTGCCAGGAGATATAAATCCAACTGAAATCCGTTCAACACTGTACAGAGCCACACAAAACAGTGTATTTTTGTTCCTTATGGTTTTCAGCAGGTGGGGTCGTGAACTCCATCTGCCAATTACTGCCCACGAACAGAATCCTTAGTGCCGTGAACTGAGACAGATTTCTTCTCTTTGTACTCCTGGACAATATCAAGTTGTGCTTGAGACAATGTCCAACGCAGAATCCCCCAAATGCTTCATATATATTGTTTTTATCATTTCGTTTCTTATTCCCCCCTCCTTTCTTTACTCATTTTCTCCTTCTATACCTCCTCCCATCTGCAGCTCAGCTCAGTATCATCTTACATTGTTACAACTTAAACATTTCCCCACAATAGGTTAGTGACAAAGTATGAATCTCAAAACAAAAAGAACTAGAACGGGCACTCGGTAGAGCGCATACCTTCGCATATCACAAGATTGGGCATTGAATTATGAACATTTTGGCATTAGTTGCATGCCAAGTGGATAAAAGTTGACCGCGCTATGGTAAAAGGAAGATTTTGACTTTACTTTTGACTGACCTTGATTTTGATTGATCCAAATCTAATCAAATGGCCCCCCGGATAAAGCAATCATCCCAGAAAGAGGAAGTGGCTCCACTCGGCGGCTGGTGCAACCTGGCCCCCCCTGAGCCGACCTGTGAAATCTTCCGATCGGCCCCCACCTGGTTCCCTTCACGAATCACAGAAGTTCGCTCAAGACATGTTATTCTTATGGTTAGTAAATCTGTTAAACACACAGGGCAAAGTTACAAATACAATGTCAAGATACACTTATTGATTATACTCTATTCTCAGATCCTTCCGGGGTCTTATAATCCAGGAACTTGGGCCTTCTGTTTCGGCCAGCTTCTCTGGGATCTCAATTCTTGAGCAGACGTCTCGTCCCCTGTGGCCCTGCCAGCTAGTCAGCTCAGCAGCGTGTTGAGCAAGGGGCTTCAGAGCTCATCAAACTCACAACCTCCCACAGAAACAATGCCCCTCATCACTTTAACCCACAATTCTAGGGAGTGCAAGAAGCTGTGGGCTCAAGCGGCTTTTACAGCCAGGCGTCGGTAAGCAGGGCCGAAGAAAACATTCTCCGAGGGAAGGTTTATGCCCCCCTGGATGCACAGATTAAACCCCACACAACGCAGAGCGTTTTTATTTCTGACGGCGCTATGTGGGCAAATTAAACTGACAGAATGTGTCTGTGTGAGAATGTGTATGCGTCGGCACCCTTGATGCTTTATGCTGCTCTGAGGGATACACAGTGTGTCTCGCTGCTTTGAACCTACACACACACAGTGTCAGCGGTTGCCAAGCAATTACAGAGAGCCTGCTCTCTGGAAGCGCCTTTTAGAAAACCACACAATGTTTAAGTTTTTTTGTTGTCCATTTGGTTGATTTTTTTGTTGGGGTCGGAGAATGACATAATGAAATATGAATGAGAAATACGGGGGCTGCTTCGATGTCTGCGAGGTCCAGGTGGTGCGGTAAAGGCAATCCGTCTCCTGACTGTGGTATCCAGCTGGGACGCTGAGGGCCAGATGGTCTGCCCACAACAGGTAATCACAGCCAGCATGCTGATACACTGACATCCACACAAATGGGCAACCAGAAGGACCCAGAGCGGTGGGGATGCTGTGAGAGCACCTTCCCCTGCCGGTCTCTGGGGCTCTCATCCAGAATGGCACCGGTTCTGTAAAGTAGCAGTCTTGAGTTTTAGAAAAGGGGCTCAAATATGAATTTCACCTTCCAATCCTAATTTAAGGCCATGATAGCATAGGTTAAATATCAAAGGATGTTTCAAATGAGTTTCTGTTTGTTAGGTGAATATCATTAAGTTCATCCACGAAGAAAATCTATTTCTAGTGAAGGTCAGCTCCTGTAATAAAACACTGCTCCCCTGCAGAGGCAAACTACTTTAATACTCCCGCTGTTTGAGGTTTCCACTTGCTTGCTCTCATTGAATTAATTATTTCGAAAGGGTTTGGGTATTATTTATGGTGTTTGAAAAGAAATGTGAAAAACTGTATACGTGGCGTAATAAGTTCTCGCGTGAAAAGGTCAGGGTCCCTTTCCGCGGCGCTTTTTTACAATGAGAAAACAAAAGTTTGGAGTTTCAGTCACGAAAATGTTTTCACAACGTGTTGGTAATGTCATCGTATGAGTGCATTTTAAACACGTTCCCTAAAGATGTACATTCAGATGGCAGACGTCAATACGACGTCAGTATCACCCAAAGCAGTTGCATTTGGGATGCGAGGGAAATCATAATGACTATGGATAATAATCAGATATATTAGCAATAAGAGCTAACGCCTTGCTGTCACTGTCATCTTAATTTAGATAAATCCCTCCAGTGTGATGCAGACACCTCCCCCAGTCTCTAACTCGCTCCCCCTCCCTCTCTCTGCCTCTTTCAGCTCACTGAACTGAGTGAAATGTCTTTCCGACTAAATGATTTTTTTCCTGCACGGTGGGAACGTTGCCATGGAGACAGCAGCCCCTCCACCCACCCCCGGGCCCCTCCTTCCACTTTTCTCTCAAAAGTCGACAGCGTTAACTGGTGCCTTGTCACGTGTGCATGTCCATGTGCATGTGCGTGTGTGTGTGTGTGTGTGTTTCGCTCTTTCTTGAACTGTTATCACTGTCAGTATGCTGCCGGTGCCCCGTGATGAGTGTGTCTATATACAGAGCTATCCTCCTCCACCTCCTGTCTCCACTTCCACCCTGCATGTGTAGCTATCCCACTCTCTTCTCCAGGTTTTCCCACATGTGTCATCCTCCTCCTCCTCCTCCACACTGCCATCCTCCCGCTCTTCATCCTCCTTCATTTGTTTAATCCTCTCTTACTCCTCCTTCTCTGTCATTCCCTTGCACATCTGATCTCTCGTCTCCCTCCTCATTCTGTTAAAGTGCCGGAGCATGCAGGTCACGACTGGTTTGAATCTTTTGCTTTGGCGAGAGATAATATAGCCACATGACAAACGTGAGTGTTTTAAAAATAAAAGGAGACAGTGTACGGGGCAGGCAGCAGTGCTCCGTTTTGCATTTCGGCAAAATGCGGCCACAATAAAGAATTCATGGCAAAGTGGCTGAATAATTACACACGACTTAATGCACAGCAGAAAGTCCGAGAGCTTAGTGCTAAGTTGGGTTCGGACTTCTGTCCAGGTAGTGTCTTACCTCCCATGCCTGAGTCAAATATAGACTGTGTACATCTGAAATGCCCAGGGCCTTGCAGAAAATAAATATAGCTCACTGCCTGGGATGTGTGACAGTAGCTTCACCACTTCTCTTGCTTCTGCCCAGTGGATGAAAAGAAGTCAGAAACACGACGCTGGATGATACATATCATTTATTTCCATGATCATTGCTTCAGCCACACTGTTACTTACACATTCACCAACATCCTGCGACCTGGCACAGCTGTCCCGACCGAAACAATCGCCCTGACTGAACCCCTCATTCAAATTCTCAGCCTTAACCAATAAAAAAGTAAACCTCTTGAATAAATTATACGTAAAAAAAAAAATTGAATACCAATCCAAGGAAGATAAATACAGCATAAACAATGTTTTTTCATCATCGTTGTTTTTGACCACAGAGATAAACAATTGCTGGGCCTCCATTTAGTCGTCATTAGTAGGATTAGTATCAAGTTCATTGTCTGATTTTGCTTAAAGCATCACTTTTATAATTTTTCATTGCATCAAGTTGACATCATTCATGTTAATATAAGCATGCAAACATGTTTCCCCATGACCATTCAGAACTGCACTAACACAAGACAGTGAGAGGGATTAGAGAGGATGGAAGGGGGGGGGGGCGTAGA
The DNA here is from genome assembly GCF_029220125.1 of Pseudoliparis swirei. Classification (NCBI taxonomy): domain Eukaryota; kingdom Metazoa; phylum Chordata; class Actinopteri; order Perciformes; family Liparidae; genus Pseudoliparis; species Pseudoliparis swirei. Next base: position 7,215,991 of record NC_079410.1, on the reverse strand, counting down.
CAGAAGAAAAAGAGGGCAAGATGGAGGGATGTGGGATAGAGGAGGGAGCAATAGAAAAGAGCAGAGAGAGAACTGGATAGTTGAGGGGAGAAGGTAGTGTGTGTGTGTGTGTGTGTGTATTGGGGGGGGGGGGGGTTGCTGTAGGACAAAATGAGAGAATGAGTAATCAGACAGTAATTAGACAAAAAGAGAGGGAGGGGAGAGAGAATAAGGGGATGTGCTGGTTCCACTATGAGCTTTGTAATCTATCACCGGGCAGGAACACAAGGACTAAATAGGGTCGACACCAGCAGAGAGAGGGAGAGGGAGAGAGAGAGAGAGAGAGAGAGAGAGAGAGGCTGGGAAAGAGATCATTATGGGGCCTCGAGACCAATGGGTCAATATCATATCTACTTATACAAGCTGGTCGATAATCCCCCAGTTGGCAAACCACACAGAATCCGTGCAGGTATGTATACCTCCCGTATATACCAGATCGAGCACGCCGGTGAGTAAGAGAACGAAACTAGATCTCCCACCCCGAAACACACACACACACACACACTCCTGCACCGACGTGTGTGTGTGTGTGTGTGTGTGTGAGAGAGGAATGGCAACGATAGCAATACAGGGAGCTGTAGTGAGGTGTTGCACTGTTGTTTACAGTCGTAGTGGTAGTAGCAGTGACAGACGTGGCTTTATGAGTCCGTACCGCTTCTCACAGGAAGTGCAGAGATCCCCGGCGCTCGTTTTCTCACGACACCTCCTCCTTGTTCGTCGTGCTTTTATGAGGGATCCAAATTCGTCATTATCTGTAGGCCGCAATAAATTATCCCTTCACGTAAAACACCCCCCCAACAATTACATGTTTGATCACTGTGCCATCTGTTTTCTTCCCTTCGGACATACAGTACACACATTACTGAAAGAAGTACACAATCAACACAGTTACTTACATCAGGCAAAGGGGTAGAGGGGGAGGGGAGGGTTGAAGGATTGGCAGCTGAGTTCTGATTACGACGTACACAATACCAACTAATGTCTATGAAAGACAGTGTTTCCCAACCTAGTGCAATGAGGCACGTATAGTACACACATACACACACACACAAACATTCACACACGCGCACATAAAATGGCTCTTTGTAAAAACACGGGACAATAGACACATTTGGCTCTGTGTCCGTGGATGCTGGGATTTGGGGAGTGAGGGAGGCAAAGACAGCAACGGACGAGGGGAGGGAGTGAGCACAGAAACGTGTCACGCACACAAGGTCACAGTGACGCACAGGCATACACACACGCGCGGACGCGCACAAATACAAAACAAACACGCCCACAAACACGTAAACACACTAATCAAAGCAATACAGACACGTGTGTCTTTCTAACGTTTTGTCGGGGACATGATGTGGACTTAAAGAGACATTATTTTTTGGAATTTTTGTTGTTGTTGAAGCTGGACGATGAATTCTTGAGAAAAAGAAAAACAGTCCCGGAATGATAGAAAAATAAAGCAGAGTGGTGACATCCTTCCCTTTGGGATACATCCCCCGGCGAGTGCGCTCCAAACGGATGCTGGTCCGATCCTGAAGGCAGGATTTCGTTGAACCTGCGTCGTCCTCCGTGAGGAGAAAGTCTGCCCATTTGTCCAGAAAGCAGAGGACGATCAAACAGTCACAGCGGCGCCTCTCCAGCGGACTGTAAAGATGGCATGAATGGAGAAATTCCTTTGCTGATGGACGTACGCGTATTTGTATCACACAAACAGAGCAAAACGATAATAAGAAAATTGCAGTCGATGAGCACCACGAGGATGATGACAAAAAGCGTGAGGAAGAGGAACACATTTCAAGGTTGCGTAACATGCTTAAACCGATGAGTCTGTCCTCATTTTTCACTCCTCTGACATCAATAAAGACCACTGGACGCTTTGTCGCCATGTCCTCTGTGGATAACAAGCCATTCGAGTCTGAAACAAGAGGATGCGGAGCCTGGAGCAGGCGTCCAACATGGCCGGGAGAATCCACCTCTAATTTTGATTTTCTTTTGTCCTGCCGAGTACCGAGTGTGAGATGTTTTCCCCACACAGTACGGCAGATGCTGTACACCAATATTGCAAAGAAAAATATCGACATAGTGATGTTCTTCTTTTATAGTCTGTACAAGGGCATGAACCTTTGGTCCCGGTTGAAAAGGCCATTCTAGGATGGCTTTCTTTTTAAATTTTTTATTTTTCAAGAGAGAAATGTTTGTCACATCACGCTCCTCCTAGATGAAATACACTAATCTAAAGCACACATGAACTATAATGCAAACTCTCTCTGTGTGTGTGTGTGTGTGTGTGTGTGTGTGTCTGTGTGCGTGTGTATGTGTGTGTGTCGGTTCACTTGCTATAGCTCACATTTACAGTGACGGAATCAGTCCCACCGTACCATTTATTATCTGCATGTGTCTGTGAATGCGTGGTGTCTGATGCTCGTGAGGGATATTGTTCGTTCTGCACAGGACTTGAAGGATTCATTAGCGGGAGCAAAACAGCACTAGCAGCTGGACACAAGCAGTGTGTCTCCGCGTCTTTCTTCCTTTGATGGAGAGAATTATTCACAGATGAGAGGAAAGAAAATGAAAGTCTGGAGCTGGAGAGATGATAACGACCTGAGGAATGAGGATAAGGGAGAAAGAGGCAGATTAAGCAAGAGAGATAGCAGGGGGCGAGAGAATATATAAACACTATGCAGTAATGTAAGTGTGGAGGGGGTGGGGGGGGGGCTGCATTACATAACCCAGAACGTCAAGATTATACAGATGCTTCTGCTTTAGAGCTCCTACATCTGATGGGACCACAGCTTCGTCTTCATCACACAGGTCGAGCCTTCAAAGGCTTCCTGTGTAAATCTGACCGGAGAGCATCTGCTGCACAGTTTGTGAATGCACTTTGATATTCCAACACAGTGAGGCCTGTTTGCAAGCAGAAATCACGGAGGAATTGGATCGAATGTGAAATCTATTCCAATGCACTGTTGCTTAGAAATGACTCACCCGGTCTGTGTGAAACCATGCAGACAGGAGAAAGAAAGAAAAAACCCCAATATGTCCGATCAAAGCGTGGAGAAGCTCACAGTGTTAATCGGAGTGAGGACTGTCCACCACGATGTTCGGCTTCGGGGAGGAGGCTGTCGCAGTCTTCGACACGAACGTACCAATTGCTTTTTCCTGCAGGGAAATACAGAGATAAAGATGACAAAATTCCGCCAGGAAATACAGAAATTCATTATTCATGATGAAAAGAACCACATTTTTAAACAATGAGGTTGATGAAAAGCTTTTGTATTTCCACTGGTTTAATTTCACCACTATTAGGGCTCCTAACAAGCCTGTAATACTCAAAAGAAGTATCGTTTCGCTTGGGAGGATAATCAAGGTGCATCGTCTAAAAACAAGTCCCTGTGTCTCACTGAGATGTTACCTGGTCATTGATTGTGTCTTATTAGGTGTTATGAGATATTTTGAATTGTAAGTAGACACATGTTTAAAAGATGTTGGACTTTTGCAGTGTACCACCACTACATGTTCTACTACCATCGTTAATACTGCATTTGGAAAGCAAGTACGTACATTTACTCAAATCCTGTACAAGTTTGGCACTTTGATAAACAAACTCATTCAACAGTCTCATTTCTGTTCGGTATATTATAAAGCTACAGCAAGCCGCTAGTTGGTTTAGCTTCATGTAGTGCAACAAGGAAAACAGCTAGCCTAGCTTTGGCACAAGATAACATCCCTCTACCGGTACCTCTTAGGGTTATATCATAACGCATCATATCTCATTTGTTTAATACTCACACAAAGAAGTGTTAGCCTATGAAGAAATGTTATGGTTTAAGGACAGGTTAGCTAAGCTAAGTTAACAACAATATCAGAGATGAGACGTTTCAGAGGGAAACAAATAAAACTCACCAGTTATAGTTCATAATTGCTGATCAAGCAGAACCATTCTAAACATTCTTTGTTGCAGATTAATTACCCACAAATATATAATGGCCCAATCAGTTTATAGAGCTCATTTTATTTAAAAAAATATATTAAATATTTTTGCTCATACCTAAACACTTTTATGTGAATATGACACTTTAATGTTTTTGGACCACTATTTCTATACTATCATGACGACTACTAGTACTACTACTATTACTACCACTACTATCACTACTACTACTACCACTACTACTACCACTACCACTACTACCACTACTACTACTACCACTACTACTACTACCACCACTACTACTACTACTACCACTACCACTACTATCACTACTACTACCACCACTACTACTACTACTACTACTACCACTACTCAGGCACGTGCACAGGCATTTTGGGGGGCAGGTGCTCAAACCAAAAAAAAGGGCACCCATCGCCAAAATGATTTTTCCAAGTTAAGGAGTTGGTTGCTAGCAACACTTGAAACACATTGTGTCGTGAGAAGACATGAGAGTTGAACAAAATGACATGTTTTCTTTTAACAATTACAATTTATTTTCATTTACAAAATAATAGGAGCCAAAAATGCCATATAATAAACAACGTACTAACCTCGACCGTTCGGTCATGCCGGGAAATATCAAACTTCTGTAAAAACGTTATAAGGCCTCAATCTGATATTTCCCAGCATGACATCACTCTTGGTTCGTAAGAAGCTATTACAAGTGTTGTTTTTTCTTGCGTTTACTCTTTTCACCCTCTGCAATTACTCATACAAGATTGATCTTTGTAAAACTGGAACAGACAAAACAAAGAGAAACATACCACATCAAACAATGTGGCACATGGATAGCACGACACCGAGAGCTATTGTTAGCATAGTTTAGCTGCTCTGTTCTAGCTGTGAATTATTGTGACATTTATAAAATGAATTAATAAATTCAACATACTATCGAAATTGTCTAAATGGCATTTATAAGACAGATCTCTCTCTCTCTCTCTCTCTCTCTCTCTCTCTCTCTCTCTCTCTCTCTCTCTCACTCTCAAACATGACGTCAGTAAACAGCTGGACTAGGCTTTGAAACGGATTTCGGGAATTTGTGTTTATTTTTTATTTTTAGGAAACGTCGAACCAGTTGTGACGTAATATTTTCAGTTGTGGTTAATTTATCACCAAACAACGTCAGGGGACAAACACCGTCATGACTCATGACCTGTGTGTCTGGTGCTGAGGGTCAGAGGAGAAGGAGGTGCACCCGTTTGGTGGCGCGAGGAGCACTGCGCGGAGGAGGAAGTGGAGGAGGAGGAGGGAGGGGCGCGGCGGGGGCGCGGCTGGGGCTCGTGAGCGCCCGCGGAGCATGTCGGGGCGAAATTCTCACAAGAACTCCAATAAATGCCCCGACAGATATCCAAACACATTTGGGAGGACATGATGACAGAGACTATTACTACTACTACTACTACCACTACTACTACTACTGCCACTACTACCACTACTACTACTGCCACTATTACTGCTACTACTACTACTGCCACTACTGCTACTACTACTGCTACTGCTACTACTACTGCTACTACTGCTACTACTACTACTGCCACTACTACTACTGCTACTGCTACTGCCACTACTACTGCTGCTGCCACCACTACTGCCACCACCACCACCACTACTACCACTACCAAATAACTACCACCACTGCTGCTCACCACTGACTAACAATAATCAAATGGAAACATAATTACATTACATTACATGTCATTTAGCAGACGCTTTTATCCAAAGCGACTTACAATAAGTGCATTTCAACCTAGAGTACAAACTAAGAACAACAAGAATACAGGAAGTAACATTTCCTCAACATAGTCGAACTACAAAAGTACCATAAGTAAGTGCTATCTAAGTGCCACTGAAGTGCTAATCTGTGATAATTGCGGTTATCAGGACCAGAACCAACAGAGGAACTGAACATAACAAATGTGGTAGGGGATGGCACATGAATGGACACGCACACACACACACACACACACACACATACACACACGATCCTATGCTCATTACCTCCACAAGCTGATACCAGTTCTCTATGGGTTTGCGTGGATTGGCCAGCATGGCCGTCCAGTGCTCCCTCCCTGGACCGTCAGCTTCGCTGCCCACACGACACATCCCTATGACCTCGTTATGACCAATACTGACACGGAGCGAGGGAAGGAAGCAAGGACAGGAGAGACAGAGCGACAGAGAGAAAGAACAAGGCAGAGAGGAAGGCATAATAAAGCAGGGAGAGAGAGAGAGAGGGAGAGAGAGAGAGATCTTGTAAGAAACACTCAGACAGTCTCATTTATCATCCTGGAGTATTAGGACAAGAGTACAGCTGCTGAGGAAGGATATTGAATAGCAGCTCACAAATACACACAGACAAACATACAGACGCACACACCTATGGAGATGCCAAATGGATGGCAGACTACATAATAGGGAGGCGGTGCATTTGTACACAAACACATCGACCGGCCAAGTGTTGCTGAAAGTGTCAGACAGGCAAACACTGGCAGGGTTACGCTTCTTTCCGTCACCATTAGCATAAATCATGCTTATTCACGAGGCCCTCGTCTATGCAGAACAGGGAACGTCCACCAGGAGGCTGACTCGTGAGGGGGGGGGGGGGGCTCCTCTGTGTTCAACACAGCCGCAACACCACGAAAATGTGAGGACCCAAAAGGCGACAGCAGACATCCCACTGCTGTGTGTGCAGACACACACACACACATTCAATAAGCAGCACACTTCACGGTAATGATCGGCTTGGTCCTTCAAGCCCCGGAGCGTGCCGCCACATCACAACACCTCTGCCTCGCTCACCAGTCATAGTCCATCACGGCAATGATGATGGATACGCTTTCTATATTTTCATTGGGGATGTCGAACACCAGCGCCTCGTTGTACGTGGGGTTCAGCGTGTTCTTCTTAATGGAGGTCTTCCTCTTCTTCAGCCGGCGCCCGTCGCAGATCAGAGAGGCCTTCACGTACGGGTCTGGAGGAGGGACGAGAGAGACGAGGAAAATGAGAGGCGCGAGAAAAGAGAGAGGGGTGCAGAAAGAAAAGAGAGTCGCGGGGGGAGAAAGAAGGGAAGGAAGAGAAGGAATTGGCATTAGAAGCAGCGTAGAACAAAGAGAGAGGGAGGAAAGAGAGGAGGGGGGGGGGGGAGCAGAGAGAAAAAGATGAGAGGAGGCTCCTGCAAAATGCTGTTTGGCATTGAGCTCACAGGTATCCGCGTCTGCAACACATAAAAGGCATGAAAATCAAGTCACCGTGGCAAAACTGGATTAAGAACACAAAAGGGAGAAAAGCAGGACAGGTTGAATCACTCCGCTGATCCGTTCAGCGCGTGCAGCTGGGGAAAACACACACACACACACACACACACACACACGACGACTCCATTTTAAGCAGCATTTTAAAGCATCTTTCTGAGGGCAGTGCAATTATCTGGGGATCACCGGGGCAATAATTACGGCGTGCGGTCATTATCATTTGAGATCTCATTGCCGTTGCAATCACGCCTGCAGGTGAAGGATAACCAAAGAATAAAAGCTTTTGTAATACCGTCGTTAATTCAATATTAGCATTAGCGATCACATCTGTTAGCATCATAGTAACTGTTGTTTTTGTCTTTTCACTGCAGATGTAATCGCTGCTCCTCCTGCAGCGGATTTTGATGGCAACAGAGCACATTGTGCCTCATTTTTACAGGTGTTCGTTTGTAGGTAATTAACTTTATAGCTCCGGGGAGTATATTCATGATGCATAACTCCACCTCGACGTGTGGAAATATAAATCCAACTTGTGAATTTTGTGAATTCAAAATTGGAGACTGTCGATACTCCACGCACATTAGGAATTATTTAGCAAAGATTTATGGTAATTTATTTCTTTGGCACTTCCCTGAACATAAGGGCCAAAGCTTCTTTTTTTATTTTTAACAAACCTGTTGGTTTTACAGTAAAAGATGGGGGTGCGTTCCTCAGTCAAAATGCAACTCACTGTATCTTGCAGCTGCATTGCATTCTGGTCTGATGAGGCTGTTGTAGTAGGAGAGAACTCTTAATTTAGTGCTAAACAGCTTTGTAATTGTTCTTTTATTTAAAGCAACTGACACCATGTGTGTACTTGTTATGTTTACACTTCTCTACTGCATGTTGGTTCAATCTGAATAAGCCAAAGAGCTGAAATAACTCACCGTCACCAGCGAGTGCTTTTCAGACAGCTGTTCTCTGTCGTTTCTTTTAAATGGATTCACAGCTTTTTCAGACTGCTCACTGGAAGTCTCGCAGCAGCACGGTGTGTGTGTGTGTGTGTGTGTGTGTGTGTGTCAGTGTGTCTTAATCCTTTACCTGAGAAGCCAGTGAGGTCCATGGCTTTGAGGTTGGTGGCCTTGATGACTGTAGCAGTCAGTCTGCCTGCAGTGGGCAGGTAACACAGCGAGAAATTAAGCTCCCCGAGATCAGCCTTCTCCTGTGGGTCACCACACACACACGCACACACACACACACACACATACAAACACAAACACACACAAAAACGGGAATCAGAATTTGAGCAAGGACACTGTGATCACACACACACACATGCACACGTCATCAGAAACAGGGCCAGACAGACAGACATTGTTTGCTGCGTTGCGATCGTCTGAGGCCGGTGAAGAGCTCCATGCGTGACGGCAGGCATCCTAATGCGGAGAGGCAGAGTGTTTAGGCAGAGGGGAAGCGCCGTCACTGTAAATGAAACATATGCCAATCTGTCGATGTCCCCGAGTGGAGGAAAGTGATAAGTAGAGGTGCCGATCACCCCCCCTCTCCCCATCCTCCTCCCACATCTCCATTCACTGATCTTCTCGCCGCCCGTGGTCTCCGTGGTAATGACACTGGTGGTATGCAGGTCGCACCGTGGCATGATGGCTCCCTTCGTGGCTTTAAACTTCACTAATCAATACTTCCCCGGGTGAAACACTGAAATACGCTAAGAGGCCGATGCTTTAAACTTATTAAATAAATGAAATATCCATGCCAAAACAATTTTATGACTTTGCTCCTTGTAATTCCCTAATAGCGTTCTGTGAATATTTTATATAAATCTACTTGAGCACTGCGTGATAAAAAGTTTGGATGTGGCCAGCGGTGCCTTTCCAGTAATCTGGACTCTCCTGTGCTTTTACATTTCCAGACTGACTGAATCTATACTGCAGACCAGTTTCAGTCTGAAGAGTGTATGCTCGGCTCATCCACAGAATATGATCTTCAGGCATCAGACAATAAGGTGCACGCTTCCCCCGAGCGATTTGGAAGTAAAAAGATAATCAGTTAAATCCGGTTAGAAACTGAACTAGCACAAAATGTTTAATCTTGAAAATGTAATTAGTGACGACTGGGTGGCATTGGAATATCTTACTTCATAAATCATCGATCTGAATTCATGTGGTTTGAATTCTTATTCCTACAGAGTGGCCGTAGAGAGAGAGAGATGAATAAATATCAAGTTAAACTTATTTGTGTGCATGAGAAATAATTCACGATTTATATTTTTGATTAATTTGTGGGCCCAAATTTAATAATGACATAATTTTGGCATTCGTCATTCATTACAGCCACCACGTTTAATACTCTTACTTTGCAATAAGCGAGGAGCTTGCAGATTTTATTTTGGGAAATGTAAGAAGGATGCGATTGACTTAATGGATCTGCTTCTCTGTAGATAGCAGTATCTCTTTCAAACAAATTAACTAAACAGTGGGAACGATTTAACTAGTTGAAACAAATTACATCTTGTGTGCACGATTTAACCAAAACGTGGCCTCGATTCACTTATTTCATTCTCTCTGGTCACTCCCCGGCTCCATATAACTCCAGATTCTCGTCTGTTCTTCTGTTCTTCTGTCTCGTGGCTCACGTGTGTGACAGAACTAAACCTCAGAGAAGCATTCGATACCCCCCCCCCCCCTGAAAAAAAAAAACTTATAATCTTTTTTCTTTTGAAATTACTTAACATTACATTTCTTTAATTTTGGAAAAATGCAAACATTTGACAAATTCCAAAGAGGGGAGTACAAGCCACATTAATTCAGATGAATATTTTAGTGAGAGAAATTAAGTGTTTTAATTTTTTATAGTAGTGGTGCAATTTAAAAGTTATTAATTTAGTTGCTTTTCAGATTTGGCCTTTCTTTGCTTCAATAGAGTCAACATTATGAAAGTATGAGATGAACAGACAAAACCTGCATATTGTGTAAATGCCGTATATATATTTATATAAATATATATATATATATATATCTGTGAGTTTAATATAATCTATACCATGAATCTGAGATGTGTATGCATGTACACAGCAAGGCATTTCCATATATTATATTATATGTACCCACGTGTGAACGAATCTTATTGTGTTTATATTTACCATTTTGGTTATTATACTGCAATACGATTTCTATACATTTTATTTCTCATTGATTTTTGTATCTCTTCTCAACGGTAATTCAGATTAATCTTCACACAATGAATGCACGCACTCCTACTTGAAATCTAGGATCGAAAGTGTCACCTGTGTCATGTTTGATCAGCTCAATTTCTGATTCCATCTTGTTTACCGCCACTCGAGCCGTGATTTGAATCCGCACCGGGCCGACAACGGCCACGAGGTGAACTCATTCCGCCGTCATCTAATCTAATCTCCTTCAGAAAAGAACGTGATTGCCCCGTCGCTGTGGCAGAGCCTCGCCCTTACCGCCGTGCCCTCCACGATGTCCCTCCAGACGGGCTTGTCCCCGCTGCCCTCGCTGAAGTCCAGCAGGTTGTCCACCACCACCTGGCCGATCAGGTCGTGTCTGGAGAAGCGGTCAAAGTCGTACACGGAGAAATGCAGCTTCCTGGAATGTAGCTCGCTCAGCGGCACGCCGAACTGGAACGTCTCGTTGAACACGGGGTTCAAGGTCTTTCTGTGGACCTGAGAGGGAGAGACGCACTGAGTGAGACGTCAGGAACACTTTACATTTGAAACCAAAAACAACTGTGATTAGTTTGCACGTGGCACCAATTAGTACATGATAATGGGGATTATTTTTCTGCCCGGTAACAACCCTACTGTATAATTACAGTGCAAAGGTTGCTAGCGTGGGACAACTTTCTTTTAAAGCCTCCACACCCCTGACTGACACTGTAATAAGGAGTCCCCTCGCCCACTCTAATCAATGCTTTGTGTTGATGGCAAAGTACTCAGAGTACCGGCCGTTACCTCTGCTAGACTTACTCATGTATACTTCTCAAAAATAGTGGCCAACATATGGAGAGAAAGAACATTTTATTTGGTCAATATATTTAAAACTGATCACTTGTCCAATATCCCAATATATTTAAAACTGATCACTTGTCCAATAAACCACCTGGTTTGTGAGTTGACACATACACACATATATATATATATATATTTTTACTTGGTCTGAAATATTAAGTTTTATGAGATAGATTTTAGACATTGGAAGCCAAAACAATATTAAAAGAAAATATATACATATATTTAGATAGATAGATACATAAATATATATATAGATATAGCTATTTAGACAGATAAATAAATATATAAATATATATACTGTATATATATATACCTTATTCATGCCCAGGGGGATATGTGGTTGTAGCAGCAGCAAACAATGTTACAGAGTAAACATAAAATCTGAATATTAAGTATGAAAAAATCCACAATATATACAATACAATAATATAGCAGAGTAGCAAATATTCTATTTAAAAACAAATGTATAATAAAGAAAATGCAAATGAAAAAAAACATGTAACCCGTGTATATAGTGTACCGTATATAAAGTGAGAGCGGTGCAAGGTTTATTGATGAGAGAGGTGATTTATTATAAATGTCATGTTATAGCTACACTGGTACCTCACTCTTTTCAGGGTTGGCCTACTGACACTAAATTATTAATAACAAGTGTATAGATGTAAAACACTTCTTTCAATACAATTACCTTTAGAATGTTTTGTTAATATGCCATAATTCTTAATTAAATTAAACTATATCTAATTTAATTAAAGCATCAACACTGTTCCCACATTCTTCCTGCTTCTTAAAGCCAGATCTGAATAATTACACAGTACGTTGTGTGCTATAATCAAAAGCGTTATCAAATTTGATTTCTGGCTTATCCCCGGTTTCTGCCATCATTTTTACACTGTAGACATTTGCATTGACGATTGAATTCCAGTCACAGACAAGAGCTCAGGTCTCTTTTGGCTTTGAATTCCAAAAACAACAGTGTTTTGTTTGACTAAACCTAATTATGTTCTGTAGATGCTTCCAGAATCCTCCGAGACTATTTTTCTGGTGTGAAAAATACTCCATCCGCAGCGCAGTAAAGTACATTTTCAAACTGTTTCGCAAGGTGCTGCTGAATGTATTTACAAAAACTCTGTCAAACGACCCGCGGGAGTTTGTCGTGTTGCTTATTCCTTCCGTGACTCAAACGTAACAATTAACGCAAAAGTCCCACATAAACAAAATGAAACTCTGCTTATCGAAGTGGCTGAAAAACTGGAGCTATATTTAGTCAACACACTTTGCTCTTAAAGCAGTAAATCGACGAGATCCTTGTTATCTTTTTCATTTTTTTGAAGTAACATCTTTATCACGGAGCTCTTGTTGCCGTGGTCTTTCCTGTACTGAATCTTGTTTTCCTTTTTTGGCACATTTCATTTTCTGCTCCTGCGAACTGCCCTGTTCTTCTTCCAAAACAAATTAGAAACATAAAAGGCATCGCTGCCAATGAACCGATGTTTCTCCCTCAGAGGAGACCTGTTGTGAATTTAAAAGCTCTGATTAAGTGCCTGCAGGATGAATCACGTTGTGCTGGAAGTCGTGAAAACAGACCATGCAAATGTCATGAAATTGTGTTTTAAATTGATCAACGTTCCGACGCAGGATATTCCAGAAGGCTTTGATTTGCCGTACGTGCCGTTGACCTTGAGCAACATAATTAACCTCGACCACACCGTCTGACCGTGTTCCTCAGCAAGAGGGAGAAATGGGAATTTCTTCCTTTTTCTTAAGGGATGAAGATTTAAATAAAACCCGTGAAAATAAAATGACTAAAAAACACTTTTAAAGCTCAATATGTCGCTTCCAAACATGTAAAAGATATAAACCTTTTCTTTCTTTTAAATATTCACAACACATTTACTCTGTATTTACTCGGTTTTCCTTCTTTTTCTGTCCGTCACCTCGATACCGAGTCAAATAAAATAAATCGTTTGAAAATCAGAAAATGCCCCTCTGATGAGTCATTTCCTGCTCATCGTGTTTGAACACGTTGCAGTCGGCGTTTCAATTTCAATCTCAAAGTCGTTTCCCCCCCCCCCCCCACTATTTGTTGATTAACTGGTGGGATTTATTTGCTCTGAAAGCATTTGGTACAAATGCTGTCAAGCAATAAAGCCTCTGATAATTAAAATGTGACGCGCGCTCTCGATTTTCCAAATCTAACTTTTTGCCGCTGCGTGAGCGGGTCTGTCACTCCGGCTTATTAGCACTTGATGATTACTTGTTAGCTTTGGAATTAAACGGAAAAACCAGAAGCACAAAGCGTTGACATCTACGAGGCGACGTCTGTTTCCCTTTTGAAATTAGTTTGAGTGATAAAAAGCTGGGCAAAAAACCCAACAATGAGTGGTGTAAAAAAATTCCATGTGACTGAAATGAAACAATCGTCTACGCCGGCCTCAACAAAAGGGGAGCGGTGTGAAATGATTGAAGCGTTCACTCCTTTCAACGGCTGAAGGGGCTTTTGTGATCTACAGGAGACAGTCACACAAAGGATGGGAACCAAAGGGGAGGCATTTCAAGCTGCTACTTTGTCACTGAAAAGCTTCTTTTTTTTTTTTACAACACTGCACCAAAGCACCACTGATATTTATGAGGTTGAAAAAAAAAAAACACAACTCACATCGGTAAAAGCTTCCGAGCTCATGAATTAGAAGAGAGGAGGATGTGTTTTCGAGGGCTCGGGGTACATTTCCCGGTACAGAATGTCCCGAAATGTAGTCAAACATTGACTCTACCGTCCTCACACACAAGAATAACACACAGGAGTTGATTAGCGGCGCCCTGTTAGAGTCTGAAGCACATTTCGTTGAATAAATTATGCCCCAGATTAGCGAGACTGTAATGACTCGTCCGAGCAGCAGGAAACGGCGAGTCAGACTTGGTGATGATGTTTGAATGTGTGTTTCCACTCAGGATGCAGGTGTGTGTCTGTGTGGACGTCACCTTGGTCTGGTATTTCTTCTTCCTGTCTGGCAGTAGGTAGATCTTCACGTATGGGTCAGAGAAGCCGTTGGCATCCTTCGCCGGCAGGTCCAGAGCTTTCAGGATCTTCACCACCAATTGCTCCGTACTGAGAGACACACACACACACACACCATCAGACTTTCAAATGCTCATAAAAAAGGCATTACATGTCAGGGGTCGCACAAATGTAGACAAGTAATCTATGAGAACCAGACGGGGTCAGCACACACACACACACACACACACACACACACACACACACACACACACACACACACACACACACACACACACACACACACACACACACACACACACACACACACACACACACACACACACACACACACACACACACACACAGGCTTTCTACTCACATACTGGTGTGGGAGGTGTCTCCGAGGCTAGGAACAGCCAAAATAGTGTGTGTGTGTGTGTGTGTGTTTGTGTGTTTGTGTGTCATCCCTGCAGCTGTATCCTCATCTCATCTCATTAATAATCTTCAACACAGTACCCTTGATTCTACAGTCACTTCAGGCCATATATACGGAGCAGGATTCCCACTCAAACTTATTCTGTGTTGCTTCACTAAACCGTGTGCTATATGTGTCATCAGTTTCCAATATATTTAGTTTTATTTCTAAAGCAGCAGCTCCCAAAGATGTGATGAAGCTTCGATGATAATTACATCTACACAAAATGATGTATTATTAATTCCACAGGACATTTAATAATCCACAACCTGGAGACGTTAAGTAGACACAACTTTATATCACTGGTTTAACATAAAACTATATAATGTTTATTTGATGTCATCAAGTAGAGTAGAAGTGTTTTTCAATTGCTTCTTATTCTTATATATTTGTAATCCAGCTATAAACACTAAAATCTAAAATACAATGAATGTGGCTACCACTCACAATTTGAGAATGAATGTTTTCTGATGCTGCTAAAAGTTTCTGGATGGATGCTGTTCAATTCAATAATAATAACAATGAATTTAATCTCAATGAGGCATTTACTGGTTAAATACATTTAAAATTAAAATAAAAAAATAAAAAATTCAGTGTTGTTTATAACCAGCATTATATTTTCAGTTATATTAGTGATATAGTATATGGTATAAAACAGAGAAAAGCAGCAAATGTTTAAAAACTCAATCAATAAATCAATAATCCAAATAGTTGCAGATCACTTATTGTTTGAGCTCTTTTATGACGATAAGTCAAACCCATTCATTGTGTATGTAAATATCTAATATTGTGACAAAAATTAGTTTGGGGCTTTAAGAAGAGTTTCAAGTGTTAGTTGACTGACATGAATAAACCTTTAAAAAGAAAGGAATATTACATTCAGCTTAATTTTCGGTCCTAATTGTCATAAAAATGTTTAACGGCAACGAATAGCAGTCCACAAACATTTACCGATCAGCAGCTTTTCTCTAGAAATAGAACTATTAATCCTCAACGGACCACTCAGATGCTGACTCACACGTCAGCACTGTGGCCGGCGTTTTTCTTTGTCACGCACACAAATATGCGTAAACACACGCGTGAGCACACACACACACACACACACACGGGACAAACGCCTTTACATCCGAATGCTCCGTCCACGGTCATCGCTGCGACTCACGCATCGTTCATTATGCATTTAATTACCGGGAGAAGATGAAGACGGCTGGGAGGCCCTTAATCAGATCTCGTTAGACTGTGTCTGCCCGTGTTAACCGGCGTGTCAGCGCTTCATTAGCTGCTTTTTGGAGGGCAGCGTGAACTTTGGAGCTGAAGAATGATCAGAGGGGGCAAACGCCAGCAGTGACCCTGGCAGTCATAACATCCTCTCTCCGTTTGTGCCAATCACAAATAAGATACGCTTGTTGACAACACGACCACGTCCGATCCAGACACGTGTTTACCTCTCGAGTCACATCCAATTAAAGGCCATCGGATTAAACGCGCCGATTCTGCCCTCACATCAAATACAGGGGGAAATTACATTTCCAGCTCAGCCAGAAAAAAAAAATTTTAATGAGAAAAACCGGGACTAATTTAAATATGTCTCGAAGATCTTTCATTCAGTATCATTCTAAGACATGTCGGTGGTCACCGGGATTAGCCGGATTGGATAATAACTGGAAATGACGGGAAAGATTGTGTAAAAAAAAAAAAAGGCGAAACGTGTGGATTTTTCTTCATTAGTTGTTTATGACAAAAAAACAGATTGCAGGTTTTCCCTGCACTTGTGTGTCTTTAAAACCGAACCAGACGTGAGTTTGAAGACTTTCACACACAATCCACCACGCACGCCGCAGAGAGTATACCTATTACCGCTCAGGCACAGAGGTAAATTCACTGCCTTATTCCTGGCAGACAATACCCGCAAGCTAGCTGTTATTCCCATAGTGGAAATGTGTCAGCTTTTAATGGGATTGTCAAAAGAAATGGCTTTCCCAGAGGACCTGTGGAAGATTGACACTGTTGTTCTGACTGTTACGCCCCCAACATCGGGTCTCGCACGTTAACATGCGACCCGTACCCAGGTTTAGGTGCTCACACACCTCGACATGTGTCTGCAAACAGGCCCACACCAGTCTGCGTTACTCCCCCTCTCTTCTCCTCCTCTCACTAAAACAACTCGTCTCAAGTGTAACGACATGGGCAACTAACCGCACAACATAAATGATCTTGTGACTTTATAAATGGGGGACGCGTGAATACTCTTCATCATAAACCTTTCTGGGCGTCCCTTGCTCGATCTGTGTATCTGTAGCTCCCGCTATAACACACTCTGGTGGTATTATGCGTTGACAGGGGCTGCTGTTTAAAGTGGCTGGCCATATATATATAATTCATGACGAAAACGGCCTCTCGCTCCCTTTCTTTTCTGACCATCGGCACTTTCGCCTCTTGTAATGTTTCTTCATGTCGGGACGGGCAAAGAAATGGGGGACTGCCAGCTGAGCACCAGACAGACCGAGCTGCACACGGCTCCTCTCAACCCACAGCCGCCCTGGCTTACAGTCCACGCACACACACTTAATATAAACACCCCCCCCCCCCCCCGTTAGCCGGTCCTCACAGCATGGCACCCACCGATGAGATACTGCTCCGGGAGAACATATTCCACGGAGGATCATCAGAGGAACACAAATAAAGTAACTCCAGCAATCTGTGCCACACGGTACATAAAATGCATGTTTTCACTTACATTTAATGGCACTTTGGTTATTTTTAAGCATTCAGATTTCAGTATCATAAATAAAAAACGCCACAGTCGAGACAACGAGGAGCTGGTGTTTTCCCCATTTCTACCTCGCCGTCTCAAACTCAATTTCCTGCAGTGCAGAAACCGTTGGTTTGGATTCAAATAAGCATGTCGACTACATTACTTCCACCGATGGTGTTAGTTTTAAGTAACATCAATACAGTAAAATAAGTCAGCGGTGGCTTTTTGGTGTCACGCGCGACACAAACGGGGGTCTCCTGCCTGAAAGTCGTGTGTGTGTGAACCAATCCGTTCTTCCTGACAACCTCCCAATGCGGACTTTGTCTGTTTGTACTCCGTCAGCTGGCTCCCTTCGCTGCAGCGTACGTGGGTTGTATACGAATTACAGTAATTCACTTTTCGGGAAGTATATCTCCGAAAAATTGAATGAAAACAGCCCCGCGCCTTTGGTGCTATACGGCAATTAGACACGGGCAAGAAGAACGATTGAAAAGCTTCTATTTTGATCAAAGCAGGAGGTTTGCGATCAATGGAGCTCCCTCAATGCATCTCCGGGCTGACCCGGCGGTGACTTAACGGGCATCATTGGTTACGGTTGAAACTTTAAATGACTGTGGCAATGATTTGTTCATGGAAAAAAAAAAGTCTAAATTAGAAAAGGACCCCCGACGGAGCGACTGATCCGTTTCCCCGTGAGCTCGGGGACTCACTTGAAGGCGTAGCGCAGGAGGAAGCTGATCTTGCCGCAGTTGTCGCCCTGTTTGCCGTCGCCCAGGTCGCCTTTGGGCCGGTAGAGCTCCGGTTTGATCTGCCCGATGCTGGTCACCTGCTCCTTCTCCTCGCCGTGGAAATCAGGACTGGAGAGCTGGTGAGTCATGGGCTTGGGCCTAAACAGACACATTAGAGCTTAGAGGGTGAATATTAAGTGAAGAGCGTCGCGCACACACACACACACACACACACACCAACAAAAGATTGTGATTCGGCAGCTTAATCTGAGGTGCAGCAGCGGGTAGGACATCTAAATAGAGTTCTCCCACATTTATTTGCATAAAAGTACACACCTCTCATGCAGATGCATGCATCATATTCAGTGTTATCTAATCAAGGAGCGTGGTGATGCTGCTACTGGAGTACAAGCCACAGAAGAAACACAGTCCATTACAAATTGTGAAAGGTTCTCTGTGGGTCGTTTCTGGTTTTGTAAAAGATAAGTGCAGCTGGGCCAAAATCAAGATTAAAAAAGAATTTTTTTTTTCAAGAAGACATTTTTAAGAGGTTAAAAACAAAATAAAAAGATGACTTAAAGATCTCAAAAGCCTTCAGGAGAGGCGAGCAAGATTACAGCCAACACAATGCAACCAGTACGGTCTTCATCAGTGTGCTCACAAAAACAACTTCTTAACAGGTAGAGCCCTCCTTTTCTTTTCTTTTATCACGAGTCCTGTAATTGATTTTCCTTTAATGACTCCTCCTCTTCTCTAAAGGTTACGGTTTACGCCAGTTTTTATCCGCCACTACATCTCTGAGCGAACAGAAACACACAACCTGCAACTACTAGACTATAAAAAAGCACACAATGCATGCACTCTTTTAAACCGACACACAAAGCCTCGTACAACGACACACTCGATACTGACCGGGAGGTGACCTGCTGCTGGGAATTCGCGTTGGGCAGGTCTTTATGGGGCTGGGCTCCCACCTCTGAGTTGGGGACATCTGGAGACGTCTGACTCAACTTCAGAGTTCCTAACAGAGCAAAGTGGACAGAATAATTCTCAATGCACGTCTCTTTTGTGAGCGCGCCTGTGGCCTCCCACATTACAGCAGATGTTGATGTTATGCAGTGTCAGCATCATTGATCCCATTGATTGCATTACATTGATTTCACAGTAATTAACAGGAAGGAATTAGCAGACACGCTTACAAGAGCACAACATGAGCAAGCATGAAATATGATGTCACACATATGAAAGAATTGCCGTAAAGATTTGACTGTGAATAGAGATCAACAACCTGCAACAGCAGAGTGAAAGCCCAAAGCGGTGACTTGTGGTGCACAGAATGAAGTCCTTAACGTGTCTCTGACATCAGTTTGTGAATGCTTGTATGTATTTTCTCAAAAGCTGTTTATTTGAGTTCCTGTTGAGCTTGATATGTCGATTCCAACCACTTCACCATCACAAGCTTTCTGGGAAGGATCTCGTGCAGCTCAGTGAATCAATATGTTTGTGTGTGTGTGTTAAGGCAGCCACTAAGAAGTATTACATTGTAACTGTTTTGTTAATAAAACATGATAAAACAGCGAAAATGATCGTAAATGCAAGTTAGAAACAAATGTTTTGTTCTCATGATAGTTCATATTTAATAAACAGTAGGAAATCTGAAAATGTAGCAAATATTTAGATTTAAAAGGTTTGAAGAGGCCAAAACAGAGCAGCAAGAGGCAAAAGATTTTGCCTCTTCAAACCTCTTAAATCTATATTTCTGTTTGTGACTAAATGTGTGTGAGCGCGTTAGCAATGGGAACTTTAGAAGGCAGAATCGTTCCTGCCCTGTATGCTCTTTTGAGAAACAAATAGTTATAAAAAGAAAAATAGAGATAGAATTCAACCTTCTTCTTGAAGTCACAGACTCCTGGATAACCTATATATAAAGTGTATCGTATATACGAGATTAGGCTTGTAACAGGAAAAGGTTATATTATTTTAATGTAGCACAACGGACGGAAAGGAATAATGGCCAGTATTCATCACACTGTTGCAGCACAGATTAATTATTTGTACTATGTGTATGCAAAATCTCAGGAATAAATGAATGTGAATGTCTTAAAATGAGAAGTTATTGACCGGGGCATTACATCACTCTTCCAGTCACACAGGGATGAACGTTTCATTTCTAGGAACTTGCTCCCTCTCTCACCGGCATTGTTGGGGTAGGAGTCCATGTCCAGGTAGGACGGCTCCTGGGTCTCCTGTGGCCCCCCAACCACCCCTCCGACCTCCCCCCTCTCCAACCCCACCAGGTCAGAGAAATGGGGGTGGTGCTGGCCCTGCTGGCCCAGGGACGGGTAGAGCGAGGACGAGGACTGGCCCTCCTTCCTCTGCAGCAGGGGCGGTAAGAGCGACGAGCCCCCGGTGCCCCCGAGGTTTCCCAGACCGGCGCTTCCAGGCAGCAACCCCGACGTCAGGCTCAAGCCTCCGCCCTCTTTGTCCCTCCATGGCAGCCAGCAGAGCTTCCAGGAGACGAAGAGGGAGACGGAGAGGAGGACGATGCCGCAGAATGTCACGATGACCGACAGCAGACTGACAGAGATCTCTGGAGGACCAGAGGAAGACATGGAGGGGAGGGACGAGAAAATAAAGAGATGAAAGACAGATAAAAGCGAGCCTCAACGTCATGAAGAGAAGAGGATGTAGAGCGACGAGCAGCTCTGTGAGGCGGTCCTGAGGCCCAGCAGCGCTTTGAGCCTCATGCCGACAACGGCAACACGTTGAGAAGACATCATGTTGAGGGTAACCCTACGAAACACCAACTAATGACTGTGTAATAACTAACCAATGGCTGTGGAGAAAGCGGAGAGGGCTGTCATCATGGGGCTGTTTGAAAGATTTGTGATTCACCACAAAGTCACAAGCTGTGCAGATTTTGACAGAATATAATGGAAATGTCTTTTTGTTTTTTAAATGCAGCGACAACAAGGACTGTGAAACTGGTTATAACAGGGTGAAGCCCAGCACCAACATACTCCGTGTTCCACATTTGGTTTGTTGGGGTCTGTCAGCCTCACCACATCCAATAAGAAAATCCACATCCAATAAAAAAAATGGTGAACCTCATGGTGATTCTGAAAGAAATACGTCAGGGGATCAGCAAAGTCTGTACGATTCATTGTCTGGGACTAATGAGTGGCTGTAAAAAAAAAACATCAATATAATATACCCCATGCTGCTAGCACGACTAAATATATTGATGAATAAACAACATCATCGAAAGCATCACGACAACGTCACACATCGCAGCGCGGGAGAAGGAAGCCGCTGAAGCCGTGGATTGATGCAACCATCCCCAGAAGCTTATGTCCCACACTAAATCCTGAACTTAAAATAGGGCCTAAAGTTGGCAGAGGGGATATTCTTAGGGAGGATGTGTGTGTTGGGGGTGGGGGACGACGACACAATTGAGAACAAAACACCCTCAGTAATTTCTCTATGCGATGTCATCCTGCATTTCCTCGTGGTTCTAATTTTTTTTTATGGGCTAGGGATAGCGGGGAGGGGGGTATGAGGTGGGGGGGGGGGGTTAAAGCTGTAGAGGATGTGTGTGGGGAGGGTCGGAGTATGACTCATCCGAAATGAAAAAGTGAACAGAATAAAAGGAAAAGTGCAATTTCAGCACCGGAGAGCCGGACAGTTCCAGCACCGGCTTCAGAGCCGTGGGGAACTTTCTCAGTTTTGTCGTTTTGTATCTGGTTTAGAATGTCGGAGTCTATGACACGTACATTCATGAGATCATACATTTGTAAATACCCTATGAATATTAATAAATAAATAGACGAAATATACGATGAATATTCATAATTTTCCGGGGCCATTTGAAGTCTCTTTATAAATAGCATGTTTTGGGTCTGACGACTACCTCGACGAAAGAACCAATCGGAGCCCAAATGAACTACAGGACCACGGCCCCGAACATGAATATTCATCGGTTGTAAGTAGACCAAGAGGACTAATTACGATACAGTGTGCACATTTCTCAAACAGAGTACTTCCCTCGCCTTGCAGCGTCTAATTGGGATTGTTGCCTCTCGCCATCTTGGGCTCTGTCCAGATGAGGGCCACCAATTAACAATCCTTCCTGTCTGCAGGCAGGCCAATCATCACCTGCGTGTAGAACAGCGATTTCTTATTCTGAACTCCCAGATGCCCCAAAAAAGGGGACTCCTTTTCCTTTAACCCTCCTGTTACCTTTCGGGTCAATTTGACCCCATTCAATGTTTAATGTCGGTGTTCTTTCGGGTCAATTTGACCCCAGGCTGTTTTTCACTGTGTCAAACATATAAGAAATATCAACTTTTTTTTATATTTAAAGGGCTATTTAGGTAGTCAACAAACAAACATAATGTACCTCACACTTAAACTTGGAAAACAATATTAATTCTAATAATTTTCTGGAGGTTTTAATTGCTGGGCTCAAATTGACCCAGAGGGTAAAATATGTCAGTAAATATAAAGGTAACAGGAGGGTTAAACATTGAATGGGGTCAAATTGACCCTAAGGCAACAGGAGGGTTAAACCCCTTTTCCTTCACGTCAGTTAATTCCAGAGCGTCTTGATGGGCAATCAACACTGTTAAATCTCAGAAAAGTGAGTGACATTTTATATTTAACAGGCTGACAACCCAGACTGAGAGCAAATGATTGAACACAAGACCACAGCAGCCAATCCTCCATCCCCGGGGTACATCTTCTGGAAATCGCTCCTCTATATAATTCCCTCAACTGCTCCTCATTCCTCGCTGTCATTTATTTTCCCATGCTGTCTCCGTCTCTGTGCGCTTTCTCCTCAGCGACTGTCTCTTTGTTCGTCACCCCATACCTTCTCTGCACTCCCCACCTCCTCCGCGCTTCTCCTTCCTTGCTCCGTCTTCGGTGAATTATTCATCGGTCTGTGTATGTCATGAATCAGCACTTGTTCGAGGGATATGATTGGGGGGCAGCGGAGTTGGGGGATGGGCGAGGTGGACATCGATCTGTCAAGGTGGTGAACAAGACAAGGGTGGGAAGTGAGGAACAAGCGCCGGGAAGGGGGGAGAAAACATGGAGGAGATAGCAAGGCGGGAAAGAATGTGAAGATGGAGATCAAGAGACAGGAGAGGCTTAAAGTGATGGAGCGGGAGGAGAGGAAATGAGGGCAAAGGAAGCCAGGATGAAGTGGAAAACAGGACAGTAGTGCTGAAGGGGAATGGAGTGAAGAGAAAAATGATCCCAACAACAGTTTGGCCGGCTGGGCCTGAAAAGACAGCGAGAGGGTTGAAAACAGATTGGCGCCCATGTTGAACAGACATATAAACTGACTGGGTTCATTCCCCCCCCCTTTTTCGTTTTCTCAGAGGAGGTAGGGGGAGGGGGAGAGGAAGGGAGAAGGGTTGATAAAAGTCGATGCAACTACCGCGCCATGTGTGCAAAAGGTAGAAAACCAAAGAGAGAAAGATCGAGCCCAGGAACAAAGCGGTGGGGGGGGGATGGGTGGAAAGAACCTCGCGAAGAGGGGGCCGAGGCCTCCTGTCACTCAGGGACTGATGCAGGCCCTCTGTGAGTTGCAAGTCGCTCCACATCAAACACGTCTCCGCCGCTCGCCGACAGCTTTCCGGCGTTCCTCGGAGGGTTTGCAAACACCGAAGAAGCACAGCTGGGCCAAAAAGGGGCCCGTGAAAAACCGTGGCGTGACACTTCTTCACACAGCCATCCAAATCTCAGGAGGGGAACTGTTGAATCTGCAATGAGCCACCGATATCCACGCTAATCTGCAGAACAGTGCGCTGCCTCATTGAGAACCCACACACGATATTTTGCACACAATACACGCCGCTGCGCAGGATGCACCGACTTAGTTTTGTAAAAACAAACGATACATTCTTTATTATTTTTATGTTATGTAATCCAGCTCGGAGACAACAGCCATATGAATCCACCAAGCCTCGTTTGGGGCTCGTAGACGTGTAACATTGTATTTTGATCAAGTAGAGGAACGTTTCATTTCTTTGTTTGTTTGTTCTGAGTGTGGTCTGCTCATAACAATCTCTAAATATGAGCGTTTATCTTAGCATTTTCCTTCTAATTGCTTAAAATATAAAACATGTCATGTTGCTGAGGCAATAATGAAAAATGTCTGCAGAAGATGTTGAAAGACAATATTCTTTTAGCGCTTTCATGACAACACAAACCACATTTAAAATATCCAGAGTATGTTTTTTGTTCCTTGGTGTAACAGCCTGATTCAGGCCATAACGGGAGAGTAAGAATCCTCACTGGAGTTCATAAGTGAATACTTTTTGAGTGGGTGATCAGTTCCTCAAAGCAATTCCCCAAATCTTTAAAGTATGAAAGACGTAGGCTTGAAAGGTGTCTATTAAGTTCACAGTTTCCTCCTTCATATCCTAGCGGAAGTGGTCTGCTTGGATGTATTACATTTAAAATATACAAACCAAGTAGTAACACTGAGGACGGAGGCAGATGCAGCGGTACATTCTGCGGGAGGTGTTTGAGAAGTTTCTGCCGACGTTTTAAAACTATTTCCATTTCAAAAAGCTCGTTATCTTTGGAGAACATGACCTGACATGAATCTGACCACAGACTCTGCATTCTTTCTGCAGGATAAATCCATCAATTGTAAAAGCCTTTGATATAACACGGGTACCTTTTGGGTGAAATATTGCTTTGAATGTTCTCGAACCAAAATTCAGAACATTATTAGACCGATAGCACCAGATGGTGAAGTCTACTTATAAACTGTTGAATCCTCCGA
The DNA here is from genome assembly GCF_029220125.1 of Pseudoliparis swirei. Taxonomy (NCBI): domain Eukaryota; kingdom Metazoa; phylum Chordata; class Actinopteri; order Perciformes; family Liparidae; genus Pseudoliparis; species Pseudoliparis swirei. Next base: position 7,190,922 of record NC_079410.1, on the reverse strand, counting down.
GAGCACACGGGAGCAAAGCTTCCTTCATACGTATTATATTTATAAGTCTTGGCAAAAGTAGACATTGTGAAAATAGAAATGAAGTCCGATGCTGCGTTACCTGCGTCCAGCTGTCTGTTGCTGCCTCTCAGCAGGTAGCTGAACTCCTGGCAGCGCTCGCTCTGGCTGTAACCTCTCGGGGAGTTGAAGCACAGCTCCTCCACCAGCACCAGCGCCTTCTTACACAGGTCTTCATCCCAGTCCCCCGACATCCTCCAATCCGCATCGCACTCTCACCGGCAGTCAGCCAACGATAGCGCAGCCCTCGCCGCCCTCACCTATCGGACGGCGTGGTCGAGGCGAAGTAGAGTTTGGGGCCCGTCCACCTTTTTGCAAGGTGTGAGCTCAGGAAGAGGAAGACGAGGGGCTCTGCGGGGGGGGGGGGGGGGGGGCCTCGGTCTGGATCACAGAGACCGGACGGATGCGCCCATGTCTGACTGAGCAACACCCACCGCTCCTACTTCTCCTGGAGGAGATGAAGGGAGAGAAATGGGGAAAATGATTGTAAGGACAAAAAAAGTGTACAAAGCAAGTCGCTCCATGAGTAATTAAGTGACGCCAAAACCATCTGTGTGCCCCTATAGATCACTGTGCGACATAATGTCACTTTAGTATACACGCTATGAGAATGTTACTCGACAACTGGCATTGTGTAAGAAATGAAAAAAGATTTGATTTTGTTGCAAGTACAATTTAATGAATGTCACATTAAAAGTTCAGCTATTTCATGAAAAACCCTTCTTCACTATCCACAGACAACTTATCTATCTATCCTAAAAAGCTATCAGTCACATTGTCGCTAACACAAACTGAAGAGCTTAATATTTGGTAAGGGTTTGGCAATTGGACCGATAAATCTGTTGGCGCAGTACATCGTCAGTTGTTTTTTTGGGGGCATATTTGTCATTTTATCTGGTTAATTAAATGATTTGCCTCCAGAGACGAAGGCCGTTCTAAAAAGTGCAGATTTTAACTCAGTGAAACAAGGATTTATTTCAACCAAACCAGATTTGCTGATTGTTGGATGTGTGGGTTGCTGAGTATAAGGTAATCATTTCAACAAGGGTGCATTGCTGTTGCAATATTTAAACATCACATGTTCAATGCTTCAAGGGCCTTCATTCATTCTCATTTAGCTCCATTGTAAAGGGGCGGCAGCAGAAGGCTCCTGGGCAAATAAAATCACCGTATCGTCCACGTGTGGCCAGAAGAACGATACCAGTTTGCTAATGAGCCTTAACCTGCCCTCAAGGTGCTCATAAAGTATCTAGAATTGATTCAAAAAGCAGCTGTAATCTATGTGGAGCTGCACAATAGTGCAGGTGTGTAGTTTGTAGTTCGTTCGACACTATTGGGAACTCTTTCACGTTGCATTGCATTGAATTCCATGTTAACATTAAAAGTATCGCCTAATGAGAGTTTACATATACTATAAATAAATGAACCCATTATGAATGATGAAGTTAATTTATATTCATCCGGAAATGGTGTGCCATATAGTGTTCCCCAAACACTGCTACAATAACTGTACAAAGATAATATATTACTTTTAAAATGTATAACTGGACACTCTCCATCATAAAAGCCTATTTTCAGCTTGAATAATCCCAGATGCTTACTCACTCATTGTGGTGCATACTTAATTACAAAGAGCCCTATATTGTCAATAATGTCCTTGGGATACAGGATTATTTTGGAGTCTAAAACTGACCAATGGGTCAATCATCACTTGGTATTTCAAAGCAAAACACTCTTTACTGTAATTACAGAGTAATTTAGGTCATTATGTGTTGTCTTGTGTCGAGTGCCAGGAACACACATATTGGAAAACAACTACGACCACTGTTAGAGGGAGAGAGAGAGTGAGCACTGTTAGAAGGAGAGAGAGAGTGAGCACTGTTAGAGGGAGAGAGAGAGCACTGTTAGAAGGAGAGAGAGAGTGAGCACTGTTAGAGGGAGAGAGAGAGCACTGTTAGAAGGAGAGCGAGAGCACTGTTAGAGGGAGAGAGAGAGTGAGCACTGTTAGAGGGAGAGAGAGAGTGAGCACTGTTAGAGGGAGAGAGAGCACTGTTAGAGGGAGAGAGAGAGTGAGCACTGTTAGAGGGAGAGAGAGTGAGCACTGTTAGAGGGAGAGAGAGTGAGCACTGTTAGAGGGAGAGAGAGTGAGCACTGTTAGAGGGAGAGAGAGAGTGAGCACTGTTAGAGGGAGAGAATGAGCACTGGTTTCACTTTTGTTTTTTTCAAGGTATGTTAATTTTTTTATTCAACATATTGCCTATTAAATGTAATAAAAAGGCCATTCTGTCTTGCTATATTTGCATGTTGTTGTTTTTTTTAAACTGTGTGACATTTTTGTAGTTTACACAGATTTTAATTGTTTTTAACATGCAAATATAGCACCTGCTCTCTACATTTATATTGAGGCCAATTACCAAAAACAGAGAAAAATGAAAAAAGTCCTGTCAGAGGACACGGTATCTGAAGATCATAGAGATGATTGAGTGGGATTATTTTTCTATAACGAGTCTAGACATAGTTTTTTAGGAAACTCCTGCTTTCGCCTCTGAAGATGTCATCGAGCCGTGTGTTTTGTCCCTTTTACCTTTATTGAACTTGACTCTTGAGGTGCTGGGCCATGTTGAATTTGCAAGCGGAGATGAGGAATGTGGAATTATGCTTGCAGTGCATACATAGCTTGTTATTTCCCTAATGTGTCCGAGACCAGACACGGGAGCCCGCAGACAAGAGCCCTTGTCTCCCGTAGCATCAAGTCGGGAATAAAGACGAGCTCTTAGTCATCTAGTTCCAACCGGAGTCCGTTCCCGTGGACTCCCCAACACGTCGGCATCAGATCTGAACCCACTGCCGGCTTTGTGCAGACTCTTTTGAAGCTGTCCAACATTACCCTGAAACACAATTAGAATCAATCAGCCAATAAGGTGATGAGAAACAACAAGATGGAGACCGATGAACCGCAAACTACAAACTCTCCTAAAACACGGAGGTATAATGAGATGGCGCTCCTTGTCCTTTCATCCACGAGAAACTAGACTTCTTCAGCATTCTGTCTTTATTCCTGAACTCATTCTATCTAAATAAAAGAAGGTCAATGCCCAAAATCCAGCTTCTCACAGTCTGTGAGCCTCCAGGGAATTAGACTGAGGAGAATATATGCAAAAATGTGTCTAATAGTGAAAACCCATGGAATTAAATAATTTTTTCCCAAAAATCATATATACAAGTTGTGGAGCGGTCGCAAAATAAGTCACCGGCAGAATGATGTTCTTTTCCACCCAGATGTTTTGTCCTCGTGAAGCAGTGGGCACATTTCTCAAGCAACGTGCCTCGTCGACAGTGGAAGGATTATTGATCATGTGATTTATGTTGTTCTGTGAAACATCAGCGTCAGTCTTCGTGCGTTGAGTGGCACCTCCCGAGCAAAGCGCTCCTTGTGTGTCCGTCTCCCGCCCATCAATCAATCAATCAATCACAGCATTAGACAAAGACACATTTCACTCTGAACAAGTTCCCGAAACAAGAAATGCTTCCACTCCCGTTAGAGTTTTCTCCCTGTCCTCTTGAAGACAGGGACACACGCTGTTTTCTCTTTTCTCTCTCTCTTGCTCGCCCTCTGTCGCTGTCTCCTTTAACCCTCCTGTTGCCTTCGGGTCAATTTGACCCCATTCAATGTTTAACCCTCCTGTTACCTTTATATTTACTGACATATTTTACCCTTGGGGTCAATTTGACCCCAGCAATTAAAACCTCCAGAAAATTATTAGAATTAATATTGTTTTCCAAGTTTAAGTGTGAGGTACTTTATGTTTGTTTGTTGACTACCTAAATAGCCCTTTAAATATATAAAAAAGTTGATATTTCTTATATGTTTGACACAGTGAAAAACAGCCTGGGGTCAAATTAACCCGAAAGAAGACCGACATTAAACATTGAATGGGGTCAAATTGACCCTAAGGTAACAGGAGGGTTAAAAAAAGTTGATTGTCACATTCGGATAGTCTGTCAGGCTAAAATAAACTCAGATAACGCAGTCCATTGATCTGTCCATCTCAGCTGCGCCTTTTGCAGAAATGAAACAGGAATTATCAAATCAAAATGTGGTGCAGACCCTACACCTTAAACCAGTCCTCCTCCCCCCTCCCCCCTCTCTCTCATTAAGATGGTAAATCTGTCTGAGTGACTTTAAAACCCAGGATATCTCAATCTGAGGAATGGCTGTCTGGCAAAAGAAAACGGGCCGCCTCAAATGCCAGTGCAGGAGGGAGGGAGGGAGGGGCGAGGAAGAAATGTAGCAGGCAGAGCGACGGAGAGAACGATTGTGTAGCAAGACAGAGAAGAGGGAGGAGGAGAGAGAGAGAGAGAGAGAGAGGGATATAAGAGATGCTGACATTAAATTGGAGGCAAGCAGATAAAGTCGGATGAGAAAAATCAACCGGAGCAGAGAAGGGCAGGAAGAAAAAAAACATAGGAATCTGGCGGCAAGGAGTGACACAGCAACAATGGTAATCAAGGGTTTGGAGATTGCTATTTACAACGAGCAAAATATTTACCGAGGATGATTATTCCCAGATAAATATATGCCTTCAGAACCATGTTGACAAATCATTCCACTCGCATCGCGCCATTGCCCAGAAACACTCATTCCTACTGTACGGAGCGAACACCAAACCTCCCGCAGATGCTCCATTGACTGCCGTTCCGCCCGGGATCAATAATCTCAGGGAAGAAAGACACCACAACACACACCAGTCGACAAGTAAGGTCGCTGTCCGATTGGGCGGAGGAGACGTGACGGCGGGCAAGGTCACAGTCTGGTCACACGACGGAGAAAGGAGAATCAGTTCACTGGGATGTTGTCCAATTACATAACGGAGAGGAAGAAGGGAACTAAGGGGACGTCAGTGCCCGATGATGGGGTACGCCAGCCAATTAGATCACCAGTAATGAGAGTCCAGACACCTAGTCAGCGTCAATGGATATAAACCCAAATTCAAGGGTATTCCAGAGGCTGCGAGATCAACCCAACACAGGTGTTCTTGAGTCAGGCACTCGAGGATAAGAGCAACATTTAAGTATCTAATTTTTAATGGCCGAGTCCGGCCGTTACATCCTCAATATAGGTGTAAAGCAGATGAGACGTTTATATGTGTATCCCCCGATAATGAAGGGATCATACCTGCACTGGAAGGACCGTTTTGGAGCCGCCCTCAGGTGCACAGGCAGCTAAGAAAGGAAAATCCATCAACCGCAATACCAATTTGGGTGAAGAAGCAAATCCCAAATGTGAGGAATAAACCAAGTCGACACATTATTCCTAATTCCTATTGCTCGGGCACACACCATAAATATGAATCACATATCGAACGCGATTGTTGGGGGGGGGTCATATTTTTGGGCTCTGCACTCCTCAAACAAGGATTCCCATAATTCTCTCCCTTGCTCAGAATATTCTACCAAAAACAGCTGCAAACGACAACACAAATAATCCCCCAGCGGGGCGAATGTGAATTTGATAAAAACCCCAAGGGACTCGGTTATTCGGAAACAAGGATCATGTTAAAGAGAGCGACTGGAATCTGAAATCTGTACGTGCGATCTGTGTCTGAGGGATGAATCACACACCTCAGCTGGGTTTGGAAATGACAGTGATAAGGCATTTGAAATGCCGCCGTCTGCGGAACATGAAGCAGACGACTTTCAGATGCGTAGCACATACCTGTGATCTATTGCAACCGCATATCATCATGTGTCTATTTCTATTGAATAGAACGTGTGAAATATGAATCTGCTACAAAGCTGTTCCAGTTCAGAGAAAACTGGCTTATTCTGATGAGTATCATCAGTGACATCATTCATCCGACAATCGGGCAGGTTTAAGATCCTATCTGTATTCACATTATCTGTCAGTCTCACCTTCTCTAATTGGAATTATTAAATGTCTAACTATTTTAATTGGGAGAAACTGAACCCCTTCACATTTGCAAAATTCAACTGAGAACCGTGAGACTCTTTTTTGTATGCGAACATAAAGCATCTGCAGGCAAAGGAGACTAATTCATTGGTTATACCTAACAGGATGTTTCAGTCTCATTGAACATGCTTTCAAGTCGTCCTATCTGCTGCCGCGCAATAAATTAATAAATTATTGAAACTCTTCCTTGCTCTGAATGCTTTTGTTATTGTTTTTGTTGAGATATGCTCTCATATTGTGTGATAACTTTATTACTATTTCTATCTAATTTACTAATGGACATTGGGCAACTTGAACTGATTGATGTGACCGATGAACCTGATTTGAGACACCTGTGTGTGGGCGTGAACTGTTTATTGAGTGTCAATAAAAAGCCTCACTGGAGGGTGAGGGCATCCCCCTGTTGGCTGTGTAACAGACAAGTCACGTATCTTGTGTCTCCATGTTCATTTAATTCCTCCGTCTAGTAAGTCTTACCGTTGGTGCTATTTGTGTTATGTTTTATCCACTGTGCTCTTAGCTCTGCTAAGAGGTTATGGGCCCAGGTGATGGCGAAAACCTATAGAGCAAAACATTTAAAACTAACACTTAAGACTAGGTGCGTGTAGGCACCAAACATGACTAGTAGCAGAAAGCCAGTAGAGCCGAGTGGGAGCCGCTGGTCGCGCTTGTTATTTGACGGGGATGAAAATAAGTATGAACTGTGGGAGACTAAGTTCTTGGGCCACCTTCGTCTGCAAGGGTTGAAAGAAGCCATTCTGAGAGTGCCTGTGACAGAGGACGAAGAGGAACTGCTGCGGAATGAGGCAAAGAATGAAGAAGCATATGCTGAGCTTATCCAGTTTCTGGATGATAAGAGCCTGTCCTTGGTGATGCGGGAAGCACCCGACGACGGTAGAGCAGCACTACTTATTTTGAGAAACTATTATCAAGGCAGAGGAAAGCCAAGAATTATCAGCCTTTATACTGAGCTCACCTCGCTCCAGAAGTCAAGCAGCGAGAGTGTAACCGACTATGTGATACGTGCTGAGACAGTCAGCACAGCGTTGAGAAACGCAGGCGAGACTTTGAGTGACGGGCTACTTGTAGCTGTGGTTCTAAAAGGGCTTCGAATCGTTTAAACCGTTTGTTATCTACATCACGCAAAGAGATGAGACCGTGGCGTTTCCTGAATTCAAGACGAAACTGCGAAGCTACGAGGACACAGAGAAGATGCGTGCTCCAGACACTGAGGACAATGTGATGACAGCACGGGGCGACGAGCAGCGAGACCCACCAGACGAGGTGGAGGTCCAGGCGAACGTGAGCAGCAGCAGCAGCAGCAGCTGGCGACGGGGGACGCGAGCCTGGGGTGTTTCAGGTGTGGGACACACGGACACCTCGCCCGCGCTTGTCAGCGCAAAGTGTGGTGCAGCCACTGCAGGAGCGACACACACAGCAGCGAGACCTGTCGGCGCAAGAAGCGACGAGGCCGAGATGACGCCCGTAAAGCTTCAGAGGAGACGGGGGAGGAGGACGAGTATGCGTTCCGGTTGAGCGACATGCCAGCAGATGTCCAGCCGAGCCAAGATGTCAACGTGAGGGGCCTGATGGTCGACTGCGGGGCGACCTCGCACATCATTACAGACCTCGCCAAGTTCAAGTGTTTCAACGGCGAGTTCAAGGCCGAGTCACACTGTGTTGAGCTGGCCGACGGCACCCGGTGCAGCGGCGTAGCAGAGCGGCGAGGCGACGCGGTGGTCTGTCTGACGGACAGCACAGGTCGACAGCTGAGAACAACGCTGAAAGACGCGTTGTACATCCCTCCTATCCGCAAGACATCTTTTCTGTAAGCGGCTACAGCAAGTGACGTGACGGTGATCTTCAAGAAAGGAGAGGACATTCTGATTCACAGAAATGGTACGAAATTCCACATACACGTACACAACAGGCTTTATTATTTACACACGGTAGATAATGATGTGAAATGTGATGACCAAGTTAAAGGGTGTCTTGATTTACAAACGTGGCATGAAGTATTGGGTCACTGTAACTATGAGGATGTGTTGAAGTTGCCACCTGTTGTCGAGGGCATGCAAATTAAAGGGCAACCAGTAAACCTCCACACTGTGATGTATGTATTCAGGGCAAATTTGTGCAGACCATAAATAGAAAGCCTGATGCTAGAGCTACAGAGCCACTAGGGCTGGTCCACACAGATTTGGCAGGACCAATATCCCCAGAGTCCAGAGAGGGTTTAAGTATACACTGTCGTTTACTGATGATTTTTCCAGTGCTGTATTTGTGTATTTCCTTAAAAATAAGAGTGACACAGTGCAAGCCACTGAGCGGTTTCTGGCCGATGTAACGCCTTATGGCAAAATTAAGCGTTTGCGATCAGATAATGGTACAGAGTACACTGCTAAGAGTTTCAAATCTTTAATGGTTAAAAATGGTATTAGGCACGAGACCTCAGCTCCGTATTCTCCACATCAAAATGGAACGGCTGAGCGAAATTGGCGCACACTTTTGATATGGCAAGATGCATGTTAATTGAGAGTGGCCTACCAAAAGGTCTGTGGCCGTATGCTGTACAGACAGCAGCAGTGATTAGAAACCGTTGTTTCAACAAACGAACAAAGCAAACACCAGTACAGGCGTTGACTGGGAGACAACCCAACCTGTCCAAAATGCAAAAGTTTGGCTCAAAGTGTTTTGCTTATGTTCAAGACAAGAAAAAACTTGACCCAAGGGGTGTAGAAGGTGTTTTTGTTGGGTATGACAAAACCAGTCCAGCATACCTTATCTATTTTCCTGACAGCGAGAAGGTGCAGAGAAATAGATTAGTCAAGTTTGTTTCTCAGCCTGGGGTTGAGCAACAGACTCAGACTAATGTTGATGATGATGATCTGATGGTAGAATACAGAGCAGATAGATTCAGGCAGAATGCAATCCCAGTCCTTGAGACTGAAGAGGTTCCAGTCATTGAGACTGAGGAGAGTAGCCAACCGAGAGCAGTTGAAGTTAAGCATGAGCCTAGAACTTACCCTTCTAGAGTGAGAAGGAAGCCATTTTACCTACGTGACAATGTTTCTCAGTCTGCTGAAAAAATGGACCAGGTCCAAAGTAACATTGATTACTGTTATAAAGTCACTTGCGACATACCTGTAACTTTTGAAGGAGCCATGAGCTCAGACAAATCAAAAGAGTGGGTTAGTGCCATGGATGAAGAAATGCAGTCTCTTAAAGCAAATAACACATTTACTCTAACCAACTTGCCTCCGGGTAAGAAAGCAGTGGGGGGTAGATGGGTTTATGCTCTAAAGAAAAACAGTACTTATGAACTTCACAAAGTAAGAGCAAGTGGGGGTGTTGAGATATGCTCTCATATTGTGTGATAACTTTATTACTATTTCTATCTAATTTACTAATGGACATTGGGCAACTTGAACTGATTGATGTGACCGATGAACCTGATTTGAGCCACCTGTGTGTGGGCGTGAACTGTTTATTGAGTGTCAATAAAAAGCCTCACTGGAGGGTGAGGGCATCCCCCTGTTGGCTGTGTAACAGACAAGTCACGTATCTTGTGTCTCCATGTTCATTTAATTCCTCCGTCTAGTAAGTCTTACCGTTGGTGCTATTTGTGTTATGTTTTATCCACTGTGCTCTTAGCTCTGCTAAGAGTTTTGTTCTTTCTTCCTTTCAATGTAATTTGCCTAAGTGTTAAAGCGAACTTCACACTTCCCAAGTCTGCACTTTTACGACAATTTTTGCATTGACGGTATTTTTTCGTAAACACGGTGTCATTTCAAGTCCGTTATAATCTACAGAGCGGCGACTTGCCGATGTCGCCCGCTCCTCTCTGCGTTAGACTTTGATGCCGTCTGCTCTGCGCTACCCTGCTGGGCCGTCTCATGTTGTGTGCTCGCTCAAATCAATGTTTCCATGTACCCTTAGATCATCCGCCATTCGTCAGAACTATCCCTGATTCGCAGAGGTCACGACCTCTCTCCACCAATGCTGGCACATCCTCCGTCTTGCATCGCATCGCTCCCTTTCGAGGCCACAGCAATGTCTGCCTGAGACAATGCTATCATCGCTCCTCTCTGCTCACTGGGCTGTGACAGATTGATGCACAGGGGTAAACAGATATGGCTACTACAACTCATCTCTTGGTTACTCCGGTGTTTGGCCGGGGCAGAGACGGCACTGTATAAGGCCAAGATTGAGCATGGAGATATTAATGTCTATTGACTAGAGGTAATAGCTTTGCCGAGCCTCAGCTTTGAGGTTGTTCCTATAATAGCTCCTGGACACCCTTTCAGCAAACGAGTAACAGGAGAGAGCCGTAATATCTGCTACATACCATCTTTACGAACATGCAGTCAAATAACTGTTCATATTCAACCCTATCTCTGCCTCTTTCCATCCCAAATTCACACGTATCAAAGGTTGCTGTTTTTCGGCTCCCACCTTACTACTCTGAGCCCGTTGGAGCGGCAAGTGTCTGAGAAGCATAGAGCATGGGGCAGGAAATAGAGAGTAAGTGGGCAGCCAGGAACCCTGGGATATTGGTGCTGCTCTTCCTGTCTCTTGCACAGCCAGTGGAGCAGCAGAGAGGAACCTATTTACAGACAGGGAGTGTAATCACACACACACACACACACACACACACAGCAGGCCGTCCTCACTTCATTTTTGACCTACCGCTATGTCAGAGTCGGTGAGTCAGTGACCGTGTTTACATGCATTCGAATAACTGGCTTAGTCGGACTGAAATCGAATTATCCGTTTCATGTAAACACCTTTGTTCGACTATGCGGTCCGACTACGATCCGATTAACACCCCTGGATAACTCGATCCGATCCGGTTGATAATTCGACTATCGCGGCATGTAACGGTGAATTGGATTAGGAACTGGACTTTGCGTCTTTGCGCATGCTTGAGATCCCGCCGCCCTCCCTCCCTCCCATGTCGTGATCTGGAAGTCGAAAGAGACGATAAGTTGTCACTGCCGGGAGCCTGGCCGGCAGAAAACAAACAACGCCAATAGCGCCATTTGCATTCGCTGTACTCCTATTAACATCATGCAAGAATAGTCGAGGGATGTAGCTTCGCCTTGCTCTCTGTTCGCCATCTTTCTCGAAATGTTGATGTTGTTGTTGTTGGTTGTTGGTAGTGGTGAAGAGGTCAAGCGGAAATGGCTGTATCACCACGAGTTGTAATGAAAACAGCGCCACCTATCGTATCGTATGTGACATGCTTTCGGCCAATGATTCGAATTACTCACTGCCATGTATATTGGGATAACAGCAGATCCCCCAAAAGATAGCATAGTCCGACTAAAGCAAGATTCGAATTATACCATCATGTAAACGCACTGACTGTCTCTCAGTGGTTGGGTTTGTTGACCATTAGCATAAAAATATTCTGTGTGTGTGAGCAACTGTGCCTTTGATGGTTGGGGGGGCCGTGGGGGCCGTGGGGGTGGGTGGGGGCGGAGGGGGAATTACGCACGTCTTACGCACGTCAACCTGTCTTCCTGTGTCTGTTCGGCGTGCTCGTGCGCGCACCCCACTGTTTATTCGTCATATCTAATAACGTTTGCTTGAGGAAAAAAAGTTAAATCATCATCATCATCTGCCATTGAAACAGACAGAAGCCCGTTATATGTTGTTTAGGCTAGCGAGCCTATATGACTGCCTGCACAATATGCATCCCTATATATATATAAGCTCGAAACATACCCACCAATGGCAGAATGCAATATGGAAGAGATTGGGTGATGCACAAATAATATACATTAATTATTTATGGCAAACAGACACATGCTGCTAGATTTAGGGCAGATTCAGCCCAGAGCCCGGTGCGGGATGCTGGATCAAAGAGGTATGATGCGAAGAACGGACACCTCGTATATAGCACAGGCCGAATGCATGCTGGTGACAGCGGTAACAAAAGGAACATCGTCCTACCTTGGTGTTGCAGAAACCACTGTGTCTCTCTCTCTCTCTGCCCAATGTACGATTTACAAGCCTCTCCGCTGTTTTAGTCAGATGCGACGCTCGTAAAGGGGCATTCCGCCCTCTTTCGCTCTCTCCACCCCTCCTGTCTCTCTCTCTCTCTCTCTCGCGCGCGCGCCGAGCAATAAACCCCGCAAACGGGATGGCACGCTGAAGGAGAGAAATGAACAATATGATGTTTCTCCCTTCCCGTTTCCTGTGTTCTTCTCATATATTTCCCCCCTCCTCCCGTAACTCCGTGTGTTTTTTCCCTCCTCTCTATTTCACTATCCCCTCCCTCTCACTCGGTTGCTCGCTCTCTCCCTTTTCCTTTTTCCCCCCTCCCTCCCTGTGCTATGAATACTAATACTCTGTGTCTCCTCGCACTGCCTGTGCAGCCCGGCCAGTGCTAAAGACATAGGGAGAGGTGGGGTGTGTGTGTGTGTGCGTGTGTGTGACTGTGTGGTAACCTGAGGGGGTCCGGGAATGGTGTGGTGGGTAACGGCCACTCTCAGCCTGGAGGGCACATGGTAAAATGGGCCCGGGATCGTGTTTGGTATTTGATCTGTGATTAGGTAATAATACTCCTGGAGGATGTCACTGGAGAGGTGGTAGTGGGTGGGTGGACTAGGTGGGGGGGGGGGGGGGGGATAAAATGTTACTCCTTTTTATGGAAGCATCCCCTGGATGAGAGGAGGTGGGGATGGGGGAGTGTGAGGCGAAGGTGTTGCTTGGATGTCAGGCGGCGGAGAGCAGAGAGGGAATTGAGAGCCAGTGTTTGGCTCTGAGCCAAAAAAGGAGACCGCTTTTAGCCTATTGTGTGTGTGTGTGTGTGTGTGTGTGTGTGTGTGTGTGTGTGTGTGTGTGTGTGTGTGTGTGTGTGTGTGTGTGTGTGTGTGTGTGTGTGTGTGTGTGTGTGTGTGTGTGTGTGTGTGTGTGTGTGTGTGTGTGTGTGTGTGTGTGTGTGTGTGTGTGTGTGTGTGTGTGTGTGTGCACCTTTGAAACCTCAAAGAGCAGAGCAGTTGAGGTGTACGGAGGAGGCAAATAAAGATCGGTGTTATGGTATTATCGCTGGCAAGATAATGGACCCTCCATGGCTGATTAGGTTTAGACATTGTATTTAAATGGTTGTTTTTAAAGTGGTGTTTCTCTAGGTGGCCTATGGGGGGTCCTATAAAATGAAGAACACTGTATTTAAATTATAACTGAGCAGTGGAAGAATGCACCAGAAATTAAGGTTTTGATATCCAGATGCTCAATTCTGTATCAAATCACATCCAGAAACAAAAATCTCTGCAAATCGTTCCAACGAAATGTAACTGTCAGACACATCCACATACTGTCGGAGAGCCTAAGCTTTATGTTGACGCTCTCGGTATCCTTCTGGTGTCATTCTGGACGTGTTTTTGCTCATTTCACGCATACACTGTATTTTCAAAGTAAACATCTGTGCTCACATGAATCAACTTGCTGAGATTCAGGCAACAAAACTACTATAGATTGTGTTTTGGATATAAATAAGTACATTTGTTAAGTCAAGTAAAACCGTGTGGTTATGTGGTTAAACAAGAAGCTTGTGAAGTCATAATTCTTTGTCGAAAAGGAAGTCCTTTTACTGTGAGTTATGTTGTCGAGGCACCTTCATATTTAAAGACGGCACGGCGATGAATTCATCATTCTCACAGACTGTCCCCAAACAAGGCCATGTATTTGCCACCAAATATATTCTAAATACACTGTTATTTATTCATAAAAATAATGCTAATTACAGGCATTATATTTGCAAATGAGAGTGGAGGGGTACTTGAGTTACCTTAATTGAAGTGAATCCACATTTGAGCTTGTGCTTTTTATGATGATAATGGATAGCAAAGATCAAGGAAAAGATTTAGAAAAACATTTATCCACATCTAAAAAGGGTCAAATTAAGAGAGCATTCAAGAGCACCAGCTGAGCATTTAGTTATCTAGATCAGGGATTGTATCACACTCCCTAAATCGTCAGATTGTGTCACTCCTTGTATCTAACAGTTCACCGAAATAATATCTTGAGAGTCCCTCGCCCGTTTTATTATGCTGCCCCACAATAATCTATTCCCAGCTGCGTTGCAAATAGCTTGTCACACTGACAAAAAATTATTTTATCTTGTCAGTCCTCACACATTTGCCAGAGAAATGGCAGAAAGCATAACAAACGGAAGGAGAAGAGGAAAAACACATCCTACATAAGTGCATTGAATTAACACACCATATGTGTTTGTCATCGTCTTCGTCGTCGTCTTCGTCATCGTTCTGGTAACAGCGATAGAATGAAGAAGGAGAAAAAAAGGATGGAGGATGGAGAAATAGCTGCGCTCGGTGGACCCCCGCAGCTGCCGATGATTGACTGATAAATGAGAGTAAACAGTGACCTCTGTTATCTGTCACAGCGGAGCACAGAGGGAGGCGGGGACACATAACAGAAGAGGACAGGGACGCATGGAGAGGGAATCGGAATACAGACCGAGGAGAGGAGACGAGGACGTTAAACACGCAGGATTGAGAGAACTAAAAGCTTGATCCCTTCAAAACCGGGGCCGGGGGGTGGGGGGAGAAGAGCCCACAGAGAGAGATTAAGAGTGAGTAAGACCACGGCGGCATTTTGAAAAGGCAAAATTAGCACAAATGTTAATGTTGTGTTCTGATTAAAAACATTAAGAGCACCACATGTAATAGCCGAAGATTAAAAAAACCAGAGAGGTAAAGGAGGCCAGGCTTTTCCTCCACATTGACCACAATATATTTTCACCTGTTTAATTTGTCCACTTTTGTCCCCAGAAATGTTGCCCGTGGGAGGGGGAGGTCTCGCTGATATCGGGCATCTTGTTTCCTGATCTTCCTCCTGTAGATGAATAAACACATTACACCAAAAACGGGCCATGTTTCTTGGAGGGCTGACTGTGGTCCACCCGACTTGTGAAACCCTGTGGCGCCATATTCCTTGGTGCACCAGATGGTTTGCAACACAGAACCATCTGACAAGACAATATTGGAAACTGTCTGGACGAAGGCAGGCACTTTTAAAGAGTGCTTGGCAGGTCATTGGATGAATCATTTGTCACCGTCGGGGGAAGAGCAAAAACATATTGTCTGCCGAGAAAAGCCTTTAGTGCCGTTGCTCTTCTTTCAATGAAGAAAAACTCTTCAGGGCCGCTGCGCTTCAGGTTCTCGCGGTTGCATCTCATTACACACCTGAGCCTCGGCCATAGCTCTTGGTCCGGTTCATGGCACACAAGCACATTATTTGAAGCCTGATAAGATGGATTTCTCCATCGGAGAGATAAACTGCTAAGTGAGGGTCACATGAACAACAAGGCGTTGACTTAATGCTTCCTCCATTTGTGCTGCTATAAGGCTTCCGACACTAAAGAACTGAGTTAATTTGAAAGCATGAATATTCACAACAGGTACAATGAAATGATATCTTGGGGGGAGGTTAGTTTGCTACTTGTCTTTAATATTCTATTCTCACGTTTTCTGATTTTCTTTTGCAGCAGAAGTCGAGTGAACCATACACCATTGATGTCAAAGCTCGAGACTTCATGATGAGCTAACCACCTCCATCCAGGTTTTCTCAAATCACTATCAACACACATTATATGTCTGGTTTGAAATGAGCATAGAGACTGAAAGACACCGGGTAATATAATCAGCAGACAGCAGGCTATAGGAGCTCACTGGGAGGACTGGCCACTGCATCAATAGCGGAGCAACTAGATGGCAGAACTCACAAAGCCGTCGGCAGGATTCATCGATAATTCATCCATGTTCCCAAACTCAAGACTACGGGTGTGTTTTCCGATATTAATGGACCAAACTTTTTAGTTTGCCAGAAAAAGAGTGAAATGCAGCATGGAAACAAATACAACGGTGCCCTAATGCAACGGGTCTGGAAGATACGTCACATCGTCGGAGTCGCCGAGAGCCGGACACGGACAGATGACAGCCTGATGACATCCGACTGCCGGCTCATTGACGAGAAGCCTCGGCGACAGATGTCAGTTGTCAGGGCGCAATGTTATGATGAAGTAGTACGTCCCAATTGTTTGCATGCTGCATGCCTCGGTATACGCAGGTTGTAAGAGCTCCAGTACCAAGAGAAGGTTTGGAGCGCCGTTCGCTCTCTCTCGCCACGAGGGGAGGAAAGCTGCACCTCTTGGGAAGGAAAGACATAGGAGACAGACCCAGACATCACTTAAAGAGCGGTGTCTCTGTCAGTCGGCTCGGTCTCGTCTTGCCAAAGGGGACGGACGTTCAAAGTCGCCTGGAGCTCACGAGGTTTTACTTTCTCCACCAGCACCAATAAAACAGAACAGAGAATTCTGCCAGCCAACGGCCTGCGGCAAAACAATATAGCACAGGGCGTTGTCCAACAAAGAGTTGAGGCCATACTTTTCTATCTAAAAAACATAAGGCTCCAACAGGGCAATAAACACAAAGGAAGGATGATGAACGTCGTAAAGAAGTGGCCAGGTAGCTACCTTACTGTGTCTGGTTGTCACCTTGTGGGCTTTGCCTAAACAAGGGATCGACTGTCATGGGCTGGCCTAGGCTCCTCCCACTAATTGACCGGCGCAGCTGCAAGTCGTTCTCCAATCAAGCTCCAGGCTTGATATCCTCCAGCCCTGCACTCACTTCTTGACAGATAGTCAGTTCGCTACCAAGAACTAACGCTACCGCTCAAACACCCTGTAACCTCTCTCGTCTACCTCAGGCTGCCGACCATTCCTCCAGCCTGCTTGCCGGATTCCAGCCCCTGGTTATTTCATAATAAATGCCATAAAACTATTTCTGGTGTCAGTGTTCTGCTCTTGGCTCCAGTTCCACAAACAACATGACATCAACAGGTCGAAAGGTCCAGAGGTCCAAAGAGTCTGTGGCGCATGAGACATTGTGTTAATTGTAATTATTCATTCGTGATTTGCACATCATGTCTAGAGGACATTGTTGGTGTGGATTTTTTTTCTTCATTTTGTGCGAATTGCGTGATGCCAAGTGGCCCAAGCTGCCGGATATGAGGAGTCGAAGGTAGACGTAAAAAAAAAAAAAAATTAAGTAAACAACTAACAAAATATTCAAAATCGTTCTGAGCCCAAAGAAAATATCGTCAGAGCAGAAGTGAACAGATAAAAACAGTTGTGCGCACACTGTGCAAACTGAACCTCAACGGACTGAATTTACTAATCAAATACATTTGGCAATAAAGAGTAACACAAAGAACCCACTTAATAAAGGAAACTGTTGATTATTTAATGAAACAATATTTCCCATGAGAGGCGATTTGCTGTACTTCAGCTTAATTTGACGTAAATGAATTGATAGTTTGTTAAAGTTTCAAACTTAAACCGTGAAACTTAGCTTTTTAATTAGCTCCCACCACAGGTGGCCAACTCCGGCTTAACATTGTCCTGTAATGGTATTTCCTGCCTGAGGACATCAAGAATCTTCTGTATGTTTTTGCACTTTCTTTCAAAAGGTCTTCTCTGATCATTCTCAACCTCATCATAATCACTTGTTACCATGACGACTCTTTCATAGGACCAATCGCCCACCTCTCTCTCTCTGGCTCTTTTTCTCTCTCTTTCCTTAGCTGTCTCTCATTCTTCTTTTTCTCTTTATTGTCTTTATTGTGACTCACACTCACCCATCAGCCGCTGCTATCACCCACTTTATGTTCTCATCAGAGTATTCCATTTGCTCCGTTTACCTAATTAATTATTTTGCTCTTTATGTCTTTGATTCTGGGTTTTTTCATCGGATACTTTCAGTGGAGGGAGACTCGGAAGCGTTCCCCTCGATGCAACATCAGCAGCCTGCACAGTCAGAGCATCTGGCACAGATCCCCTCCAGCCAACTCAGCGAGGTCAGTCCAGCCTCTTGCACCGGCTCTTTGGGGGGTTACCCAGCCTCCTGGCCCTTAGCCGGAGGCTGTTTGGACAGGCCCCGTATGCCGTATGTGCTAAGGTCAGGAACCTCACATGCATCCGCTGAACCCTCGTGGCAGGACACAGTGGCTGCGGCTTTAAGAAGAGTCTAACACACCCCCCTGTTACTGTTCAGCCCCGCCCGAACTTGTTAAAATCTTACGTTTCACTTTGCCCTGTCTACTTGTTGTGTCTTCCGGTGTGTTTTTGTCAAAGCGGAAACTCATCAATCAAAACCCTTCCTGTCAACTGCAATCCGTTTTGTTGTCAACATTTTGAGGAAAACAACAACCAATGAGCACTCAGTAAATCACAAAGATCTGACCCGCCACCAGTGAGGCTCATTTAAACGGGTGAGCAGCGTGGAGCCGAGCAGGCGAGGAGGAGGAGGAGAGGAGAGGGAGACACAGAAGAGACGCAGCCAGAAGGGGAACCGTTACCCAGAGGGACGTTACGTGTACGGGTAAGGTGTTCGGTGTCGTGCCTGTGTGTTGTGTGCATAGAGAGGATTCACTAGAGTACTGCATTCCACAGAGCTGCAGGCCTGCAGCAGCTCCACCCTGCACACCTGCAGCTCCACCCTGCTCCTCAGGCAGCAGATCTCGTGACACGATTGATGATATTATTTATAGTGAATATTGTGTAAATAGTCAATAAATGTGTTCTGTTTCTATTATTTGTTTTATATATTCAACAATTATTTTTTTTTTATAATTTTTATTAATAAAAAAAAAAAAATTATAATTTTTCATTTATTTTTACCATTTTTATTTTTATCTGCAATGAAGTCATCTCAGTCATTTCTTCATTCATTTGGTTATATTGTGATTTGGTGAATGTGTTTACTAAAAACATTTTTTAAAAAATTTTTTTCATTTATTATTTCATTTATTTATTTCAGAGCCCAATTTTATTTCCAACAAAATACAAAAATTACTTTACAATGTCAGGTGACATTTCCCATATTGACCCATCATCAGATCAGATCAGATCATCAGGAACAACAGGAGGAGGATGCAGGATGCAATGGTATTGTAGCAGTGTATATAGATATTTCCTGCTTTTGCTTTTGAGAACCTATGAACCCTGACAAACCAAACACCCAAACCAAAACAGTCACACCCAGGTTAAAGGTGTGTTTTAAGAAGAAGAGATATGAATCATTTTAATCGAACTTTTCAATGTCAGCTTTCAGGTTTTTTTTCTAGTGTCAAAGCGCTGTCAGTTGTGACGGTTCTACACATGCTGACCAGATGACCTCAATCGCGCCCATTTAACCTTCCTTTTTCAGTTTCTTTTCTGCTGCAGGCAGGATATTTTATCTTCATCTATCTCTCTCATTATCCATTATCCATTATTTTTAAAATTATTATAAAATTAGTGATATAGTATTTGAGTATTTCGTTTTCGTGTTTTGAAAGTGATTAATTGATCATTCCATTGAAATCAATGTATTTTAACGTTGCACCTTTAATTGAAAGTAATAAAAAAAAAATAAAAACAGATGCAGGTTTAATAAATTACATGTGTCCAAATGCTCCTGGCCCGGCCCCTCTGTCACATTTCAGAACCGAATGTGGCCCTCAGGTCAAAAAGTTTGCCCACCCCTGGTCTAACATCTGCTACTTCGGAGGTCAACCGTTCCTGAGAAATGTCACAATCAGTTGTCCGGCGATTTTTCCAACAGGGCTTTTGAGCAGGTGCTTTGTGTGATGGGTGATCGAGAGAGGCTTGCAATGCTGGATTGTGCATCCAAGAAGAACAGTTGGTGAGGCAGCACAGAGCGCCCTAAAAATGTTGGAATGGCCACAAGGAGCTTCTCCAAAGGAGCTGAGAATACTGAATGAAAACTCTCTTTACCTTTTAATCCCTGAATTTTAAGAATTTCTACAATTTGACTATTCTTTTGCACTTGGTCCCCGTATTCGTTGCATTTATTCCAGCATTAAAGCATTTCATTCGGTATCAACGGCGTACTTGCCTGCTATGAAAGCTGTCGCTCCGAGCAACGAGCCCACGGGGACTTTCCCCCCGGCTCATCGTAAGCCGTCACTAACCAGCTCGTAACGCTAACTGTGTCTGGATAGGCGACCTCTCGCTGCACGTAGCTGGAGATCTCTTAAATGTCTCTGATTCTCTTACTGGACAATATATACTTTGGTCTCTCTAACATTAGTCACGTCCCATCACATCCTGTCTCCGGGCGCTACAGGAGCCACAAAGCCAGGAGACTAATCTAATCATGTAGGGCCTGCTCGTGAGTAGTAAATAATGTTCTTGGCATATCACAAAGTTTGTGTGTGTGTGTGTGTGTGTGTGTGTGTGTGTAAGTGAGTGCATTTACGGATGTTGTGTAAATCTCCCCCTTGTTTCCCGTGTTTCACACCACAGTCCTCGAGCAGCAGCCAGAGACCAATTCTGGTTCTTTTGTATCTTCTCCTACGGTAACACACTACGGTCTATATTTCACGTCACTCCTGCTAAACTGCTCCGCTGTTGAGACGTCCACTTTAAAGCTTGATGCACTCCTTGTGTATGGATTTGCCTGCAATGCCAGCAAAGCACTTTGCCTGGAGAAAGGAATTAAACCCCCAAGGTTTTTTCTAACATTAAAGAGGGAGGGGAGCTCAGGAGGCTCGGCTAATGTCAGAGAACCTGCCAAATGCCAACGGGTGTGTGTGAGGAGGCTGGCCTTTTCAGATGTGTCTCTCCACATGTGGCTGAGTGTTTGTACATTATCAGGATTCATAAGCTGTGTGTAAAAAAAAAAAAGTCCATATGCCGGGTCCCGTGTGTGTAGGTACGAGACATTTTATGGGCGCAAAGGAGCTACAGTGGCAGAAGATTACGCAGCAAACATTTTTACATTAAATACCCGACAATACAGTGTAGAAAGTCGACATGAAAGGGAATGTCTGTTGAGTTTCAGAGATGTTTGTACCACGACATCGTATAATAGGAAGATGTCGTGTGCGTTGGGTTTGGCATTGAACGTATTCATTTCCAGTTCGGGGTGAGTGAAGCGACAAAAGGAAAGATTAAGTGACAAACAGAGGAATGTATAGTGCGCAGAAAGCAACGGGAGGGGTTGGGGGGGGGGGGGTGATGAGGAATGAAAATGACTAAAAACAAAACACAACACAGAGCGAGAGCTGGAGGAAGGTTGTGCGTGCTACGTCTCACATGTTTGGTTACTCAGGCTAATGAGCAACAATTAGACAGCAGCCAATTAACTCTGGCCATCAGACTGAGACCTGGGGGATGGAAAGGGGAGGAGCCAGGAAGGGGAGATAGATGGGTAAATAACCTGGGAATCACAGTCGCCCTTATCTGCCAGAGACGTATGGTGTGCGTGTGTGATTGTGTGTGTGTGTGTGTGTGTGTGTGTGTGTTTGGGTTCCAGCAGGGGGAGCTGTGTAGGCCCTTCTCACCGTAAGTGCTCTACATGACCATCTGGCTCTCACTGTCAGTGGATTGCTGAACTTACGCATTAACTCTTTCACTGCCAGCATCTCCTTCACATCCGTACGATAAAAATAAAAAAATGTTTAAAACGTGAACTGATGACACAACCGTCTCGCTGCAGACAGCTCCAGATAAGCACACGCCTTCGTCAGTACAACCGAATAACTGAACTCAGACCACAGAATCAGTGATATGAATGATTGATGATATTGATGGAGACGCTTGGTGATGCTGCATCTTCTCGGGCAGCCAGCAGACCAGATTGTGTGTCTGCTTCAGGCTGTGGAGGGGAGAAAGCAAATGGTTAATTTCTCATTCTCTGACTGCTGATGCAGTGTTCCAGCTGAACCCCTCGGAGAGTCTCTCGCTCTCTCTCACTCACACACACACACACACACACACACACACACACACACCTGTAAATGCACACTGTGGCGCGCTGCTTGCCATTCTTCTGAGTCGCCCGCTGCCCTCTCTTTAATTAGGCTAATTGAAATGTGAGAATAACCATTTCCAGATTGCTTATTATTTTTTGGCCGGATAAAAATGAGACGCATGCTTAATTAAAGGCCTATATTCAGACGGCGAGAGGCAGTCTTGCCTCCCTCTTTGGTTGAGCCTGTTGCCTGGTGCAGATGAGGGCGTGAGGGTTGTCCCTCTGGCCTCGGCGAGTCTGCGGCGTGGCCCAAAGCTTCCTCGCTGAACCTCTTCCCTTGCACCTTTGTCATTCTAAACGCTGTCTTGCCTCTCCATTTCCAGGGGGGCTTATTGTTATTTAAACAAAAGATTGGGATTTCACAGACATCCTTGAGGTCAATCGTGTGAGACGGTTTGTGCTTAAGTTCTCTGGGCTGGCCCACAGGTGGCTGGGCGACCTTTCCTGTGTGCTTATCGACTCTGTTATCCCCCGAGCAGGCCCACTGTCGGCCCTGAGCTGCGACCAAAGCCTCCCAGGGTAGCTCGAGCTTAAGGAGACCAAAGGGAAAGACTGAGAGAGAGGATTTTAGGAAGGTGGAGAGCGTGAGAGAGAGAGAAAGAGAGAGAGATATTATGCCAAAGTGCATCTGGAGCAAGGAGCTGGAGAGTATGTGAGAAAATGGTCGTATGTTTTGTGTCTTCCTGACAAGGAGGTTAGTCACTCCGTCGACACAGTCACACAATCAGGCACACACACGTACGCACACACTCTACACACATACAGCCTCACAACCACCGACACACTCATCTAGTCCTTGACTGCACAGGGCCAGACCACAAGCTGGTCATTCGCCCTGCAGAAACGTCCGCGGCAGCGTACAGTAATATTCACCTCACGATGTGACTTCAAACATTTGTCATACGTGCACATTATGCATCCACAGAGTCGTTTTGCCTTCGAGGAGCGTTGTGATTTCCTCATTAACTTCTCGAAATGTAATGTGTCATTGAACCAGGTCCTGTGGCTCTGTTAATTATGGCCCCGTTTCAGCAGCTCTCTCCATGGCAACCTAAAGTTCTGGCTGTCACCGTATGAGAGATGAGGGAATAAAGACATTTTCCCATTATGCTGCCACCCCAGCATGCATTTTTCTCCCCAAGACAGGCCTGATGAGTTATCCGCTGTTGGTCTTTTAGCTCCCTCTGCTGGACAATAGGATAACATCAAGCTCCTGGTCTTCTGTACTCGGACGCAAGGAACTGAGTGGTGACCATTAGCTTCGATACAGATCAAACAGATTGATTTTCTGTGTGTTCATTAGCAATGAGGAAGTCTTAAGGGAAGGCCAGGTTTAAGGAGTGACCACGTGTTGACCTCCTGACCTCCCTGAGATCAAAAGCTAAAACTGTTGAGCAGTTGGTATTTGAAAGCTCTGTGGCATCAAATTGAATATGATGAGGTTATTAGCACGCAAATGAGCCGTTTCCACTCATTATTGTTCTGACAAACCAGCGTCTGTTAATGGGTGTGTGTTTACGTTGCACCTACAGAATAAATGAGCTCGAGCTAATGAATGTAAATGAGCAGAGTTCAGAGATTGGTGAGATGTGACCAATTCACTCTGAAAAGTATACAAAGAGGAAAAGTTCAAATGGATCTCAAAGAAGTTGGATGAGGACATTGTGGAAGTCTGCTTGTCTCAGTATGCTCCCATGCTTTCTTTGTTCTCTTGTGAAACCACTGAAGCATGAGAGCAACATACTCCTCTTCCTCAAATGGTACACAGAAGGCCGTGGAGCCCTGGATACAGATCATATTCCTGCATTACAACCCTCTGTGTTATGTCCGGAGAGAGCTCCGAACTTTCACACTATTTGCTTCTCATCGTGTGTTGTTATTATAATATTTTTTACATTATAGCGAAGCATGAATGAGTCAGTTTCATCATGAAAAGGCTCAACTCCCACCAGAAAATTAATTCAATTCAATTCAATAGCCCAATATCCTAAATTTGCCTCAGAGTGCTTTACAATATGTACACATACGACATTCCTGACCTTTGACCTCACATCGGATCAGGAAAAACTCCCAGAAAAAAAACTTTCTGGGGGAAAAAAGTGAAGAAACCTTCAGGAGAGCGACAGAGGAGGATCCCTCTCCCCGAACGGACAGAAGCAATATATGTCGTGACCAGAAGGAATCATTACAGAGTTACATAAACACATTCAATGAATATGACAGAATGAATACACCCCATGAGACGAGAAGTCACGTAGACTCCGGGGTGGAGGAGCAGCAGTGTGTTTACAGGTAATAACCCGTATCTTTTAAGGGTCGGGTGGACCGAAGCCAAGACAAAATACAATCTAGTCCGTACCGGAGCGCTGCGGAAAACCAGCTCTCGGGTCATGGACTTGGTTCGTCATTGCCCATAAATGAACTCCTCGGCTTGTGGAAAACAAGACAAAGGATGACAAAGTGACTTTTTCCCACTTGCCAGTCCGCCGCTGCGTGTGGCCTTTGTGCCACTTCTCTCGCTAAAGTGTATTTTGAGGTGTCATGAGGGATTTAGTCATCGGTAGACTTCTTTTTGATGGATTGTTTTTGCCTCTACTTCTCCCCGCGTTGTGCAACAGAGATCAACGAAGAACACTGTGTCTGTTTTTTTTAAGAGGCTCTAAAGTTGTAATTGATCATTAATAATGATATCTGATTTTTCATTGATATTTTTTCTACAATAACAATGACGAATGAAAACGAAAACGTGACGATGTGAAAGTGATTTTCTCATTACCAAAGAATTATCACCTCAATGTGCGGCTTCTTTCGTCTTCACAAAGCTCTGAATCCCCACCGTACAACGTCGATTCGAGCCTTTGGTGTCACTGTAGTTTGTATTCTCCATCTTTTGACGGTTTTCCAGCACACCACTGACATGTTACAGGCAGCAGAGAGAAGGGTGTCAGATCTTTTGTGAACACGGATCAGAACATCTGCTCCAAGCAAGAAATCCATCACCAGGTGAGGGAATTCCTTCCAGGATGACATCATTATTTCCAATAATCCTGTGGAAACAGAAGTCCTCCTGTCTGCTTGTCTTTACTGCAATACTCTGAGTGTGTGAGTGTGTGTGTGTGTGTCTGTGTGTGTGTGTCTGTGTGTGTCTTCTTGGCTGATGGCCATGTGTTGATGTCGGGCTGCATCATCAAGATAAAAAGCAGCATTTGACCTGGACAAAGTTCTCTTGATACGGACACAATGGGCTTGAAAGTGTGTGTGTGTGTGTGTGTGGGTGTGTGTGTGAGTGTGTGCGTGCGTGCGTGTGTGTGTGTGTAACAGCTGACAGCTCTGTACTTGTAATAGCACCCGCAGGCCGGACTTCAAGACTCCAGAGGATGATTGCATTGTGAATCCATCACCCAAACCACCCCCCCCCCCCCCCCCACACACATCATTCTTTCCCTCCTAAATTGAATGATACTGGCTTTGTTTGTTGACAGTTTCACATTTTATTTCCAAAAGACAATTGCAAATGCATAGCTTTTACAAGGCACACGGCAAATAAACGGATACTGAAGAAGGCGAAGGACAAAGAGGAGGGCAACCCCAGCAGCGTCCTCACTTTGGCAAAGATGCCCTCCATGATAAGAGTCACACGTACCACAGTAACAACAGATGAATACAGACAGGAACACTATTTCTTCCTCAACACTTATTTTAAAGGAACAGTCTGACATGTAGGTACATATGAATGTTTGGTGTCAAACTGAGATGGCGATGAAGAAGAGAAATATCTCGACACCCTCTGAGCATAGATAGCTTCATATCTGGGACATGATTAGACCTCTCAAAGCACGTGTATCCACGTGAAGTATCTGCACTTATATCGCACTTCTCTCCTGTAGTGGGCAGAAGGCTTAAACGTTTGCTTCTCATTCACACAGCTCGGTGGTGATGGAGATGCAAGGCAGTGCTCTGACCTTTAGGAGCAATTTTGGGATTCAGTGTGGGATTGAACCACCGACTCTGCAAGTAATGGGCAACCCACTCTTCTTTCTGAGCCTTATCTAGCCCGAAAGTATGCAGAGCTGTGGAGGACAGCTGCCTGCTGGGGCTGAAAACAACACTGATAAGAGCCGTGAGGCTCAACCACAAAGGTGGCGGCACAGAAATACAAAACAATGGGCAGATATCCAAGAACAGCACATTCTCACTCCCGACTGTGCAAATGCTGACGCTCTAACTCAGAAGTGTTGTATGTGTGGGGGACATCGTGTAAATATGGGCTCATTACATGGATACAGGCTCTTTTCCAAATATCAAAACCTAGGTTTACTTGCTTTTTATGTTTCGTTAAAAAAAAAGAGGTAAAAAGGGATGCAAAAAAAATATTTGGTTAGCGTTAGGAGAAAAAACTGTATTAAGAAAATAACCTTACAAAACTAAGGTAAAATAAGTCAACATTGTTCCACAGTGGAAACAGTCTAAAAACCTCCCGCCCCTTACGCATTTTCTCGCGCTTTACACAACGCGAGTTGCTCAGCGCATCTAATAATGGCGAGGAAGGGTTAACCCCGGAGGTATCTGTTGGCCTTGTGGAGAGGAAACTGCAGAGTGATATTGTTCTCCGGGCTCGTCACACATAAGTGTCAGAATACAAGTTGCCGGTATATTGATTGTCTCCACTTTATGTAAACATCATATAGTTTCAGGAGTGTGTGTTCCCCCGACACCTGACACACACGGAGAGGAAAATAAAATCAATCTTCCCATCTCATTGTGTTTTTATGTTTGACAGCAAACCATATTCCTAAAAAATGTCAAACTGTTCCTGCACCGAAGAGAAACACAGGCCTTGTGGCAGAATCACAGTATTCGAGTTATTTTCTTCATTTGTTGAGAGGCTTTGTGTTGAGGTGTGAAGAAATAAAAACAGGTCCAGGACGATAGCAGTCCAGTAAAGCAATGTCAGCACCAAATAACTAGAGATATACGTTAAGAGCACTTTCTTTTACATTGAAGCGTATTATATGGCTTTAGTACAAGTGATCTATGCATACTGTATATATTAAAACATTTCTCAAAATCCTTCAAGAGATTACACAACCTGGATAGTTTTTAAACATCTCTGTATGCTAAAATCTTTAAGTGTGATCGTTCTCACACGGACCAGCTCTTTGGTGTTTCTCTCTCCAGCATTGACTTTATGTGTCGGACGTTTAGACGTGAAACCAGGTTGAGGTTTCCACAGTGAAACTCAGCGTGTGGTCTCGACGCTCTAACTACACCACCTCCACGTAGTTGGCCGGGTAAAGCCCCTCGCACCCGTCGTCTTTCATCCCCCGACACCAGCCCTGATCGTCCTCGTCCTCTATCTTCAAAAACTCCTCAGCTGAAAGGAGACAGAAATATATAAATAAAGGACCATTTCAGATTTCCAGTGCTAAAGTTGACGTCTTCAGATTGTTTGTCCAAACCCAAAGAAATTGAAAATACCATCATAGAAACAAATAATCACATGTGAGAAGTTGGAACCCATGAATTGTTCAAATATAATTATATATATATATTTTTAAAATATATATATACACTACCGTTCAAAAGTTTGGGGTCACTTAGAAATGTCTTTATTTTTCAAAGAAAAGCACTGTTTTTTCAATAAAGATAACATTAATCAAAAATACACACTATACATTGTTAATGTGGTAAATGACTATTCTAGGTGGAAACGTCTGGTTTCTAATGAAATGTCTCCATAGGTGTATAGAGGCCCATTTCCATCAACGATCACTCCAGTGTTCTAATGGTACATTGTGTTTGCTAATCGCTTTAGAAGACTAATATCTGATTGGAAAACCCTTGTGCAATTATGTTAGCACAGCTGAAAACAGTTATGCTGGTGATATAAGCTATACAACTGGCCTTCCTTTGAGCTTGAAGTTTGAAGAACAAAATTAATACTTCAAATATTAATCATTAATTCTAACCTTGTCAATGTCTTGACTATATTTTCTATTCAATTTTCAATTTATTTGATAAATAAAAGTGAGTTTTCATGGAAGACACAAAATTATCTGGATGACCCCAAACTTTTGAACGGTAGTGTATATATATATTTATATATTTTTTTTGTTTTGTTATATATATATATATACAGCCTTTTATTACAGCTTACAACTTAAGAAAACTCAAATATCCTATCTCTAAATATTAGAATATCGTGAAAAGTATACTAGTAGGGTATTAAACAAATCACTTGAATCGCCTAATTAACTGAAACACCTGGAAACACATTTTCAAATGTTTGATTTTGTTTTGCTGTTATAAATCTTTTTTACTTGGTCTGAGGAAATATTCAAATTTTATGAGATAGGATTTTGGGCTAGCAATAATAAGCAAAAAAGAAAAAATAAATCAATATTTCAGTTGATTTGTAACAAATCCAGAATGCATGACATTTTTTTTTTTTTTTTGCATTACAGAAAAAAAAAAAGAACTATATAATATTTCAATAATTTGAGAGTCCCCTGTATACATTTACATAATACTTAATTAAATGACGACTGAAAAAATATTTGATTAGGCCTATCACATTTTCTGCAGATCGAACTACTCTACAATTTCCATTAATTTGAGACAATAAAGAACACTTTGAGTGCAGTATGTACGTCCTGTAGGACGGTGCGTGTGAGTTTACCTGCTTTAAATGACAGCTCATCTGTCTCCTGGCCGACATAATCATACATAGCTCTCACTCTCACTCCTCCAATAATCACACTGCAGGAAGAGAAAGGCACAGAGAGAGAAAAAGAAGAGACAGATGGACGTCTGATCTGCTACACATCAGAATATTGCAAACGTTTATAGAACAAATTCCTTAAATGCATCATAAATACTCACCTCCTCTCTATTGTTGCTTTCTTTTCGACTTCTTTCTTTTCCACCTCTTTCTTCCCTTTTTTGTTTTTCTTTTCAGGCATCCATTCCTAAAAAACATTCGGAAAAAAATAATCACTTAAAATTTAACTTTAGAGCAAAAAACTGAATATTACCAAGTGAGCGTCACATCGGATGAACCATTTTAGTAATTGAATTGAATGGAGAGGTAAAAACTGAAATACCTGGAAGTGAGGCCAGTCGGTGGGCATGCCGGGCCCGTTGGTGTTCTTCCACCAGCGAAGGTCCTCGTGTTCATCGATGGCCATCAGTGTGTTGTGGAGCTGGTTGTACTCGGCCCTCACGCTGAAGGAGTGGTGGAGAGGAAAGAAGGGAACACAAAATGAGGTTGACAAATACTTGAGCTGAAGGAAACCGCTGCCTTTCACTGCTGACATATCATGAGACATTTTAATGTATTCACTGTGCAAAGACTTCCACTATCTCTGCTGCTTGAATTGTACTCTTTAAATGGATATTAAACTCAACTTTTACTTTAAATGCCTTTCAACACTTTTTATTACTTTGACGTCTTCCAGCTGCTTTTCATCTTTTATCTGTTCACGTTTTTCCAGCTTTTGCAAACAAGCAACTGCCCACAGAGCTTAAACTTGAAACTAATATTTACAGTGCTTTCAACTCTTACACGTCAATTTCTTTTATTTACGCTCTTATGCCTCAACACACACTTCTTACATTTGAAGAGATTTTTTACATGCAGTTTTTAGCTCATTTTAATGATAATTTAATAATAAACATGCATCATTAGCTTAATCTAGTTTCAATACTAATGGTCACACTTCACTAAAAACCTACCGAGATACTTGTGAAGACGTTGGCTGGTGGAACTCTGAGCCAAAAAGAGACAGTTAAAAATATATATTTTCATGTTGTTGTTTTTCTGGATGGAAATATCAGCCTTGGAAATAAAAAGTGTGACATTTGACTTGAAGTATTTCTTATAAGTCTTTACAATACATCATAAACTTAGCATTGTATAATCATAACCTACAGGAATCGAGGAGGATGAATACTTTCTGGATGTATGACGCGGTGTTATTTGTTTGAATTTAACCTGCTGATGTTCCTCTGATGCTTATACAGTAACTAAAGTGAATGTAAACCTCTAATTGACACAACATTTACTTGCACTGTCATCCAGTGTATTTTAAGTAAAGTGTTACCCAAAAATGAAGCCCATTAAGAGTATAGCATTTCTATCATCTACCCTATATCCCCCCTGTGGCCCCTGAATGTATATACAGTAATTAAAATGCTTCCATTGCTGTTATTTCCTTTAATAGGTTAAAAGTGAGTCCC
Source organism: Pseudoliparis swirei (assembly GCF_029220125.1). Taxonomy (NCBI): domain Eukaryota; kingdom Metazoa; phylum Chordata; class Actinopteri; order Perciformes; family Liparidae; genus Pseudoliparis; species Pseudoliparis swirei. Next base: position 7,160,808 of record NC_079410.1, on the reverse strand, counting down.
TGAGTTGTGCCATTTGTTATTAAGTCAAATTATTGATACGTACATTGTTACATACTTAAAGACACGCCTGTTTCCATACATGTATCTTGTCGAGTCGGCACAGACAGCGACGAACAGCCAGCTGACAACAAACACACACACACACACAACAGTTGTCCACCTCTCATTGTTGGTAATGTCCAGGTGCTTGTGGATGGAGAGGAAGGCCTGTTTGAGGAAGACGATCCTCTTTCGCTCCTCATCCTGCGATTGGTCAAAAATGGACTCCATCTCTTCCATGTAGCGCGGAGCGTAGCGGTTCACCTCCTCCAGGACTTTTTCATAGCGGGCACGAACCTGAACATTGAGACACGCTTTCACACACCGCTCAGGGCTGCACTGGCTCTACATAGACACACAAAGGCAGAGGTGACCCGACCCAATCCGAAGCCCAACTCCCAACTCTAATACCCGACACCAGTGGTTCTCAAACCTTTTCTGTCACGCTCCACTTCGGAGGAAGAAAGATGTTCGTGCCCCAACTGAATTGTAACAAAAATGGTCCGTGCTGAATATTTTATTGAAATAACAACTTTTTATGACTCCTCCATCTGTGCTTTTTCAAATAATAGAATTGCTTGGCAATCACTTAAAATACAAGTTTTTAATCAAATACTATCAAATACTATCAGTGCAAAAAATAACTAATATTTAGCAAAAAATTGCTTATTGGGACTGTAATTAACCTGTTTTGCACTGAATATATTTTCAAGATAATAACAATAAAGTGTAACCTGTGAAAAGCTAAAGTCCGGCTGTAACGCCTTGGCGCCCCACTGTGATCAAAGCTCGATGAAAACCAGGACGAGAGGAAACACGTGGCTGACCTTCTCCGCCTCCTGCTGAGCCAGCTCTCTCTCCTCTTGGATCTTCTTCTGTTTGTCGATGGCGACGTCCGGGTTTCCCTCGGCGTGTACCTCTCGCTCCCGGGCCACCTGCTCCTTGCGGCTCACTTTGTGGTACGCCCTCCTGGCTTTATCCAGCTGTGGAGGAACCACAACGTAACGCATCACCTACGGCGGTGAATGGATGAGGTCAAAATGTCCACAGAGGAAACGTGTGTGTCTGCGTGGAGCTTTCACGACTCCGGCAATCATCCATTCAGGAGCGATTCAAACTGAGAGGCTCATCTGGAAAATGAAGATGCGCCTGGCTTTGAAAAGCCGAGCTCATTCCCAGAATAACAACGTGGTGCAATAGGTCCCGCTGGTCCAAATGTGAACCTTCAATTGAGGCCTTTTACCGAATGAGTCTCCATTTGTGATATTGCATTTTGCGAAGTATTGATTTCCTCAAGGTTTGTGTACATCGCTGATGAAAATGTGTAATTCCGCTCTGAATGGCTGTCCTCTTGTCCAGCGCTGCTCTCAAAGCCCAGATTGTGTAACTCCATGATGCTATTTCATTATTACTTCTATTGAATATTTAATTCTGCAGAAAAAGGATTCAAAACCAAGCTCTCAGGGGCTTTACGTATTTTTTTCTTCCACATATTGCTGTTTAAGTAACATATATGGATCGTGTGTATCTTTACTTTCCTCTTTGACATTAGATTTTGTTGCTGAAACTTTGCACACACATTCATGCAATTCACATTAAAATTAGCCGTTGTATTTTTAACAGTACTTAATTGAATTTAATTGAATTGAAATTTAATTACCCCTATTTAAGTTACATAATGCTAAACTAGGGGGGGGGTCATGAAAACAACTGATTGTTTCTCAAAGAGGTCACGGGACAAGTGACTTACAGAGTGTGTTGTTGGACGTAGGTCCACTGTGTGTTCATCAGGCCCTTTGCATCTTTAAAGAAGATGTGTAGCCCGGCTTCCTCTCCTCTACATCAGTCTGACTCGAGCTTTAAATCATCAGTCGAACACCAAAGCTGGCTTTAGAGTGTGAAAAGCTGCAGACCTTCTTCAGCCGTTTGGCCCACGGCTTCTGAGCGTGCGTGAAGCCCGTCTCGATGTCCTGGGACTCCTTGAAGCCTCCGAACACCTTCTTGTGGAAGGTGTCCTTCTGCCAGGTCCGGACCCGGTCACCATCCTCCGCCACCAGGGAGCGACAGATGGAGGCGTGCAAGGAGGCCAGCCGGTCAGCCGTGGACAGAAAACACTGCCACGCCTTCAGGATGGAGCCGTACAGCGGACCTGAGGCCGGGGAGCAAAGAAACTCAAATGTGAAATGTGAAATGTTCTTTGTGCTTCAGAAATAATTCTAATTACCGGCAACTATTTAGATGACGGACAACATTTTAACTTAACATATCAACCATCTGTTATCATAAAAAGGAGACAGTAGCCGTAGTAAAACGCTGTGGATCAAACCCAACCGTACTTACTGGCCTCCACCACTGGCTTCCACTTGTTGCTCCACTCACTGAGCTGCTGGGCGTACTGCCTCTCCACACGAGCTCTCTCTTGGAAACACGCCACGATGTCATTGCAGGCCTGGAAGGCGTCTTCTGTTCGCTTCACCGTGGCATGGAAGTTCCCAGGCTGCCAGGACACAAAGAGAGAGGAAGATCCACCGTAAAATAAACAAGAGGATTAATGGGCGAAGCGTTTTTTGAATCCCCGATATTAAAACCCGATAGTGGCCCGATGTTTTTTCCGGTATTCATCTTTCAGTTTATTTGTCTTTTTGGCTTGAATGCCTGGTTAAAAACGTTCATCTGCTCACATTTTAATCCTGGCAGAGTGGCAAGAGCATGATAATAAACAGATTTAGACACAGTTATGTACAACTCTTACTACCACTAGTATTCTACTGCTACTGTCAATACTGATGCCATTACTGCTGCTGTTACTTCTACTAATGTTATCAATATATTACAACTAATAGCATCTACATCTATTGCTAATACATCGACAACTGCCACTACTGCTCTAAGCATTACAACCTGACGGCTATTATTATTATGTATTATTATATTATTTTCACTGATAGGCTAATAGCAGCACTACTGCGCCCTCCAGTAATTCAACCGTATTTATGTAGCACCTGTCAAAGAAGTGATTAATAACATTCAAATGATGATTTAACACTTTAGGAGGAAGCACTTTTACACTCTTGCCAACTCAAATGGGAAGATTGACACCACAGGGGGCCGGATCCAGATATGTATTTACTATTCAGACGTGAGAATGATTTTGAGCTTCTCATCTGACTCGCAGCAAGAAAGTGAATCATCGTATTTCCTGAAACGTCTAATCCCTTTAATCGTTGCTCTGCTCCATTTAGGTCTCCCAGTCACCGTGCCAGTTAGCCAGCGTGCACAGCTAAATGGTATGCAGCCCTTATTAATGTCATTAGTGACACCAGTTTACATTGAACAGTCCGTCTGTGGGTCCGTATCACGTGCTCATAACAAGATCCAGCAAATGTGTTGTTTGTGGTATTTGGAAATCGCTCTGCAATTTTCCTGGCAGCCGCCGCGAGCTCCTTCTCAGAACTCACTGCTCTCGTTTTCCCTTTCTGTCGGACTCTATCTGTTCGTCACTGACGCTTTGAGACAGCTGCTTGAAGGGTTCTGGAAACCGTGCTGCCATGTTGCGTCAACTCATCTGAGGCAATGCGCTTATTGCAAATACCAGAAAAAGAACATGTATAAGTATGACAGAGACAAAAGTCAGCTGTGTTTCTCACGGCTGATCAGTTCCACTTGTCGAGTATTTCTGTCTTATATTTGATACTGTCTGCATACAGTATCAAAGTATATATATATATATATATATATACATACAGTATCAAAGTATATACATATATAGTATATGTATATATATATTTTTTTTGGTGGGGGGGAATTATATATGTATTTATTTATATATATTTATATATATAAATAAATATATATATTTATACATATGTATATATATATAATATATGTATATCTTCTGTGTACTAAAACGATTCATCAATATGCAGGACATCTCCAGTAGAATATAAGTGTTATTATTTCTTAATTAAATGACATATTAATGTATTATATTTTCAAATTGAGCTATTTGTGTTTCGGGTATGCGATATAAACAATTATTCTGTCTTTTCACACTTTCAGGGATATATCTTTGCTTTAATAATTTAGATTCAACATGCGCCTGGTCGTCAGAATGTATTAAGACGTGCATCAACAACTGTAAAGGTGATTAATGTTCATATACTAACAGCCTTCAAAGACGTTATATGCTTTGAAGGAAACACTAGTTTCCTTTTGCGCTCATGAGAATCAATCAGAGTACTTCTTATTAGTGGCCCGCTGTTTCTCTCTCTCTCTCTTTCTTCTTTCTTTCTGCCCGTTGTGGTTCACATTGACTCTCCTCACTCGTCTGAAAATTAAATAGAAACAGCTGAGGAATCCAGTTTGAGGTTTGAGGCCAACGGTAACGCTGCAGAGACCCGGTTGGCCAATCGCGGAGGCCGACACAAATCCACTACGAGAGGATCTGTCAGAGCAATAAAACGCAGTATCTGAGAAAATGTCCTCGGGCCTTTAATGAAAAAAATCACATTTCATGTCTGTAACCAATCATATCAAGACCATAGAGGGCCACGAGCAGAAGTTACCGAGCTGCTATAGTCGCAGTACTAGCAGTAGTTACAGCAAGAGTATTCATAGTGGTACAAGTTGTAGTGGCAGTCGTGGGCTTAGCAGTCGTATTAGTGGAAGTGGAAGAGTAGAAGTAAACTATATTCACGCCAGCTTCTGTATTCAGATGTACATTTTTCTCTTAAAAGAATAACAAGGTGAATCAGTCCAGTGAAACATGTCCAGTCTGTTGCAGATCAAGAGGACAGGAGTGACATCACAGCTGCGTGTATCTATTAATATAGTCCACGTCGACAGAATGCACCGCAGTTGCAAACATATCTCAAAGTGTTGGTGACTTTGCAGAAGCAAAGAGCTTCTGTCTGCAGCGTAATGACAGACAGCCCTGGAGCGCGTTCTGCAGGACCACGTGGACGAGAAGCGGCCCGCAAACGCATCCGACACAAAATTACAGGAAGGCAGAGATGAAAGAGGGGCAGCGCATCGGGGCCGACGGGAGAGACGAAGGCGCTTTTAAATGGGCAGGCGCGCGCAAATGAGATAGTCAGCCACTTTGAATGCTGGAAGTGTTTACAGCTTGTATACATGGCGGCCGAGCTGTGGCTCGCAGACAGAGTGCGAAGCAGTTCATAGGCAGAAAGGTACAATAGTTTGATGAGTTCTACTGGTGCTGAATTGGAGTGAAGAAAACGTTTTGCACAAAGAGTGAGATATTTCTCAAAGTAATGCTAAAATAAAAGTTTAAACAAGTTCACCGTGAGTGGAATTTCTCCCGTGTCATCGTGTGGATGATTCTCAATGAAATGCTCCAGTGTGCTGGAGACAGATCTCACGCTTCACTCGGCATGACACAGTGCACCGTTCTGTTCCCCTGTAAGACATCTTATAGGCTCTCCAGTGAAAGTTAGATGAGAAGATCGACACTCGAGTCTGTGCCGTGAATGTGCCGGCGGTTAGCTTAGCAAAGACTAGCAACCGCTGGAACAGCTGGCTCTATGCACCTATACACCGTAAAGGCATTAGACATCAGGAAGCCACTGTATGTGCCACTTTGGACAAATTAATGTCATATCAGAAAAGGAAGGGAAAAGATCTCTGCATAGGAGCTGAACCCTTCTCCTCCTGGAGCAGAAGAACACACAGATGAACACACCATGGCAGAACAATGATGTCACAGAGAGCGGTGAAAATGGAAGGGGGAAAAACCAGCGGGTCCTGGATGGCCAGAGAAACAAGGCCGGTGCTTTACGGACTACTCTGTGGAGCCAACTCAGGCGATCAGGTACCTAATGAGCGAAACCTCCTCCGGGAACACAGCTAACCCGAGCGCTTCAATTCAGAGCGTACAATGGGACACTGGTCACATTTAAAAACCAAAGCACAGCCTGGTTCCCAGCGACACGCAGCCCGGACCACTAAACTGTTCCGTCTGCTTTGAAAAGGAAGGTCACCGAGACTTAAGGGACCAGGAGGGAAATCCTCCGTGGATCCGTCTTTTTCTTTCCCCCGAAAGACACAGACAACTAGAACGGGCACTCGGTAGAGCGCATACCTTCGCATATCACAAGATTGGGCATTGAATTATGAACATTTTGGCATTAGTTGCATGCCAATTGGATAAAAATTGACCGTGCTATGGTAAAAATAAGATGTTGACCTTTTCATGACCTTGACCTTTGACCCGATCGATCCCAAAATCTAATCAAATGGTTCCCGGATAATAACCAATCATCCCACCAAATTTCATGCGATTCTGTTTAACATTTTTTGACTTATGCGAATAACACGCACACACGCACGCATACAAATACACGGCGATCAAAACATAACCGTCCGCATTTTCAATGCGAAGGTAAAGATGGAGCTCATGGGGGGGGGAGAGCGGTCGTCACGTAAACACAAGGTACCCGGTTCGATCCCCGCTCTGTCACCCATTAGTTGCATGTCGAAGTGCCCTTGAGCAGGACGCTGAACCCCCGGGCACTTCCCTGCAGCCCACTGCTTAATAACTAAGTATGGCTCGAATGCAGAGACGAATTTCCCCAAGGAGATCCATAAAAGTGTACATTTCTTTCTTTCTTCTTATTTCGAAGCACACGCATTCTCACCATCCAGAAGCTGTGGCTGCTGACATCTCCAACGCTGCAGTCTGAAGGCAGTGTCGACATCCTGTTCTCTACAGAGAGAGGAGAGAGCATGTGATTAATTCACAGTCGGCATCGTTCTGACTGACTGTTGTGTAATCATCTCCCATGTGGAGGTAATGAAGTCTTTGGGGATCTGAATCAACTATGATATGTACGTAATACATATTATAGTAGGAGCCTTTCTCGCGTGACAATCTCGACCATGAAGCTGTATTCCAGTTCACCAGAAGTTTGTATAAAGTATGTGACTCTTGTTATTGAAGACTGTATTCTCACATGATTATGTCCCCACCCACCTAGTCATACGCCCAGAGGGCAGAACCACTGATCCATTTGGAAACCAAGTCTTCTTAACTGACAAATATCATCAAATATATTGATATGAATGACTTTTATTTGTTATTTGATAATTTGTGAAAAATAAATTGTATTTATGGAGTACAACTGCAAGAAGTACCTCCATGGGTACAAGTATGTATTTTTGAGGGTTTCATTTATTTGATATCCTTTCAGATAATTGGCCCTTTAAGGGAGGCTCTAGGCCCTCTAAAGAGGTGTATGGAGCTGCTGGGGGGGGGGGGGGGGGGTGTTTACAGTAAACTGAGGCATCAGTAAGCATAGAGTATATTCTCCCAGCAATCCAGCTGGTAAACATGAGCCATCCTAAAATACATCGGGGGTAAAGGTCACAACATCCTATCGTTCCCACTGAGAAAGTAAACAAGTCAAAAGTCTGACTCCACATGAAATGATCAACATGAAGACTTGAGATCTTTAAATGACTTTAAGCTCGTCTGGTTCCACTTTTTTTTCTTTTTTCCCAAAGCTACTTTTCCAGTTATATTTAAGCACACAGCAGTTTTGCCTTCTGGTGTTTCAAACGCTCGACGCACCCGGAGCTGAACTCCACCCAGACGCAGCCTTCGTGTCGTGCCTGTTTCTCCTCCCTGCAGCCATCGCTCTCCATGGCTCACAATTAGATTCAATGATTTCCCTCCACCTCCTGCTGTTCACGGGGCATCACATGCTCCAGTGGGAGCGTAATGCCGGGTTTCTCCCCGCCGGGATCTTCCTCGGCTTGCTGTCGCGTTGCTCTGCCGCCGAGGTCTCGGCGATCACACAACCCTGTGTTCTGCAGGAGGTCAGAAACATAACGGATCCCCTCCCTTTTAACCCTTGACCTGGACTTCCTGTCCCTCGGCTGCCTTGCTGTCCTCGGGGTGCTGAGTTTCCAGAGGAGAGTGGGGGTGGGGGAGCTCCGCGGTCCCTTCCCTAATATCAAATCATTTGGTGCATTCCTGCAGGTTTTACTAAATCTCCGATCTCATGACACGAGCAAAGTGCCCGCGGGAATTTAATCCCCAACTGTATATTTATTCTCGAAGCAAGTCACTTACAACCATAACCTATTGGCATACCTCTCAAAAACGATTGTATACCCTTTATAAACATCAGGATCTGTCTCTGTGAAAGATGTGCAACTCCATAGCTACCTGATTCAATTTGTTAATCCATAGGCCTTTTAAATATCATTTCATAAACTTCATAATCAATTTAAACATCCTATGAAAGGCCGGGATGAGCCTCTCTATCCCCAATAGGCAAATAATATAAGTATGAAATGTATAAATGAAACAAATGGAACTTCCGATTGGCTCGTGTGAGTAAATTTCCCTCCTCTCAGGCCCACACAGAGTTTACTGTAATGCTTACCAGCACAGATCTAATTCCACCATGGGTCCTCCAGACTTTCTATAATCTCTTGGCAGGTCAGACAGGAACTGTGTTGCCCCAGTTTTCAATATTCCTGTGGTGACCCAGTCCCCAGAATCTAAAACTCTAACTCTTCAGGTTCATGTAACAAGGAGCAGAAGCTGAAGGTCGTTGGCGTTGTAAGATCCATCTGGAGTCTCCAACCAACCAACTCTTTCACCCCTGTATCCTGCACCCAGTCTGGCACCCACACTCACTCCTCCCCCTGTCCCCGTTTCATCTGTCACACATAACTCACCACACACACACACATTGCATCGAGGAAATATAAAGTACGAAATGAACACACAGAGCAGAAATAGGAGCTCCACCCCTCCTTTAATCTCTCCGAAATGCAGCGACAGCCACGGGAGGCTAACAGTTGCTTACCTCTGTGAATGTCGGGGCCCTCTCGGCTTCAAACCCCCTCTTCTTCTTTTGTTGGGCAGCTTCAAACTTTTTTCCAGTTCAACCTTTGTGCAGACTCTGAGGCTCCTTCTCTCCTTCTCTCCTTCTCGCTCTCTCTCTCCGTCTTGTCTTTGTTACACTTCTCCTCGTCTTCTCCCACTTTGATTTTCCACTCGTTCTAGACAGGGCTGCTTTTGCTCTTCCCTTTTCTTCGGCCCACTGTTTGTGACAGATGAGTTGGCCTCTTTTTTTTTTCTTCCCTCCTTTTCCTCCCTCCCTCACCCCCCCCCCCCCTCCCTGTCTTTCCCTCCTCCCTCTCTCTCTCTCTCTCTCTCTCTATTACCCTCATGCTCCAAAACAGCTGCAGGAACCTCTTGTTCTTTGCACTCCACCACTTCTCGGTTTTTCTCTTTCATTCACTCGCTTCTCCTCCGTCAGAGGAGTTTAATGAGGCTGGCTGTGCGTGTGTGTTTGGTGTGTGTTGTGTGTGTGTGTGTGTGTGTGTGTGTCTAGGTGAGTCACAATAGCTGAGTCAACAGCTAAGGTATGTGTGTATGTGTGTGTGTGTGTGTGTGTGTGTGTGTGTGTGTGTTACTATTTTACATAGAAGCATGATTCATGACCAGATAAGGAAAACTCCGTCCATCTCTATACCCCCTCTTCCTCCCCTCCACTCCCTTTGGGATAGTTCAGTAAGCCCGCCTCCACAGCTGGAGGACACATCCGGTGTGTGTGTGTGTGTGTGTGTGTTTGCGTGTGTGTGTGTGTGTGTGTGTGTGTGTAATAAAGCCAGAGGTTCTTTGAAGTTAGAGACCCCTGAAGAAGGATTGTTCACACTCACATGTGTTTCTCTTGCTTCTCCAAGCTGAACCTGACACAATTTTCCTTGTCAGAACTTGCCATGTAAATAAGTGGCCAACTGTTTACGCCCCGCCACAACCTGCTCTTCGGAAACAGTAATCCTATAATCACATCTGGAGGGACAGTATCATGACTACAATTATAACAACACGCAACAAGGGGAACACAGTTGATAGGAAAAGTTTAAACAGTATAGATTCAGCATGTTCAGTGTAAAGGCTTTAGGAAAAGTTTACAGGAATAAAATCATGTTTACAAATCAGCCTTCTTCTTCTGGTCAGCTACTCAAATAAAGACTCTTAAAAGACACATGTTTACTTTGTTTAAAATCCTTGATGTGAATTAATCCTTAAATGTTGCTGAAGAAAAGTTTGTCTCAGTAGAAAAGTGCTGTGTTGCTTTTACACCAAAATCATTATTCAGTAAGTGCAAAACGTACTCTTAAAAATAGTGTTGTTTACAAATGTTTTGACAAGCGTGCTTCCCTTGTTTACGTTGATGTGACATACGTGTAAATCAGAACATATGAACGAAACCAGGCAACCACGTGCAGTTGTGTTTAAAATGTATTGTTTCCAAGTTTTGACATTCAAAATTGATGCTGAACTGTTGTATACACCTCTGAAGAGTGATTCAATGCAAAGCCTTTGATCCAATGAGTCCAGTCTGTATGTAAGTCATACAACTCCATGTTGGTATTGTGCTGGGTAAAGTCCTACCACATCAACTGGTCTCTTCTGAACTAATTTCACAAATCTCATTTCAAATATTTGGCAGATTATATAAAAAGCCACAAGCCTACTTTAATTATATGTGGCTCGGTTTATTGAGGCATTGATACATCTTGCCTCAACATATCTGATTTGTAAGGTCTATATTCACTTCACGCCTTTCATCGTTTATCCTGATTTAATATTGTGAAGTTGGGATGGATGGATGGAAGTTACATCTACACTTTTGTGTTACTATAACTGTTTGTTAGTTTTTATTGTGACGTTTTCAACGGAAGTGGCAAATCCCTTCTGGTCAGAATGAATAACTGCAATTTAATTTGTATAAATATCTGTAGTTGCGTGCAAGGGCCATTACATGGTAGAAATCTTAGCAAAAGAAATGTGTCATTAACCCGTGCATTAATATTTAATCTTTCACGTTAGCCAGTATGATGAGTGTGTGTGTGCCGTCTAGTGGTCACAGTGAGTAACTGCACTCAGTATCGTAGTAGACAGGAGTAGCATACAGTATATATTCAGTAGTACTGTGGCTGTGATTCCTCACTGTAGCCACTGGAGGGCAGACATATTCGTAATTCGAAATACACAGGTTTGTATTGGTCTGAAGCCGGCTACTTGTACTGCTAGAAGGTAAACACAACACAACTGTCCTTCACTGTACTATATAAGAAGTGAATAAAAACGATGTACGTTTTTTTTAACCTGTTGTGTTTCAGTTCGGATAATGTTTGACATTACTAGAATAAAGCAGTTGCCGTTTCTCACCCACATACCTGCATTAAGGTTACTGTGTAACGCAGAGAGAGAAATGTTGTGTAACGATGTTCCACTCCGGTCCACTAGGCGGCGGTAATGTTCTTCAGCGCTGCCGGCGAACGGGTCATCTCTAAAAACCGAAGAAGCGGACGAGGCTTCAGTCATTTCTTTGTCATCCTCGACTGAAGCACTCCAGGTGCTGCTGGTAAGAAGATATCTTACACATTTGACTCGTATAAGGTTTAGTTTGTTAAATCATCGAATATAGTAGATTAGTATTGTAGTCATACAACTAACGTTAGAGGGATGACGTCAACATTCACTGCTGTGTCCTGTTTTAGTCTTATACCATAGCTTAGCTCATAGCCGTAACTTTAAACGTTCATTTAATTTGATAAGCTTTAACTAACACAAGCTGCTGGCCGTAACACGTTGTAGGACTCCTTCGTGCTATCGCAGTGGATATTGAAATAAAAATAATCCGGCTTTAGTGGATGTATTGAATGGTGCATTTTACACGATGACACGTGGCTCCGACCTGAAGCACATGAGCCACTAGTCGAGTCACGTGTTGTCTGATGCTAAAACATGTCAGCGGATAACTGATCTAACGTTAGCTCAATAGTGTCACTTTTGCGTGTTACTGTTACAGCCGGTTGCTCCGGTATATTATATTAGCAGATTTAACCCGTGGGCCCACCGCAACGTGGCGAGCCTCAACTCCCAGCGAGCTAACCGTGTAGCTTACAACGTCACACGATCCATAGCTATTCTCGATGCGTTTAAATGTGTCTCGTATTACATTATACTGTTACTATGAAAACGGTGATGCGGGTTTAGCTGTCCCTCTCCTCTGATGACGAGCACTGGGCTCTGATACTATTTGAGGAGAACGTGCATCTTTGGCCCTGACAAGCCAAAGTTTCTGAGGAGCTGTTGATGAATGAATGTTAAGGTCAAAGGTCATAGTGACGCAAATACAGTAACACGTGCGTTTGTCCTCCGCAGGTCTTTCAACAAGTGGCGCCACTCACTGGGTCCCAAGGGGTTTGTATAATGTACGTGTACTCTTTACTTTAAATTATGGACAGCGGTGTAGTTACACGCCGTGACCACTAGAGAGCGACACGTTTCATGACTTTGTGCTGCTGTAAGTTTATCTGAGGAACATACTACTTGATAAGGAGCACTTAAGAGCCCTTGTTCAGGGTGGTCTGGGACTCATTGTGTGTAGATACGTTCATAAGATGTTCAGGAGAGTATTTTTAACTTGGAAATTAATTTTACATATCAGCTACTGCATCCCAGTGTTTGATGTAGATTACTTCCTGTTTTAAACTCTCGCTGTTGTGTGGTTTTTGGCGGTCCCTCTCCCCTGATGACGTGCACTGGGCTCTGAGTCCGTTTGACGAGAACGTGCATCTTTGGCCCTGACAAGCCAAAGTTTCTGAGGAGAAACTAAACCAAAGATGGTCAGAAGTGCCAGTTGTGACAACACGCTAAACTGTTGCTTTTTTCTTCAGGTATTTCAAGAAGTGACGCCACTCTTTACACACAGGATTTAAATCAGGTATGTCGTGACTTCTCTTGGCCTTTTTAACAGCAGACGGTGTGCGTGTGGATCTCTTGGGATGTATAGCACTGGGCTCAGAAAATCTGTGTTGATAAAAGTGCAGATCTGCCCCTGACAAGGCAGACTCTGAAGAGATAATTGAAAAACATCTGTTAAACCGTGTGGGATTATGGATGTTCTGACTTCTTCTCCTTGCTGTTTCAGGTGCCATTTTTCCTGCAGAAGCCATCGGCCATTTCATATTTTCTTTTTTCTTCAAAAAAGAAGCCTAAAATCCTGTATTTGCTCTGATTGATTAAACTTAACTGTTTATATTGCTTTTGAGTCTTTAATTTTTTTACAAATACAGGTCTGTATTTATGTATTTAATAGCTACCTGCAACAAATTCTGTAAAATAATGTGAGACTAGTGTGAGGAGGGGTGGACTTTGAAATATTTCACAAATTCCATAATTACTGTAATTAGTAACTGAGTGGTGGTCTGAAATTAGATGCCATTCTAAAAGTATAAATGTGTAACTATCTTTTAAAATCTCAGGCTAAACATGGACAGTCCTGACACTATAACTTTTATCATTGAAGGGGAACCGTTCTTACAATGAACTCTGATCTGTCTGTTAGGAACCATTTACTTCCCGTTGGATGACATGAGCTAGGAACATGGAACTTAATCTATTCCTCTGAGTGAAAATCACTGCACCAATTATCCTTCTTAGTGGTCTGTGCATGATTTAAAATCAATCATAATACATTATTTAGAAGCTTCTAAATAAAATGTATTAAATTGTCAAGTGCACGTTTCTCCCGTAATTTGGCTCCTTTTGATGACTTACTGTAAAAGGAGCCCGTTGGCTGTCTTGATTTGAATCATTTTAATGTTGATACATAAGAGGAACATTGTTTATATACCCAAATTCAAAACCTGGGAACTATTTACGTGGCTGGAGACAAGAGACCTCTAAAGGTGGAAAATAAACATGTTTCGTTCAAGCAATCACAAACATTTAAACTTTGTTTCTGTATCTTTATTATACTTCTAACAATGTATTATCTCTTAAAACATTTGAAATTCATATAGGTCTATGAATGTGTGTATATGCTCTGGAAAAAATGAAGAGACCACTCAAATTGTTCTTAAATCAGCATCTCTGTGTATGGCAGCCGTTTCATTCCTGTGGGTGGAATTACAATGCAGACGCACCTGATTCTCAATGAGGGGATCAGCTGAACCACATCTTATTTAATGAAGCAAAATATAAAAACCAGTGCTGTGGTAGTCACTATCCTCTTGCAATGGGACCAGCTGGATGGCAGCAACAGTGCCTCAAAAAAGAGTCTTTGACCCAAAAGAGTTAAAAAGATCATTACAATGTCGCTCCATCAAGTGACCTCCAAAACGGCTAGGGCGGTAGAAAGGCCGGGCGGAGGTCACGCCATATGGATCGGACTTCAGAGGACTGGAGTGCGGCCGGTCTTCTCTGATGAGTCCAGCGTTCGGCTTGGTCCAACACCTGGCCGTCTGATGGTGAGACGGACACCTGTGACATTTGGTGGAGGTCTGTGATGATCTGGGGGTGCTTCAGCGAGGCCGGAGCAAAGCAGATGTGTCTTTGTGAAGGCCGCATGAATCGAGAACAACGTTGTCCTGGAAGAAAACCTGCCTCCTCCTCCTGCTCTGACGATGTCCCCCAACTGTGAGGAGTGGTTTGCTCCAGCAATGCTTCGTGCCACACACACACACACAGTGTGGATGAAGGACCCGGTCACGGCCCCATCTCCAGACCTGAGTCCTATTGAAAACATCTGGAATGTGGTCAAGAGGAAGACGGATGGTCACAAGCCATCAAACGAAGCCGAGTCCCTCGACAGCAAAGTGAAAGACTGGTGGAGAGCCAAGACGCATGAAAGCTGGGATTCAAAATCCAGGTTATTCCACCAAATATTGATCTCTGAACTCCTCCGAAGTTATTTTCTTTGCATTATCTGAGATCTGAAATCACTGCATCCTTTTCGTTATTTTGACCAGTTGTCGTTCTCTGCAAATAAATGCTTTGGGATAAATGTCAGTAGTTTATAGAATAAAAAACATTTCAGTTTGCTCAAAACACATACCAATCAATAGGAAAAAAACAGAGACACTGATCATTTTAAAGTGGTCTCTTAATTTTTTACAGGGCTGTATATTCTGTAAATTACCTTTCATCAGTTCATATTCTCATTTTTTAAAAAGGTCTCTTAAAGGAAAATAAATGCTTTCTGGAGTGTGACCGATTCCCTCCGATCTGTTTCCTCCTGACGGCAACAATGAGCCGCCGCATCTCCGTAATAACTTCTAAATGCAAAGAAATGATTACCGTAAGTTATTACTTTGCCTTATTTACTTTAGCAATCGTTTTAAAGACCTGAGAGAAACCAGCAGAATGAGGCCGTTTGGACCGGAAGATGCATTCTGCCGGTTCGCCCTTTCAGACACGCACATGCCCCGTGGCCGAACATCACTTCAAAAACCTTTAAAGGGAAATGTAAAACGCCGCCGTTGCTAATGGAAATAGGGCCGTTGCATAATGCGTGGTAATAAACAACTTCGTAGAAACAAGGAGAGGAAAATGATGCGCGGAAACAGACCGGAGCTCTAAACACCGTCAGGCCGAGACTCAGAGAACAGGTCAAACTGTACAGAGAGCAGAACAGTTCAATAAATACAGCGTACCCTTTTTCATGTTAAACATTATTTGGAAGACAGAGATTCTTTAGAACTTTTGAGACATTTGTTTCTTCTTTTTACATCTTAAACCATAATTAGATGACCATTGTTTTCATCGTCCTTATTGCTATGTCCTTTTGCATTTAAAAATCTCTCCTTGTCCATCGGCACAAAAGCAGTTTGTGTGGGATAATCTCTCTGAATCCCCCCCTTGTGTGTGTGTGTGTGTGTGTGTGTGTGGGATGAGCACATGAAATATGAAGCGAATGCACATTTGAGAGGTGAAGTGTTGTTCAAGGTAGAGAGGTCATGAGAGAGCCCTTATGTTTGATCTCAGCATCAGTGAGAGGAGCAGGACTGGGTGGCTGGTGGGATGTGCATGTGCAGTGGAAGCTGATGGCACGTGGAGACGCGATGGCGAAGGAATGGCGTCCGTGGGTGTGATCAACCGAAAAGGGGCGTGGCAATCCATTTAAAGTCCCGCTGACATTAATGAATACGTTATCTTCACTTAACGGTTCCCATGGGCCTCCCCGGAGTAACAGCTGCGACACTTTCAGTCTCTGCATGTTATTAAGTGACAGATAACGGTTTTTTTTTTTTTTAAAGAGTGAGGAAATCATATTTTGAGGCCATAAATGCCAACGTGTCATTTTGTTTTATCGCTTCACAGTCTGACAAAAGCAAAACGGCAAGGAGTGTTTCATGAAATGTGCTTCGTATCAAGTTGCAATGCTTCTCGTCACATAGAGGCAGTGTCAAGGGGACTGTGCACCAAATAAAATGCGTCTTTCAGTTCAAAAATACCTATATATACACATATATCTTTATATGTCGCCAGCACAGTTATCTTCGTCCCGCACCAGAGCGACACGCCAGTAACCAAGAGGCAGAAAGCAGGAACCCTGAAGCTATAATAACAGTAAGGACGATGAAAGTCATGATAAATAGTAACAATAAATCTCTTCATATCAATATTAGTATTCCAGTTTTCCCATTTAAAGTTAAAAAATTGTAAGAACAATCATAGTATTAAAACGTGATATAAGCATCTCTCTCACGTCCCCTCGGCTGCTTGTTCCCTCCTGGATTGTGTCGAGGAGCGAGAGAGGGAGGGGCCACTCCTGTAAGGAGCAGGGGGGATTGGGTGGGAAAGAGCAAGAAAATGGCAGTTGTTCCTCTTCCCCTCCCCTCTCCTTTCCAGTCTCCCTCGGACGGGAAGGTCTGAATGGTTGTACAACAGTTGCCTCGACGCTGAGGAAGTCCTTCTCCGTAGATTTAAATCCTCGGGGGGAGGTGTGTGTGTGTGTGTGTGTGTGTGTGTGTGTGTGTGTGTGTGTGTGTGTGTGTGTGTGTGTGTGTGTGTGGGGTATGCTGTTGAAAAAGTTGAAAGCACAGTCTGTCTCCTTTTGTATAAGTATATCTTGGATCCAAACATAAAGTGTGTCTATATATACGTGTCCCGTGAACTCTTAACACAATCACTTGCAAGTGCTTGTGTGTGTGTGTGTCTACATGTTTGTGTATGCATGCAGGCATGTATAGTAGTAACTCAGGTGCCTGTGTGTGTGTGTGATTTCTTTCTTTCTTTTAAATATATTCTGTTGGTCTGGGCACTTAATTTTGCTACACATTTGTGATACAGTGACCAGTCTGTATATACATATATATAAATGTATATATATATATCCTTATAAGACTTAATATGATATAGAGCTATAGAGAAACACAAAAGGTCCTGATCACAGGACCCGCAGTGAGGACAGAGCCCTCCCTGTGGTGAGGTAGCCGACCGAAGCTGAACGCCGTCTGCGCCCTCCTCACCTCTCATAACAGACGTGGAAGCTGTCTCGATGGACTGCCGCTGAGTCGTCCGGACAGAACGACGACAAAGAAAAAGCCTGCAGACATTCACCAACATTCACCCTCATATTCAGACACGTTTTAAAACTAACATCCACTCACACGGGGAGGGGGCGGTCCGTGTTCTCGGTGGGTTTCCTAAACAGATTGAACCCGCCGGCTGATGGGGGAGAGGACTGTTCAACAAGATGGGCGGCAGGATGAATGACACCTCCAGCTTCTTCTCTCTGCTTCCATTCCGCCCCTGCTCTCCACTCGTCGTGTCTGCTGCGTGTTAGATGACAGTGTGTTTGTGTTCCTTGTTTGTCGATCGGTGTGACGGTGCATGCATGTGGGGAATGTACTTGTGTGGATCAGCACCTCCTCGCCGCCCCCCCCCCCCTCGCATTTGTTGTGTGAATCCACAATGAATAGCAGCAGTTGTGTCTTCCTCCCTCATTGACTCCAACCCCTCCTTCTCTCTCTCTCTCTTTCTGCCTCTGCGTTTGCAACCTCAGCTCCGGCTCCCGTCGTCCCTCCTCCTCTCAGTCT
This sequence comes from Pseudoliparis swirei, assembly GCF_029220125.1. NCBI lineage: Eukaryota > Metazoa > Chordata > Actinopteri > Perciformes > Liparidae > Pseudoliparis > Pseudoliparis swirei. The sequence goes on along the minus strand of NC_079410.1, from coordinate 7,142,892 downwards.
GTCCATCCCGAGGTGAGAGAACCAGAATGGGAAATGGGCTACTGGACAGCCTGAGGACAGAAGAACGGACGCAGGACACGCGTTACGTTTGGTGTGTGTGGTTGTGCAGCACAGTCGTGTGTGTGTTGTTTTCCTGTGTGACTCTGGATTTTTTTTAATGGAGAGAACTGGTTGTTTCATTACAAAAGTATGGTGGCTCAGTATTTTTTTAACCATGTTTTCTCTACATAATCTGAGTAAACTTGTATTGTGGTTTCTTGTATATCTTCAGGTTAGGATTGGCTCACTCTATGAGTATGACCATCTAAATAAACTAATCGTCTCCGGCCACCACAATATACTAGATGGGGCATAACAATAGTATGTCACTCTAAAATGTCATTAAAAAATCAAAACATAGATGCCATAAACATATCATGAAAAGGCATTCAAATTTCATAAAAAAGTCAGTGCCGTATGCCATAAAAAATTTTTTTGCCATAAAAAAGTAATGTATGTAGTATGCCATAGAATGTCATCAGAAAGTCACCCATATAAAGGTCCTAAAACATGTCATAAAAGGCTGTGAGAGAAATGCAAATAACCAATTCCAAAGACTGGAGGTGGTCAATGAGGATGGAGAACTGCAGCCACACCTGTCCATGATGGTCCTCAGGGCCCGCTCGATGTTCATCCGGTGGCCGACGCGCGTCACGCCCAGGTCCAGGTAGTCGTCCTTGGTGAGGGAGGGCAGATGGGTGCCGTCAATCTCGTTGTCCAGGAACCGCTCTCTGTGCTCCCCCAGGTTCAGGTATCCCAGCCAGTCTGCGACGTCATACTTGGTCCAGTAGGGCAGCGGCTTGGAGGCGAAAGGCTTTGTCGGGGAAGGTGGCGGTAGGTGGGGGTAACTCAGGCATGTGGGTGGAGGGAGAGGGTGCAGGGGCGGAGAGGACGTCCCGGACAGGAAGTGAGTTGGAGAGAGGGATCGAGAGACGAGTAAGGCGGAGTTGGGAGGAGGTGGGGCACCGGAGGGCGCAAACAAGGGAGGAGAGGGTGAGAAGTAAGGATCCCCGAGAGGGTTCGCAGGTGACGGCGGCGTGTTGGAACCCTGGAGGTCGTACATTGCGCTGTAAAGAGGCGTGGTGGGGAGGAGCGGGAGGGACGATGGCCGCGGTGGGCCCGGCTTGGGCCTCTCTGCCGGGGAGATGAGAGGGCTGGGCGCTCTCCTTCGCTGGAACATGTGTGATTCTGCTTTCCGGGTCTCGCGACTGGGGATGAACTGGAACTCGAGGGCTTTGGTTCGGTAGACAGGTCTGTGTTTCGGGGAAGTGGGGTAAGGGGCGTAAGACGTCGGGGAAATCGGGGATTGTGCACGTGGAGGCTGAGACACGGCTGGAGGCTGAGGAGATGGGGATCTCCCCCAGTTGGGGTACTGGGAGGAGGGGGTGGGGGATGGGGACAACGACGGCTGCGATAATGAAATGGGAGATGGCGACTGGGATCGAGTTATGGGGGGGCTCAGAGCCGAGGCCGAGTCTTCTGAAAACCTGTGAATGAAGAGGGAGAGAAATTATGACAAGAGAAAAGCATGATGGGAAAACAGAAGACGATAAGATGGAGAAATATTGGTCAAAACTATTTACCAGCTATTGGTTAAAAAAACATTTCATAATGTCAACATCTTGATTTTGTGAACTCAGTTAGCATGATAAGTGTTTAAATTTAAACAAGCTTTTCTCTCCTTCCCTACTGTCTCACATCACGTTGAACATTTAAGCAGGTGTAACAGTTTTAGGTTCTTCCTGACAGAAAAAGAGTGTGGAAGTGGCTTTATTACCTGTTTCTGCTTCTGAGAGACACACATGGAAGAAGACAGAGAAATAAAAGGAGAGGAGAGTTTACACATGAGACACAACACTGAGACAGGACATACACACACCATACGCAGTTTATCGCAGAAGGCTTGAACTGTGGGAGGTAACATTGATACACGTGAGATGTGAGCACAGTGACAATGATGTGCATCGTCAACGAAAACAACAACAAAAGCAGTTCACGCTGTGATGAGTCCACGTTTCCACTTTACCTGTGTCTGCCCAGCGGTCTCTGGCTGCTCCAGCTCTCCTTGGTTCTCTGCTGCAGTTTACTGCTCAGCTCATTTATGATGCTGGGCTTCATACTGGATGCGGGAGGGTAAATCTTTTTCCCCTCCAACTGGTCCGCCGACATCTGCCCCTCGCCCCAGAGAGGCTTCATCTCCGGAGTGCGCGGGCGATCGAAGTACGGCGAGATGGGACGTCCCAAACTCTGCATGTCCCTGATGGCGTAGGCGTCGCGGCTGCTTTCCCCCCCGCCGTCCTCGTCCTCTTCCTGCTCCTCCCTCCGCCTGTGGGAGTGAAAGGATGCGGGAGCGGTGCTCGTCTGTCTGTGTAGATCACTGGCGCGCCCTCCCTCTCTGAACCGGTTCGATTTCGGGTAGGTGGAGGCTGCCGCTGTGGCATTCTGCATCTCAAAAGTTTGTCCGTCCAGGTAGTTCATGTAAGACTCCATAAAATCTCCTCCCCTTTCCGATTCCCCTGTCCCGCCGCCGCCTCCCCCTCCAAACCGCCCTCTCTCCCCGCGGTCGAGCCTGATGCGGTCCAGGTGGTGGTCGCTGCTGCTACGGCTGTCCAGCTCTTCGATTCCAGAGTCCACGACCGTTTCCAGGGACTCTCCTTTCCTGGTCGCAGGGTGAGGACGGTGGTACTCCGCTGCCCTGCGGCCGCCCGCGATATTGCTGGAGGATGTTGCATGTGTGCGCTCGTGGTAGAGCTGAGTGGAGGTGCACGTCGTGGCGGCGGCGGCGGTCGTCGCGGCACAGCTCGAGGTCGTGGCGTGTGAGAAAGGGCGCCTGAGCGGAGCAGCGTTGGCAGCGGTGGAGGAAGGAGCCGGGGGGCCGCGGTAGCCACGGGGCGGTGTGACTGTGCGGGGGGGAGGCGTGGGGGAGGAGCGCCCAGACGTATGAGAGCTGTTGTACAGGTGGTGGGGGTGGGACATGGAGAAGGGTCTGTGATAGGGTCGGGGGGGAGGCGGTGGGGAGACCGACGGGAGAGGCGGAGGTCCCGTCGTCGAGGTGGGCTGCAGTGTCGAGGGCGAGTGGGGGGGGGGCGGGGGGTTGGGCGACGTCTGGGAGGGGGAGGGGGCCGACTGAGTCAGGTTGGCCACCTCGCTGTCGTACGACGTGAGGCTGGAGGCGGTGGAGTCTCCGGCCTGGGGAGAAGCCAGGGGGGTGTGAGCGGGAAAGCCGCTCGCGAAGGGTTCTCTTGTGGGGGGTGGAGGGGGCGGAGGGGGAGGGGCCGAGACGTGCTGTTGGCGCGACAGGCTGTTCCGGTGCGTCCCGTGCTGCGAGTACCCCGAGGGTCCCGAGGGTCCCCCGGTTCCCCGGTCGAAGCTGTTGGCAAACTGCAACGGAGGCGGGAGAGGGTCTGCGAAGACAAACCCGTCGTCTGCGTCAATTGAGGGGGCGGGGGGAGGAAGGACCATCATGCCAGCGCTCCCAGTAGTGCTGGTCGCTGGAGGCGAGGGAGGGGTGAGGGACACAATATAGGCATCGGCTTGACTTTCCATCCGGAGGAAAGAGGGTCTTTTGGGCTGCTGAGGGTGGGCCCCCTGCTGAGCAGAGCTGTCGGCGGCTTGCTCGGCCCGCCTCATGTAACCCTCTCTCTCTGTGTCCCTCTCTCTCTCCCTCTCTCTCTCCCTCTCGCGCTCCCTCGACCTCTCCAGCTCCCGCTCCTTGTAGGTCGGTTGATATGGCTGAGGCTGGTAGTGGTGCTTGTGGACCGTTTTGTCCTCCGAGAAGCGAACTCTGAGCCCCTCGCGAGCCCCCCCTCCTCCTCCTTCGCGCTCCCTCTCTCCTCCGCTGCCTTCCTCGCTCCACACGCTCCCGCCTCCTCTCAGGATCCTGGGCGACGGCGGGCGACCGGCGGCGGCTGCGGTACCGGCCAGAGAAGACGAGGTCACCAGGTAGGAGGAGCTGGAGGACTGGGCGGCGGACGACACCGGCGGAGAGTTGACGGTCGACGAAGGAAACACCCCGCTCGACATCTGGCGGGCGAAGTGGTGATCTGATCCCCTCCTTAACCTGCTGTCGTCTCTCAGAGCACGCTCTCTGGCGGCCAGGGCGAGGCCGAGTGGCGATGTGGGGTCAAGGGCCTTTCCTGTGAGAGGGTGGATGAAGGTGGTTGTGCTGGAGGGCGCCGCCTGCCTGCCTGCCGATGTGTACAAGTCAGTCGGCATAGACTGAGGCTGATAGTCCAGGGCGGGCGAGGAGTACTCGGGAAGGCCAAAGGAGGGAGGCATGCTGCGGGTGTGATGGATGAAAGTGTCCCCGGAGAACATGCCCTCGTCGATGGACTTGGACGGGCGCAGCCGCGTGGATGCACTTTCCTGTGTGCCGAGCTGCTGCTGGGCCACTTGAGTCCTCGTTGCTCCGTCGCTGCCGAGACTCGCGTCCTCCTCGGCGGACATGAACGAGGAGGCGCTCTTCCTGCGCGCGTCGTGCAGCCGCTCCCTGTCTCGCCGAGCCGCGCCGACGACGGCCGCCCCGAACTGGCTAGTGAAGTCCGGGTTCTCCTGGGCTCGCGAGGACGGAGGCGGCGGCGGCGGCGCCGGGACGGACGGCGGCGCCGGGGGCTGTGGGGCGGGAGTGGAGGGGGGAGGGCCGCGTGGCGTCTTGGCGTCATCCGTCTCTCCTGATGCAGGAGGGTCGGCCTCCACGCTGCTGCCCTGGCTGCTGCTGGTTGAAGGGGCCTTGACTATAATGGTGGGGATGGGGATGGAGCTTTTCTCCACTGAGCCTTTTCCTCCCAGGGTCCCCTGGCTCAGGCGTAGGTCCTCGACCTTGGATTGTTTCGTCAAGGGTCCCTTACCTCTCCGGGTGCCTCCTTTGGGACCGCCGGCTCCAGCCACAGGCGCACTGCGGTCTGTACGCGGGGGTTGGCTCTGGGCGGTTTGTTGTTGCTGGGGCACGACAGTGGCAATGCTGGATGGGGGGATAGCGGTGGTGTAGCCTCTCCTGAGCCCTGCCGTCTTGGCCCCTCCACCAGCCCCTGGGCCGGTGCCAACAGGCTCCCCGGAGTAGGCCACCTTCCGCGAAGCAGTCCTGCTTAGAGCAGTGTGGACGGCTGCGTGTGCATACGGGGTTGCGTGGTCCACCGCTCCGCCACCGGGGCCGGTGCTCGAACCGGCCGCCCGGCCCCCATGGGTGAACTGCGCTGACTGGGCGTAGGGCTGGTAGTGGGCAGATGTGGCGGTGGACTGGGACACGGAGACAGGCTGCTGGGACGACTTTGCTCTCCAACCGAGTGGCGGAGCAGAGGAGAACGGAGGCTCCGGTGGAGCCGTGGTGGGGGGGGGAGGGATTTCGTCTGGGCCGGGCACCGACAGACTGCGAGCGAACTTCACGGCCGGAGGGTTCAGGAACTGCCTCTCCTCGTCAGGCGCCCCTGCAGTACAGCGTTTTTCGAAGAAGAAAAAAACCAATTAGGATGAAAAATGGATTCACAGGTCCGACAGATGGTGTGGAGTGAGGAGGAGAGAGGCTGAAGAAGAGGAAGAAGAGGAAGAAAAGGAGAACGATTTTGAGGCGAATACATGGAGCCAGGAAAAGTGACATCTGAGGCAAATGTATGAGAGTGTCTGTCTGGATCTGACTGCCCATCGACCTGCCAGCGGTTCTGTCCTCAATTCCTGCCTGTTGGTAGGTAAGTAGGTTAGTGCTCTGTATTGTACTTCACAAACAAGTAGCAACTGGGCAGCATCACACAGCATTGGTTTTGTGGGTCACCAGAGAGCACGCTACTGTTGCAGAAGAAGAGTTAGCAAAGCCGTGCAGTGAGCAACAAACCAGAAAATATTCAATCCGAATAAAACAGAGATTAGTGGTATTACCGGATGTACCAGATAGTAGTCGAGTGAGTATAAGACAAACACACATATTCACCTGACTGCACAGTCATGGTGAGTTAAACAGGCGTGTGTCAAACATACGGCTACAGACACAAAGTGTGCACATGTTTGGTGAGAGACGAGACATACTGGCCACAGACTGGCCACAGACAGGTCAGCACATTGTGGACCTCGACTGGTCCAGAGGACAGACAGACGGGCGAAAGGAGGGGCAGGCAGAAAAAGCAGACGGCCTCACCGATGGATTTCTGCCGCCGCATACCGTGCTGTGGGCCGTGACCCGAGGCGTACTGGCCACGGTCGTAGCCGAGGCCCAACCCCGACGACATCGTCCCCATCCCGGACTGATCCCCGCAGCTTGGCTGAAAGGCCAAAAGGGAGTGTGTGAAAGGAAGTGGCGAGTGCCGTGAGACTCCGTCGCTCAGGGGGCTGGAGAACAAGAACAATACTGAGAGTGACCGAGAGCTGCTGGGTTTGGTGTAAATTCTCAGGAGTTTTGGCTTCATGAGGGAGACCCTTTGCACGGTTGGTTTATTGTTCATTTAAAATTAAAATTAAAACACTTCAGGGAATACCTCACCCCCAAAGTGATCATGTATCAATAACTCACACTGTGTTTCTGTGCATTTTTAAAGAAAACTTTTTCCTGCATGCCTCCACAGTGAACAAAGAAGAAAACTACATAAAAATGTAAATTATCTAAAGCTGTGGCTAAAACCATCCAAATTAAAACCCGTAAACGGTACTCACGTGGACTTGTAGCGCGCCTGTGCAAAGAGACTGTTTATGCCAAAATGTTTTAAATAGTCGGATTTTAGCACGTGAGTGAGCAAATGATGAGACATAGGAGTATACTGTACGAGTTATGTGAGGGTTAGGAAACATGTTTTAATCATGGGATGTATTTTCCATTCTTTTATTCAATTCATCAAGATTTTTCAAGTGAATTAATGTTTACAAATGGTCATTATGGGGGTGACGCAGTCCTTTAATGTCCATTAATGTCCATTAATGCAGGCTTAAATGAGTCAAGAATAGAAAACTGTTCTTGTTTGACAACGTGCATATGTTTTTTTTTAACTACTGGTCCTAGTTGTTCACTTTATTGCTGCCAACATTAGCATATTACACATCTTTGTAAGAGACAGAAATGTAAAAAACAAAAAAAGGCCTCTTGTGTTGTGTGACTGAACGTATTAATACCTGCCTTACGTCTGCAGAGGCCCATCTATGGGTCTCAGTAAGTTGGGATCTTTAACTTGTTTTAACCTTTTGATTTTGGCATGTGGGGACAAGTCAAATCAACACAGGCACACACACACATCTACAGGACTGTCTGAGAAAATTAGAATATTGTGATAAAGTTCTTTATTTTCTGTAATGCAATTAAAAAACCAAAAATGTCATGCATTCTGGATTCATTACAAATCAACTGAAATATTGCAAGCCTTTTATTCTTTTAATATTGCTGATTATGGCTTACAGCTTAAGAAAACTCTAAAATCCTATCTCATAAAATTTTAATATTTCCTCAGACCAAGTAAAAAAAAAGATTTATAACAGCTGAGTGTTTGTCAAGGCTCAGGAAACCCTTGCAGGTGTTTCGAGTTAATTAGACAATTCAAGTGATTTGTTTAATACCCTACTAGTATACTTTTTCATGATATTCTAATATTTAGAGATAGGATATTTGAGTTTTCTTAAGCTGTAAGCCATAATCAGCAATATTAAAAGAATAAAAGGCTTGCAATATTTCAGTTGATTTGTAATGAATCCAGAATGCATGACATTTTTGTTTTTTTAATTGCATTACAGAAAATAAAGAACTTCATCACAATATTCTAATTTTCTGAGACAGTCCTGTATATGTGGTATGTCTCATGATGCACACACCTCATTGCCATAGAAACTTCGTCCTCTGTCTCTTTTTGGCCCCTGTCCCCGTGTCCCTGGCGCCTCATTGGTGCTGATGGTCTGCTGAGCTGCTGCAAGTATTTCATCCAGTTTATCTGAGAGTAGAGGGAGGGAGGGAGGGAGAGAGGGAGGGAGAGAGAGAGAGAGAGGCACATACGGCAATGAAAAAAATAAAAATGGACAGTGACACTTGAACGTGGATGAGAAAGAGAAAAAGACGAATAAAACATCCAGTGACAAACACGAGCTCCCTTACTCAAAGCCATCTGATAGACTGTCCTCTTCTTCTCTGTAACTTGTGTGGATTCGAATTCTAAAAAGGAGAAAAAAACTCAGTATGAGCCCAATAAGTGGCGAGTGCCGAGTCATTTTGGAGAGACATAAATACAATGCCTCAAGCGAGGGTGTACCGGAGCATACCTGATTTTTTTTTCCAAGGGGTAGCAGCTGGAAAGAGGACAAAAGGAGACTTAAGTTTTGGCAGGAGTGAAAGTGCGATAGCGTTGTTACAGTGAATACTAATTATATTCCCCGGAGCCTGACAAACTGAGTCACCTCGCCAGGCATTTCCATCTTCGACGTACAACAACGTACATCACGCCCACACTTTATGACAGCTGATGCATGCACACTTATGTTACAGTGAATATGCTGCACACTCACATACAGTATGCTACTTGCTGTTACTATCTCACACACACACACACACACACACACACACACAAATGTGGCATTAGTCTGAAGCGGACTCCCACCTCTCTCCACTGTTAAACAGTTAGGATGCAGCCGGCGGTGAAGCGCGGACAAAGGAGACAAGAAGAAGAGAGTCAGTGGTTAAGCAGTGGACACACTGGACAGTCAAGGAGAAAGTCTACAGGGGAGTTAAGAGGAAGAATTACAGGTGACCCTTTAGTGTTTGCATTCACTGGTGTGAGTGAGTCTTTGTGTGTGACCTGAGTTGAGCTGTTATCATCATGTGTAGTTTAAATTAAATGGTTGGTCCGATTGTTAAATCAAGCATGAAATACTTTTTACATCTGCTCTGCACAAATATTTTTTTTTAAATCAAGCCATAGTTTTGTCCAAACATATTTCAATAGCACTTGCGTGAAATTATTGACTAACGACAATTTGTGGACTCGAGTTCACCGTGGGATTGTTTCCGTGTTGATGTCCTTGTTGTCTTGCAACGTGACTTTTAGGTGAGCCGGGACACTGCACCAATCACAGAGGTGAGAGAGTTAAATATAGGCGTCACAGCTAAATTAATTCTGATGAATTAGAAGGAGCATCTGGTCGGGCTGACATGGCTTCATCACACACTCTGCTCCCTCCACCTTGATCCACGAGGACGCACAAGCAAAGAGAATCAAACTTATTATGAGGTGTGTGATTGCAAATAAAATAAAAAAAAGGGGATATCTATCGATAAATGCATATTGAGTCAAACTGACTCATTGAACTTATATGGAGATTTTTAAAGGTCAATACAGATATCAATATTTGGGATTTAAAGAATGATTTTATATCAGCCCACAGGAATTTTCTTTAAACTAAAACACATTATATAACCAGACTATATTGATAAATATTTTTTTTCCAAGTGGGACATCTCAATCAACTAAATAATTATATCTGGTGGATAAATGATGTAATGGTGACACTGTTTCTGATATCCCTCAAACCTAAAGCCAATAACTTAATATCCACCTGAACCCTGGTGCTGTAAACCAGTAGTGGTGAGATCATAGTGTGTAGAGGGAGCACTAATGGTGGAGGGGAGGTGGGTTAGGGGTCAGGAAACTGGCCCCGTTGTTTCAGACTGGGTGCTCATGCTTTGTGCTGGTCAGGTGAGGTATACGACACAGAGAGGAGGCAAGTGAGGAGAGGAGATGGGGGAGGAATATGGCAAAGATTCCTTCACTGATTCCTTCACTCTGGATACATTTGAGTCGGATCCTGACTTACAGCAGCAGCTGGGCAGGACTCGTGGTCGTTGCTGTTGTTTGGGCGACTTTACGTCCTTGTTTGTAGTGAAACCCGAGCTGAGACCAGATGGCAAAGCCCTGCAGGTTCTCCTCCTCTCCAGCAGCTACAGAAGTCATCAGCCTTCATACGTAATCAATCGCTCACTGGGCATGCTCAGAACCAGACAGCAGCAACCGCGCCATCAACATTTAGAGAATATAATCCAATCACATCATCTGCAGCGCTGATGCATCTTCTTTTTTTTTTTTATGCCAACCCAGAAAGGTGTCATCTCACACAAAAAAGTTTATAATACTTCTATAAAAGTTTTGTTGAGCAAGATAATCTTCACAAATTAACACAATTGTAATGATTTTTTAAGCATGAATGCGATCAGCAGCTAAAAAAGCTAACGCTATAGGCTATTAAAGACTTTTAGTCTCATTTATCCTCTAGTTATGCCTTTTCTAAGACATGTAGAAGCTCAACATTTTCGAGTGGGGTACATAGTGACGTATTTTATCTAAAAGCATTAACATCTCTGAAGCTTGTTTAAACTATGAACCTTGTTTCAAGCTTATAAGCAAAAACCCTTTGAGAAAGACGAATTGACTTTGAGACGACGGAAAAAAATGCTGATTCATTTCCAGGCGTGAAGGACTCACTCCTGCAGCACCCTCTAAAACACTGGCCAACGTTCGGATCCGTAAATGGGGGTGTTGACCCTCATGCACTCCCCTCCCACTATTTTGCCTCAAATAGAGATGGGATAAGCATATGGCCACACGTCGTGTGTAACCATAGCAACAGACCTGGAAAAAAAGTTGCTTTTATCTCAATAATTACTCGTCTCAATCATTTTTGATCCCGGGTTGCGATTTTGTCCAAATGAATCAAAAGACGTTCTCAACTAAAGATATCAAGGACGTAATTTTTTGCTCAAGAACGCATGACGACCAAACACTGTTTGTGGCACCCGGGAAAACTCTCCTCAGGTGATGGCCATTCCCCTGCAGTGTTACCTTGGCAACACATACTTGCTGAGTGTGTGTGTGTGTGAGTGTGCGTGTGTGTGTGTCGAGCAGTGGGGCTGGTAGACTGCTCTGTGGGCTCTGGGGTTAAAGCTGTGGGCGGGCCAGGGAGCACTGAGTGGGGGGGGGCAGGTGGGGTGCAGGGGGATAAGAGGTAAGAGATGCGGGCAGTTAGAGCGGGGTCACAGGGTGGATAGCGGACACTGCTTCTGGGTGGGGTTACCTGTCGTGGGGGTGCTGGAAGTGATAGTGTGGAACCTCTGAAAGAACAGTGAAATGCATCGACACCGTCATCCCCAGCGGAAGACAATCCTCTCCTTTTCTTTCCCTCTCCTTTCGCTGAGTAACTACCTCCTCTACTTTTTAGCTGTCTAAATTTAGACCTCGCTCAACAACCCCTTCACACTTTCGGCATCTATAGCAACTCCCAACACTCTGGTTTCACACCGTTTCCGTCACCCCTCGTCACCTCAATCTATTCCTCCCAGTGTCTTCAGCTTTAAGGCGCTGTCCGGATTTGTCTACATTTCCCTGTCTGTCTTTTCATCTTGTAATTCTTCTCTTTTCATCACCCAAAAGTTGATTCAATGCCGATGTCTTACCCATCTCCTCCAGTTCAGAAGTCATGGATTTGGATCTTAGTGCGATAGCCGGAGTGCTCAGCCGTTTGCTCTGCTGGGGGACTGGAGGGGGGGAGAGAGAGAGGCAGACACGTCAAGCTGATCAAGGACAAGGGTCAAGTACCACCAGCATTCACCTACAGTAGCACCCTAGCGGGCAGGAGATAGACTCTCACTTTTCTTCCTCGAACCCTCCTCCAGGTCGGAGTTGCGGGTTACCATGACAACCTTGACCATGAGGCTGTTGCCACCTTGTCGGATCATGTTGACGACCTGTCGGTGACCCACCTTCACCACATTCTGACCATTGACCTGAGACACAGAGACAGTGAGAGCTTAACACCATCTTTCATCAATTACAATTTAATTTGATTTAATTTGCCTGTTTATATATATTAATATAATATAATATATAGAAATAAATCATTCAGTCATATAATGGAAAAATATATTTATCTAGTTTTTACATGCTGGTATAAGTTATAACCTATTAACAGTTTTTAATGAACTTTGGGGGAAAGTGAGGTATTGGGATAAGGGATGAAGAAAATGAGTTTTTGATGCAGATAAGGTGTAAATACAGAAGTTTGATGAAATAAAACATGTTGAACCGAAACACAGATGAAGATGATATGTTTCCTATCCCATCTCCCCCATATAGAGGACTGCACACGGTTGTTTTCTAGTTCTGTATCAGTTCAGAGAACTCTAAAGAATCTGTCAGTGACGTCTTTTCCAACCCATCGTGCAGCGGTAAATCACCTCGATCAGGAAATCCCCCATCCTGAGACCGGCTCTCCAGGCCACGCCTCCCTCGTCCACCGACTCCAGGTACTGCAGGGCGGGGAAGGCCGGGGTCGGTGTGAACTCCTCGATAGGAGTCTGAGCTGGAGATACAATGAAAATATGAGAATGTATTACTAATATGATAACGTATGATTCTAAACACCATACCTACATATGTGAGTGTGCTTAAAAGGCGGCGTGCTTGAGAATATTTCACATTTCTCACCTTTGGCCCCTCGCAACACAAAGCCGAAACCCTCGCTCTCTTTTTTCTGCAGAAGCACTGACTTCTCCTTGATTATATAGTCACTAGCAGAGAGAGAGAGAGAAGAGAGATAGAACACAAGACCGAGGTTAAAGACAGAGACATGGACATGTGCATGTCTGCTTCCACTTTCTGCCTTAAATCGATGGAAATGACGGGTAGAAAGTCAAGTTTTAAAATCCATATATCACCACAAATATCTTGCTGGTGTTACTGTTCCCTTCCATGATAACACCACTCCTCCCCACTGCTGTCGGCTTCACACTTCCTGTGTCCCCTTCGGATGACATCATCACCAGTACCATGCAGAAAGTTTTCAGTTATCTGTTTATCAGATTAAAACTGAGATCTGTGGGTATTTACTTGGTAATATACATTCTAGTTTAAATATATTCCTCCTTCTTGTTCTTTATATTATTTACACAATGTTGTCATCTTCAAAAATGAAGTACAAAAAGTGTATTGAATTGATATTTGTCAATCAAAAAACATCCAAACAGCTCGAATGAAAAAGATGCGGTTGGTTTTTTTAACATTGTTACTGTCGAACTGATATTAACTTTAATGTTTTCTCTGTGAACTTTCACGTGGCTGTATGTTTCTGGCAGCGAGCCCAGAGCTGGTTTCCACCTGAACCTCGGAGAAGCTGCTGTATACAGTCTGGTGGCGCCGCTCGTTGCCTCAGCAACAGCTCAATCTGGAGGCGGAGAAACTTGCTCCAGGGTCCTCGGCAGAGTCACTCCGTGTGATGGAGAGCGAGTCGTCTCTGACAGCAGACAGGAGGGGCCTGTAGTGTACTTCCTGTTCCGTCTCGTAGCACAAACAGATGGGAAGTGTGCAACCAGTGGTTGAATGCAACCACATATATAAGGTAAATTAATCTTTTACTTGTTACATCGCTTTAACAACATTTATCCAACAGCTATAGATGGACGTTACTTTTCAGGTCAAGAGTTTACATTAAAAAAATTAAGAAAAATGTTTATAAAATACAATGCATTGTGAAGATTAAAACACTTGTGGGTTGTGGGCCCCTAAAAAAAGTTGTGTCGAGTTTTGACCTCTTTTCTTGGCAGAGACGTTTCCCCTATAAACAGCTCAGATGATTTAGGTCCCCAATAGAAAAACGTATCAAACTATTTTTTTAAAAGCAAAGATTAGAGAAAAATAAAATGCAGATTTGTGTAGCAGAACTTTTTCTTCTTTCCCACCACATCTCACATCCCTTATCATTTATCTTTGGCCATAGGTTCAACTACCGAACTGTATAAAAAGTAGTTGAAACTAGCTCCACCTCAACCAGATACAACTTTGAAATGGTACTTATGCTTTAATGCTTTAGTAATAATAGTGTCAATGCAACATATAACATTATGTCGGTCTGCTTTTACTTTTGATACTTTAATTACAATTAGCTAATGTGTCTGAAGTTGGATTTTTAAAACAGGACTTGTAATGAAGTATTTATTACCTTCGCATTGAAAATGCGGAAGGTTATGTTTTGATCGCCGTGTATTTATTTATTTATTTATTTGTATGCGTGTTATTCGCAAAACTCAAAAAGTATTGAACCGAATCGCATGAAATTTGGTGGGATGATTGTTTATTATCCGGGGACCAGTTGATTAGATTTTGGGATCGATCGGGTCAAAGGTCAAGGTCAAAGATCATGAACAGGTCAAAATCTTCTTGAATCGCATGAAATTTGGTGGGATGATTGATTATTATCCGGGGACCATTTGATTAGATTTTGGGATCAATCGCGTCAAAGGTCAAGGTCAAGGTCATGGAAAGGTCAACATCTTTTTTTTTACCATAGCACGATACATTTTTGTCCAATTGGCATGCAACTAATGCAAAAATGTTCATAATTCAATGCCCAATCTTGTGATATGCGAAGGTATGCGCTCTACCGAGTGCCCATTCTAGTTACATAATTGTATTGGTATTTTAACATAAATAGACTTCTTACACCACTCTGCAACATACTAGACACCCATTTTGACTTTCTTTGTGTGTGGTAACAAATTAAAGTTACCAATAGCATGAAACGGTGTTTCATAATAATCGTTCTAGCAGGAGAGGTGAGACGAGTCACACATAATGAACTCTCGGCCACTTTAGTTTCTACCACTGTGGTCTGAGAAACCGTCTCTCAGGGCGGACCGCTTAACGGACTCGTGTTACTTATGAATGCCAAGACCCTCCAAACATCCATTCAGCCAGTCAGTGAGTCAGAGGGGTATATATACCGTGTCAGCTGTGACATACTGTAACTACATGCTTATGTTTCCATCGTGCACCAAAATAGTCCCAGCCCACTCCATCTGTTCATCCCTCTTTCTTTCTCTCTTCACTGGCATTTTTCCATCCTAATGGCCCCGCCCACTCCATACCTCTCTTTACACTGGCTTCCCCCCTCCCCTTGTTCTTCAAACTTCTACTCATCTTTTTCTAATCACATTTCTTATTCCGTCTCTGGAGTGTGTGATTCTCTCCACAGGCTGTGACAGCCTCTCAGTCTCTGCCAAGGCTCTGTGTCTTTGTTATTCTTCTTCTCCTCTGTCCATCTCCGTTGCCCAGACCTGGTACATGCTGTACGTACCAACACATTCATACACATTTTACGGTGGGACAGGGTAGAAGTGCATTACTATTGGTAAATAGAGACAAAAAAATGGAAACGTCCCATCCCCCCTGTAGATGTCTCTGCAGGCAACAAGTCACTCCGTTGAATTTCAGCATGCGTGTAAACAAACATATTATTTCAGGAAACTTTACCATCAACAACAGATCATCTGTGTGCTTAGTCTCGGTGAACATTATGGATTACGACTACAATTTGAAGTTTATTTGAGGGCCAAGGCTCAAAGAACTATTACACCGCGTCGCTGAAGACGATTATAACTCTCGTTCTTGATTTTCTTTATTTCACGCAAACTCATAAGGCTAAGTGCCTGCATTGTAACCAGCATTATGAACTCATCAGAATGATAAATCGCTCTGAGAGAGGACACCAAACGCAGCACACAATGCAGAATATGCCTCGTGAAAACCGGACCACTGCAGAGATCCACTCGGAGTCTTTTGCACGGTCAAAAGTCTGTGAGAACAAAGTGACACTCGCACCGCCGAGTCATTCGCGGTGTGACCAAATAAATCTGGCAACTGCAAGTGCCTTTTAAAAATAAACACTGGTCATTGGAAGATGTGTCAGATCACATCTGTCATGTTTTTGTTGAACTGCTTCTGCTATATTCACTCGCTGTGTGTGTGTGTGTGTGTGTGTGTGTGTGTGTGTGTGTGTGTGTCCTCAGGGTTGCATACATAGAAATAATCCCTCAAATCCCGTTCAACCAACTTTACTCGAGCGTCTCCGTCTTCAAGGATGTCATCAACTTCAAGTGACATCGGCTGTGCCTCAAGTGACTGGATCCTGTCTGAACTATTTCTGGAGTGAATGTTCTTCAAGGTGCAGCCTACATTTGCTCACGGCCGCCCCCATTGTCCCCAAACACTGGGCATTAAAACCCAACTTAAATGCTGACACCATTTGCTCTATAACTTGTAATGCAACTATAGGTATCATTAAACTCATCGCAAATCATCACTGGTATTCATACTTTGTTGGGTATTTGAGAGAAATTTCCAAGTGACAAACTTTTAAACTTATCTTGACATGTTGACAACTAAACACACAATTACTTTGACTCGTTCTGATGCCACACACCTCACTTATTGAGAGAGAAGAGCAGGTTCAGCCCCTGAGGCCTACCTTTGTGGATTGCATCCTTCAGAGGATCCAGCGACTGGACTGGGACACAGCGACAGTGCCGCTCCGTGTCGCTGCCTGAGTAATAGCCTCCCATTGTCATCAGTGTCTGAGATGCAAGTGACAATCCAGAACATCGTACAGTCAGTCTCATACTGCATATTTAAAAGATGAGATATTAACCAGGTTTGGCCACGCAGGCTTCCATAGAGGTGTGAGAAAGGAGCTGGAACTTGTCATGCATGCTGCATCGTTAAAACTCCCTCACTGTTTCCAATTTGTCGGCAGTCTCTCTCTCTCCCTCTCTCCCTCCCTCCCTCTCTCCCGCTCTCTCTCCCTCTCCCTCTATCTCTCTCTCTCTCGTACATACACATACATGCTGGTTAACATACACGTCACACAATACGCACACATGGAACAGATGTAATCAACCGCTCAACACAAGAAGATAAATGTCCCTGCAAGAGCTTTACGTTCTAGATGGACAACCTAAAACACACCATTCCTGCACACACACACACACACACACACACACGTACACAAAAATAAGGCATGCATGCACACAAACACGCAATCAGTCTGCACGTCAGTAAAAGCAGTGTCACTTGTGTTGCTGCAGCATTGCTAGAGGACGTTTGTTTAGGGAGCGATTCAAAGCACAGAGAAAGAAAACAACACACACACACACACACACACACACACACAGATGTTCGTACAGCGAAACACAGAACGGCTGCACTGCTCATACACCGGGCTGTGCAGCAGCAGCTCTTATCCGTCTTCACACACATACATAACACACACACACTCACATTGAATCAGACACATCCGCCTGTAAGCATGCGTCGCAACATCTGCCAATCTTATAGATCCTGCACTGCTTTCTATGAAGTCCACATGCATGCATCCCTGGAGGGAGAGAGGGAGGGAGGGAGGAAGTGGAGGGTAGGGGGTATAAAAAGCCATGGCAGGTACCTGTAAATGAACCAGATGCTCCTATTCACAGGGCCGAGCGACGGCCAAGAAGAAGAAGAGGGGGAGAGGGAGAGGGAGAGATCCTCCTCGCCGCATGCCCCCATCGCCATTTCCTCCCCTCCCTCTCCTCCTCCTCCTTCTCCTGCTCCTTCTCCTTCTCGCCTTCCAGCGAGACAGCAGCAAGCGTGAGCCGCGAGAGAGGAGGAGGAGAGGAAGAGGAGGAGGAGAGAGAGATGGAAGAAGGGAAAGGGAGAGGGCCAAGCTCTCCCAACCCCTTCATACTTAAGACAGAGAGAGAAGGGAGGAGAGGGAGAGATGGAGATGGTTCATTGTGACTGCGACACACACAGAGCGAGAGAGAGAGAGAGAGAGAGAGAGAGAGAGGTGATAGGGTTTGTTCCATGCACAAACACACGCATACAGTCTAAACACGCATGCATTGATACGATCAACTCATAAACAACCAGCGGCACTTTTCCCTCGTCTTCTTCTCCATCCTCTTCTCCTCCCCTTCATCCATTCAAGTCACAACTGCACTTCCTGCTGTGTGGTTTGAATGTAGTATTCACTCTGCCCATTTATCATCGTCATGATGTCCCATTCATAAAAATGGATGTGACTGAGACGCCTCTCTGCTGTGTACGGTCACAGCTGATATGATATGCCGGACTTGAAGTTGAACTGATTGAACGGGTGTCATCGCCGTCACGTGACACGACAAGTCAAATTAGAGCTGTCAGTATTATTAGAAATCACACTTAACTGACCTCACGGCTTTTTTTTTTCCACTTTCGTTCCAACCTCACACATGAACACACATGAACACACATGAACACACTCATACACACACACACACATCGCTGTAAACAAAGCATGAATGAGAGGGTAGAGCCGGGCAAAGAGGGGGAGGAGGAGACACATCGACGCAGACAGGAAGAGGAGAGAGGACAGAGAAACAGCTGGCGGGTGAGTGGCGGAAGGAGGAAGAGCAGGAGGAGATGGAGAGAGAGAGAAAGAGAGAGAGAGAGATTCTCTCAAATCGCCACTCACATCATCTCTTAGTCAGAGCCTCCTTCCATGTATGTCGAAGCTGTCCTCCGTCGACTTGCCCTCCCTCCCTCCGTCCTCTCCACGACTCTCTCTCTTGCCTCCCTCCTGCATTCGAGGATGATCGCGCCTCTTGTCCCCTCTCTCCTCACATCGCTGCCTTTTGGTTTTTCTCCCTGCATGTCAGGCTATACCGCTGTGATTCTGTGTACAGTGTGTGTGTGTGTGTGTGTGTGTGTGTGTGTGTGTTTGTGTGTGCACGCATGTGTGATGAGAGAGGGATACAGAGAGGGCATGAAGGAAAGAGGGAGAGAGAGAGGGGGGAAAGAGAGAGAGGAGAGAGAGCGAAAAGGGGGAGGGAGCAGGAGCGCAAACAAGCATTGACAGAAGGTCCACATGATTGTGATTATGTGTATCTGCATGCCTAATGCGTGCTGTGTTGTGTGTGTGTATGTGTGTCTCTTTCATACAATGGGCAAACCTGAACACACATTCTTTAATGCTGTAGTTTATCTAAACAAATCAGATAAAGTGAAGTCCTACTACATGTTAGAGAAATATGAAAAAGCAAATGAGACTTTATGTTGCCTGTACGCACAAGAAAAAAGCAATGTGTGTGTCTCGCTAGACACAACTAACCACCACGCCACAGTGGAGCAGGCGGTTCTGCATCTCTTCTCCAAACTCTGTGCTCGCTTGTCCTTATTTGACCCAATGTTGGCTCAGAAATGCTCTCATTTGGCCTGGGAGATGAGCAGCAGCATGTGCAGATTGTGCAGAGTGTAATCAGTGGCAATGATACAGAGATCTGATGGGATCAGTACACAGCTTCCATCTATTTTATTGAGAACAGCGATGTTGTTCCGATAGTCATCACACCCCTCGCTCCTTGTGTTCTTAACTTCTTATTAATGTAATTGTCACGCTGCATCATCGAGGTAAAGCAGTGCGTCTCTCCGACTGTCGGGTTTTGGTTATCGCGCTTTGTCCTGTGCTGTAACGGCTACCACATATATGCAGCTGCCAATGCGAAGGCGAGGATCAGAGAATGGCAGATGAGATAACTTTGTTTATTAGAGAGGGGAATAAAATGTGCCAGTCAGCCATGTCCATTTCAAAACTATTTCATTGTAACTACACCAGATGCAGGCCGTAAAGCAAAACTATGTTATTTTCTTTACTTGATATCATCATATAAAAAGTCAGGGGGAATCACAGACTTCATATGGATTCATCATGGATATGTGGGGTTTTCACATGCTCTAAAACCTAACAGATATCAGCACAATATTTGGCAATGGAAATCGATCCGATAGTTGTGATAAATATACTGACTTTACCATTCCTAATTTTAAAAAAAAGATGAGATTAGTATCATATGAAAAAAGTTCATAGATGCAGAGGACATCCTTCTTCACACCTTCTTCTAACCTGCTTTGGCCCCCTGTTGCTTGAACAAAAACAATGCATATGTCTCTTTTCACCCATTTCTAAACACAGAATGCCCTTCTTCCTTCTTCCAACCACTTCATCCCTCTCTCCGGCCCTGTTCTCCCTTTAGAGAGCCCTTCACTGTTTGACCTCCAGATGGAGACACCACAGGGGAGAAAGGGTGATAGAAAGAAAATGTAAAAAGTACACGGGGATTAGCAACACAGTGATGAATAGAAAGCACAGGAGGGATGCAGAGAGGGTGGAGATGTGTGGCCACATCTGGAGGAATAGGTGAGATATTACGTGCAGTGATGAAGGCTGTGAAAGGAGGCTTATGTGAGGGCGGTTCTGAGTCAGAAATAAACAAATAGTCTTGGGCTCCGTCTCTGCTGCACGGGTTTAATTATCCATGCTGTGTGTGTAGCAGGCGTGTAAAATATATGTGTGTGAGTTTGCATGGCTGATTGCTTTGCTTGCATGAAATGTCACCGTTGATGAAAAGCATGTTAATAATGAATGCCACTGTGTGCAAGAGAGAAAACACAGTTACAGAGGAGGAGAAAGAGAAAGAAGCACATGAAAAGAAAAAAGAAGCAGGCTTGAAAGAGAAAGTTGAGTAATGATAAAGAATGATGATGAGCAAGAGGACGTAAAACCGAGTAAAGGCCTGATTTCATGTAAATAATACATGCGATGGATAATGACTTTATTTCTATGTAAATAATTCACTCGTTGCTCGGTCCAAGTCACGGACACTGAAATGAGTTTGCCTCAAAGCGATGCCGCGCTCGCCCTGATGCAGATGCAAGGCATTAAAGGGAATTCTATGAGGCTGAGTAAATGAGAAGTCACATTCAGAGAGGGAGTCATCCGAGTGGTTTGATTGCGTGTGCGCCGTCACCGACAAGTTCACCCCTCCTGAAAAGTGCAGCCCCACAATGCAGCTTGGCACGTCACAGCCAAAAGGCCGACACACAAGAGGAACAAACTTACTCTAAAATCCAGATGCTTCAAAGGCCTGCTTGTCAAAACCAGCTGGTGAACATGTGCCTCCCTGAGGATGACTGCGGTGTGAATGCAGGCGGATCAGCTTCTCGACCCGAGGCGGCGAACCCTCGCACGTCGCCATCCTACCGCATGAATAACTCGCAACGCATCGCATCACACGAATCAAAGCATCACCGGAACGCATGAATGTCTCCGTGAATCATCCGATCTGAATAGATGTATACAGGATGTTGCTGTACAAACAAATCCCCTCGCAACACGTACTGCGAGTCTAAACGTTGGAGAAGCAGGGTCACGATGAGAAGGTTGTCCGCTTGACTTGCAGTGCCCGCTGGGCGGATGGACAAGTCACTCCATACTCTCTAGCTCGGCAGTAAGCTCCTTTTTTTGCCGCAGTCGAGCAATAATATGAATGTCAAGCTGCCCTTCTCTTGACCTTCATTGAACCAGGACGTGTCGCTGTCATAATGGGATACTGTCATGCTTCATTCTGGTCCTCATGTCCCATCATGCGGGCACTGAAGCATCCAAATGCCTCTTTTGTCAGCCCAAGTGCCCCAGAGCTCAAAGAGCCCTCTGACAGGTGAAGTCCTGGAGTGACCCTAAATGAACCCGACTGTACCCTTAACCCTGTGAGCTGAAGCAGAGCCCCGGATCCAAGGACAGTCGCTCTTACCTGGGAGCGTCAAAGCTGTCATAGGACCCCACAGTGTAATGGCGAAAAAGCCTTTTGGCTCGCTCTCCACGGCTCTCTGAAACGCAAAATCACAGGAACATCAGCTCGGTTGCGGTTACTTTTAACTTATTTGCAAGGTTTATTATACAACAGGTACTCTTTAATTACTGTATACTATGACTATAATAATATTTGGTCACACTTTCTATGACGCCCATGTCTATAATGTATTAGAACCGTACTTATAATGTTATAATCTGCTTAGAGAACTGTATATTTTCAGTTACAAGTGCTCATATACATTAATATTGTTGAATAACATGAGTCATAACACATTGTAAAGCATTTTATAATGAGTTATATGGCCATGTATGGATCACAGAGTATTTTTATTATCATAGTAATACATTTTCCTGATCAGATGTGAGGTCCTGGGACAGGGATGTCTATGTGTACAGATTGTAAAGCCCTCTGAGTCAAATTTTTTATTTGTGATAATGGGCGATACAAAATAAACTGAATTTAATTGAATAATCACTGGTATAGTAAAGTTATACTTGGCCTTATTGGCTGTCATTATGAATTGCATTATAATGTATTGTGATGATTGTTTTGTACATCATTCTGAATATTTATAAGGGCTTTTAACTCTAATTATACAGTGCTATAAGCAAATTGTAATGCATTATAATTATAATTAAGTATAGACATGGACGTTATAGAAAGTGTTAACAAAATGGTATTAACCAATTAAGGGCTTAAAAGACAATAACATAACAGCTTATTATCCTCAATCCTCCCATATTACTAAAAATAGCATCTTAATGCATCATCAGGCTTTTTGTCAAAGACTAAATTAATTGAAAATGAATAGGAGGGTAGATATGAAACGATGTCTTCCTGTGCTGCTGGGTGTTTTTTTAGGATCAGCCTGCTGTGTGTGTGTGTGTGTGTGTGTGTGTGTGTGTGTGTGTGTGTGTGTGTGTGTGTGTGTGTGTGTGTGTGTGTGTGTGTGTGTGTGTGTGTGTGTGCTTGTGTGAGTTGAGTGTGTGTGTGTGTATGCTGCTGATCACCTGATCGGTTCTCTTGGCTTCGAAGCATCACTTCCTCCACACAGTCAGAGGGGAACCAACCTGTGCGGCCCCTGACCGTTCCCTCCCAGTACCCGCCCTCGCCAATGCTCAACACTAGAGGGGGTCAGGAAAGAGCAGCAAATCAGGAAAGAGCTACACGACATGCACCGACACCAACAACCGGGGAAATGAACCGACGCAAAAAGACAACAACATTAAACAGACACAAAATAAATACAAAGTAGACACACACACACGCACACACACACATGCAAAACGCCTACATACTCACCAAGACATACATACCTGACGACACCTTAGACTCACTCACAAACACACACATATTCATACCTGCAGACATTGAATACAAACATATACAGAGACCGTACACTCGTGTTAGGACATGGACATTTTACAAACTGGTCTGAGGACACCTGGATCTGACTTGGAGTCTGTCTCTGAGAATGATGCATCTCCTAAACAAGCACACCTGTCAGTTACATGGTACAAGTTATTTATTTGGTGTTTTTAGTTTGACATTTTGTGAAATATGTGTATTTGATGTGTTGCTGGGATCGTCACAGCCAGCCGCTTAATGTCTGATAGCAAGTGTAAACAGTGTGAAATGTCAGGGTGTGGCTTCATGAACTTATCCTGAATGGTTGAATCGTCATCAACCGTGTCCCCAATTAACTGAGAACAAAATGCAGAAAAGCTGAGCCAGAGTTAAAAGGTGAATGAAGATTGAACTTACATTAGTCAGGAATAAATAAAACCTCAATGGGATGCTCTGCTTGCTGTTTCCATCGGCATTTGGTAAGACGTTAGCCACACATCAGTAAACCAATGGTACAACTGGGATGTGTTTGTTTTGGATGATAGTAGTACCTACTGTACAGTATGGTGGTCAGTGGATTACTAAAAGAATGCTGCATCTCAAGTTGTGTCAAAAAAATGTGTTAGCTACGTTAGCTGCTAATTAAATCCCAACTCTGAAACCGTTAACCCCGCGCAGTCAGCAGTTCTTACTTCATAAGGACCGATATGGAGCCACGCCAAAGCCGTAAACAGAGAGGGATTCTGCACTTGAAACCTTTTGTTGCATGAAAGACTTTTAAAAAGTGCCTCTGATGTTGCTCTACATGTTTCTGAATGTGCATTCAACTAACTTTTACAAGTGTGTGGATGTCTGATTCATGTGGAGATAAGTAGCCTTTGTAAACAACAACAAAACACTATGGATCACATGGAAGACACAATGCAGTATTATGCTACCAGAGCTGCCAACTTTTCAAAAAACCTTGGAGTGAGATTTTGTCGGGGCTGACCAAAATTTTGCTGCGCACGCAGCCACACACGTTGGTGGCTCAAATATCAGGAAATTTGAATTAATGTGGCGTTGTACCCATGTTGTCCCCATGTTGTACCCATGTTGTACCCATGTTGTACCCATGTTGTACCCTGCATTCTGGCCTGGCAAAGGTCTTTTACGAGGCATCTTTGCTACCTTAAAGAATTAAAATGTTTTTTAATAACTCTACTCTCATTTACAAAAACATGCCTAATTCTATTGCACAAATGTCCTGTCTTTTTGTTAAATTATTTATAATACATTTACTTGTTCAAAGTGCTGTTTGGAAAATTGTTGAGAGGGTCCTTTTCCTAGGCCTGCAAATAAAGAGATAAATGCTATGTGGGCAGCCTTAATAAACAATGCGATGATGTTTTGAGCATGCAGGATACCAAGAGGTTAACAAGGTGCTCTCCTGCTGCTCCTTATGACAGCTGAGTTTACATCACCACACAAAATCACACGCACAAACACAACACATTATTTCAAGATTTAAAGTTTAAGAGAGTGAGAACTTAATTGAACCACATGTCATTAACAGGGCTCTTACGTTTTGAAGACAGGCAAGAGTGACATATCTATCCAGGATGCTTTATTTTCATTGGTTGCTGGAATAAATCTTACCCAGATACAACAGATACGTTTTTTCTGATTGGCTATTGTGTAGCCCATTTCTTTTTTTGATTGGCTGATAAGTGGCACTTCACAGCAGAACTCCAGGGGAGCGCTTGATTCCACCACGGTGAGGGCAGCGCGGCTCATGTTGGCGCGCTGCGGCACATTAAAACATTAAATAGCCGATAGTTTTTTCAGCGTGAGAAATACTTTGTGTGGCGGGAGTGCGTGACGTAAGACCGAAATGCGTGACACTTGAGAGCCCTGCACTAACACACCGTAGT
The DNA here is from genome assembly GCF_029220125.1 of Pseudoliparis swirei. Lineage (NCBI taxonomy): Eukaryota > Metazoa > Chordata > Actinopteri > Perciformes > Liparidae > Pseudoliparis > Pseudoliparis swirei. Next base: position 7,118,148 of record NC_079410.1, on the reverse strand, counting down.
CTCTGCTCGTTGAGTCTGTTTGAAAATCTTCTTCTGTTGCTAACTTCGGGACTCTTTGGGGTAAATAGGATGTCTATGCAGCGAATAGGTTTATAGATAAGCTCCTGAGCGCCATCTATCGCCGCGGAGTTTGAAAAGAAACCAACGCGCCTCGGCCCAAAATCTGAATTTCTTTTGCCGTGAGAAATTGGTTGTGTGGCGTGAGAGCGTGTGAAAACATGCAAAAGCGTGTGTCACACGGCGAAACCGTGAGAGTTGGTAGCTCTGTGCTACATCACACACACACGCACACACACACACAAACATTTATCAGCGCCTGCTTAAAATTTCAATCTCGGTGTCCACCATGCCTCTCAACGGTGAAGCGGTTGTATGTTAACATAGTGTGACATGAAAATGCACATACTGACCTTTGACCCTGTCTCCCTTGCTGAAGCTGATTTCGCGCTCTCCCTGGGCCGAGTGCGATCGAGTGGCTACAAAGACTCGACCCGGGACAGCGCTGTAGAGGCGCCTCCGCTGACCTGCAGTCGGTCCAGCTGTGCTGGCAGGAGCAGGCCTGGGGGGAGGAAGGAGGCGCGGTGGAGGAGTTGAGACTGAAGTTTAAAACTCAAAGCTCCCTCGAGGAATAGGACTACATTAATGAATGCAATATATACTATTTTTTTTGTTGTTGAGAGAAATGTAAACGGGTACTTCAGAATGGAACTTTTAGGATTTTACCTGAAAATGTGCCGAACAGTCAGGTCACATTTCAGTGTTTTTTTATTTATGTACACTCACACTCACTTAACAGATATTACATTCCCCTGAACAGAAGTAATAATATAATAAAACACTTTTTTTAAGTCAGTCTGAGACTTGTGACAAAACCATTTATCACTGGAAGATGATTGATTGAGGCACAAAGGAAACATTTCAAGACCAAAGAAGAAACCGTATTTTAGTCTAAAACTTTAAGGGTTCTTTTGGGTCCTGCAGAAATCCAGTGGAAAGTCTCGAAAGTACTTTGAAGGAGGGGTTTGAAGTGGTGGTTGTATGAAGTACTGCTTCATAGTCAGTGCATGGTCAGCAGGTCAGGGGTCAGTGGAAGCCGGCCGGAGCAATGTCCTGTTTGTACACCGCAGTGCAGGATGGGAAATGTTTTGGTCAGATGAGTCTCGTGGCTTTGAAAAGTGCTGAGTCGGATACAACAGCTTCACTTCCCTGTGAAAAAGGGCGTAAGTGGTGTAAACTCTAAATATAACCAAAGCTTTAACTGGTATTGATTCTTTGAGGTGTTTTGCTGCCGTCCAAAGGAGTGCGTTGCTTTGCTTCCGTGCTGTAGCTAATATTTAGTCTTAATACGTGCCAAGAGAGTGCACATGCCAATAGGCTTAAAGTTGTAATCTGGTACACTGTATCAAATGGTGAGATGTTTTATACTGTACATGGTCCCTTTAAGATAACATTAAATATAATAAATGAAGTACTTCATTCAACGCATGACCTATCACTTCAATTCGACGAGATGAACCAACAATATTCCAAAGTTAGAAAAGTGGAAGAGGGTTTTTTTTCCTCACCCCTGTCTCTGACTCTGCCTGCTCCGGTCCTCCTTGTCTCCGATCCTTCCCCGGGACGGAGAACGCGTCCTCGCCCCTCTGGGACTGCTGGAGCTCCGCAGGGTTCCTGTGTGCTTGTAGCCCTGAGAGGGACCGGCAGGGAGAGAAAACATCTTTCATTAAAGTTGTTAACAGACTTTTAAACAATCGATTGCAGCTGCATGCTGTATGATATCATGTCACAAAATATATCGCACAATTGTACAAGGTACATATAAATTATCTCTTAAGTTGTGATTAATGGAGCTGATTTTGGGATATTTTTCATGTTTTTTTATTTTAAGTTTACATATTATTTAAATTTGATGAGTACTTAAACTAACTTCAGTGTATTTTCTATTATTCTATTAACTACATTCTCTTCTTTTCTATCACTCTGACAACTTCAAAAAAAATTCTGATTTCCATATCTATGAGTATCTATATAAACTCTCCTAATGCCACTGACTGTGCTCACAATGTTTACATACCATGAGATCAACAATCGCAAAATGATAGATATAATAAAATGTATGCAATGTAATAAAATACCGTATTTACATTTATTCATGAGCTATTACTCAGCGTGATCACTTATCTGCTACATTGGCCATAACTCAAATATATGCACTCGGATAGCTTATGCATTAAAGCGCTTATAAGCTGCTGCAATGAGTCCTGTTCACCACTAGGTGTTGCAAAAAGCCATCCATTACTCTGCATGGTGTCCCTTCAAACTGTGTAATGCTATACATGAAGTACCTTTTATAAGACTGCCAAAGTCAATCAAACCCAGGAGCAGTTAGTACTTGAGAGTTAATATTCATAACATTATTGTTGTGATAATAACACAATCAGTAATGCGTAAAGGTATTCATTCGGAAGTAACTCCAAATTACTTTTAGAGGTCAAAGGCTCCAGAATACGTGAAACTTCAACATGGATGAGAAGATGCTCGGGTTTAAATATCCACAATTAAAGCAAACGCGGCCAGCTGATGACGACACTGATTGAGTCTGCTGTTTCCGCTGTAAGGGAAACTTTGAACATGCAGTCACACACCCTCACACACACACACCCTCTCACACACACACACACCTGCACCGAGACGATGTTGGGCCCTGTGGTGTTGGACCCTGCCATCCATTCGGGCAAGTTCATGCTGCTGTCACTGTTGGCCCGGAGGAAAGGATGCGGGTGGGGTATTGCCAGGCTCCGGGTGCTCTCCCGCCTCTGGGGGGCGTACTTTGGAGACTCCACAAAGGGAACTGGAGTATGAGTGAAGATTTTTTTTTAAAAGAGTGAGGTGAACGTTATTTCCAGATGAGTTTTTTGGCTTCAGTTTGTTTTCTTTTTTTTTGCTCCGCTTCATCATCTATTTTTCTTTATAATTTGAATTCCAAGATGCTGTTGTGATGCTCGACTATATTCCTTAGATTCTGCTTTTCATTGCTGCTCCCTTTAACTTGTTGATTCAAACCCTTATTCCGCTTGTGAAGATCCAACGTATCATTTTAGACGAACAAAACGTCGAACATTACAGGACACTACACACATCCAGGCCTCCGGTACTTACCCACATCTGTATCCCGGTGGTTTTTGATAATTTCTCCCAGCTCAAAATGGCCGGACATAACAGCCACCTGGTAAAAACAGTCACATGGCAACTGAATGAACAGGTAATGGTGGAACAAACGGTTGACTAGTTCTCTTGTAATTACAGTCGGCATGTATATGGGTGCTTTTAATAACTTCCTTAATTTCAGCATGCTGTTATCTTCTCATCTGTAAGGGCAAATTACCAAGAGGTGAAAACCAGATGGATGGCCTTGATGGCACGTTGAAAATCATATTCACGTGGTACATGGAATGACTTTTTCCTTGAGGAATGAAAGTACTCTTGTGTGAGACCATATTTCTGTGTTCTTTCCACCATTGCACAAATACTTTTGACCTTTTCGCTTTACAAACAAACACAGGTCGGCACACAATCCGGCAAATTCCAACGGCTTTCTCCCTGTCGTCTCCCCTTGTTCTCTCTCTCACGCACACAAACAACACAACAGATTGCCTCAGCTGGCTTTTCTTCTGCACTGACAGAGTTAACATATTTAGATTATGGGGTCACACACAATCCTGCCACCTGGGACCTCTGTGTGCATCGCAGCAGCCACACACGTTGGTGGCTATAATATCAGGAAATTTGAATTAATGTGGCGTTGTACCCATGTTGTCCCCATGTTGTACCCATGTTGTCCCCATGTTGTCCCCTGCATTCTGGCCTGGCAAAGGTCTTTTGCGAGGCATCTTTGCTACCTTAAAGAATTAAAATGTTTTTTAATAACTCTACTCTCATTTACAAAAACATGCCTAATTCTATTGCACAAATGTCCTGTCTTTTTGTTAAATTATTTATAATACATTTACTTGTTCAAAGTGCTGTTTGGAAAATTGTTGAGAGGGTCCTTTTCCTAGGCCTGCAAATAAAGAGATAAATGCTATGTGGGCAGCCTTAATAAACAATGCGATGATGTTTTGAGCATGCAGGATACCAAGAGGTTAACAAGGTGCTCTCCTGCTGCTCCTTATGACAGCTGAGTTTACATCACCACACAAAATCACACGCACAAACACAACACATTATTTCAAGATTTAAAGTTTAAGAGAGTGAGAACTTAATTGAACCACATGTCATTAACAGGGCTCTTACGTTTTGAAGACAGGCAAGAGTGACATATCTATCCAGGATGCTTTATTTTCATTGGTTGCTGGAATAAATCTTACCCAGATACAACAGATACGTTTTTTTCTGATTGGCTATTGTGTAGCCCATTTCTTTTTTTGATTGGCTGATAAGTGGCACTTCACAGCAGAACTCCAGGGGAGCGCTTGATTCCACCACGGTGAGGGCAGCGCGGCTCATGTTGGCGCGCTGCGGCACATTAAAACATTAAATAGCCGATAGTTTTTTCAGCGTGAGAAATACTTTGTGTGGCGGGAGTGCGTGACGTAAGACCGAAATGCGTGACACTTGAGAGCCCTGCACTAACACACCGTAGTCTCTGCTCGTTGAGTCTGTTTGAAAATCTTCTTCTGTTGCTAACTTCGGGACTCTTTGGGGTAAATAGGATGTCTATGCAGCGAATAGGTTTATAGATAAGCTCCTGAGCGCCATCTATCGCCGCGGAGTTTGAAAAGAAACCAACGCGCCTCGGCCCAAAATCTGAATTTCTTTTGCCGTGAGAAATTGGTTGTGTGGCGTGAGAGCGTGTGAAAACATGCAAAAGCGTGTGTCACACGGCGAAACCGTGAGAGTTGGTAGCTCTGTGCTACATCACACACACGCACACACACACACAAACATTTATCAGCGCCTGCTTAAAATTTCAATCTCGGTGTCCACCATGCCTCTCAACGGTGAAGCGGTTGTATGTTAATATAGTGTGACATGAAAATGCACATACTGACCTTTGACCCTGTCTCCCTTGCTGAAGCTGATTTCGCGCTCTCCCTGGGCCGAGTGCGATCGAGTGGCTACAAAGACTCGACCCGGGACAGCGCTGTAGAGGCGCCTCCGCTGACCTGCAGTCGGTCCAGCTGTGCTGGCAGGAGCAGGCCTGGGGGGAGGAAGGAGGCGCGGTGGAGGAGTTGAGACTGAAGTTTAAAACTCAAAGCTCCCTCGAGGAATAGGACTACATTAATGAATGCAATATATACTATTTTTTTTGTTGTTGAGAGAAATGTAAACGGGTACTTCAGAATGGAACTTTTAGGATTTTACCTGAAAATGTGCCGAACAGTCAGGTCACATTTCAGTGTTTTTTTATTTATGTACACTCACACTCACTTAACAGATATTACATTCCCCTGAACAGAAGTAATAATATAATAAAACACTTTTTTTAAGTCAGTCTGAGACTTGTGACAAAACCATTTATCACTGGAAGATGATTGATTGAGGCACAAAGGAAACATTTCAAGACCAAAGAAGAAACCGTATTTTAGTCTAAAACTTTAAGGGTTCTTTTGGGTCCTGCAGAAATCCAGTGGAAAGTCTCGAAAGTACTTTGAAGGAGGGGTTTGAAGTGGTGGTTGTATGAAGTACTGCTTCATAGTCAGTGCATGGTCAGCAGGTCAGGGGTCAGTGGAAGCCGGCCGGAGCAATGTCCTGTTTGTACACCGCAGTGCAGGATGGGAAATGTTTTGGTCAGATGAGTCTCGTGGCTTTGAAAAGTGCTGAGTCGGATACAACAGCTTCACTTCCCTGTGAAAAAGGGCGTAAGTGGTGTAAACTCTAAATATAACCAAAGCTTTAACTGGTATTGATTCTTTGAGGTGTTTTGCTGCCGTCCAAAGGAGTGCGTTGCTTTGCTTCCGTGCTGTAGCTAATATTTAGTCTTAATACGTGCCAAGAGAGTGCACATGCCAATAGGCTTAAAGTTGTAATCTGGTACACTGTATCAAATGGTGAGATGTTTTATACTGTACATGGTCCCTTTAAGATAACATTAAATATAATAAATGAAGTACTTCATTCAACGCATGACCTATCACTTCAATTCGACGAGATGAACCAACAATATTCCAAAGTTAGAAAAGTGGAAGAGGGTTTTTTTTCCTCACCCCTGTCTCTGACTCTGCCTGCTCCGGTCCTCCTTGTCTCCGATCCTTCCCCGGGACGGAGAACGCGTCCTCGCCCCTCTGGGACTGCTGGAGCTCCGCAGGGTTCCTGTGTGCTTGTAGCCCTGAGAGGGACCGGCAGGGAGAGAAAACATCTTTCATTAAAGTTGTTAACAGACTTTTAAACAATAGATTGCAGCTGCATGCTGTATGATATCATGTCACAAAATATATCGCACAATTGTACAAGGTACATATAAATTATCTCTTAAATTGTGATTAATGGAGCTGATTTTGGGATATTTTTCATGTTTTTTTATTTTAAGTTTACATATTATTTAAATTTGATGAGTACTTAAACTAACTTCAGTGTATTTTCTATTATTCTATTAACTACATTCTCTTCTTTTCTATCACTCTGACAACTTCAAATTTGTTTCTGATTTCCATATCTATGAGTATCTATATAAACTCTCCTAATGCCACTGACTGTGCTCACAATGTTTACATACCATGAGATCAACAATCGCAAAATGATAGATATAATAAAATGTATGCAATGTAATAAAATACCGTATTTACATTTATTTATGGACTATTACTCAGCGTGATCACTTATCTGCTACATTGGCCATAACTCAAATATATGCACTCGGATAGCTTATGCATTAAAGCGCTTATAAGCTGCTGCAATGAGTCCTGTTCACCACTAGGTGTTGCAAAAAGCCATCCATTACTCTGCATGGTGTCCCTTCAAACTGTGTAATGCTATACATGAAGTACCTTTTATAAGACTGCCAAAGTCAATCAAACCCAGGAGCAGTTAGTACTTGAGAGTTAATATTCATAACATTATTGTTGTGATAATAACACAATCAGTAATGCGTTACGGTATTCATTCGGGAGTAACTCCAAATTACTTTTAGAGGTCAAAGGCTCCAGAATACGTGAAACTTCAACATGGATGAGAAGATGCTCGGGTTTAAATATCCACAATTAAAGCAAACGCGGCCAGCTGATGACGACACTGATTGAGTCTGCTGTTTCCGCTGTAAGGGAAACTTTGAACATGCAGTCACACACCCTCACACACACACACCCTCTCACACACACACACACCTGCACCGAGACGATGTTGGGCCCTGTGGTGTTGGACCCTGCCATCCATTCGGGCAAGTTCATGCTGCTGTCACTGTTGGCCCGGAGGAAAGGATGCGGGTGGGGTATTGCCAGGCTCCGGGTGCTCTCCCGCCTCTGGGGGGCGTACTTTGGAGACTCCACAAAGGGAACTGGAGTATGAGTGAAGATAGGAAAGAGTGAGGTGAACGTTATTTCCAGATGAGTTTTTTGGCTTCAGTTTGTTTTCTTTTTTTTTGCTCCGCTTCATCATCTATTTTTCTATCAAATTTGAATTCCAAGATGCTGTTGTGATGCTCGACTATATTCCTTAGATTCTGCTTTTCATTGTTGCTCCCTTTAACTTGTTGATTCAAACCCTTATTCCGCTTGTGAAGATCCAACGTATCATTTTAGACGAACAAAACGTCGAACATTACAGGACACTACACACATCCAGGCCTCCGGTACTTACCCACATCTGTATCCCGGTGGTTTTTGATAATTTCTCCCAGCTCAAAATGGCCGGACATAACAGCCACCTGGTAAAAACAGTCACATGGCAACTGAATGAACAGGTAATGGTGGAACAAACGGTTGACTAGTTCTCTTGTAATTACAGTCGGCATGTATATGGGTGCTTTTAATAACTTCCTTAATTTCAACATGCTGTTATCTTCTCATCTGTAAGGGCAAATTACCAAGAGGTGAAAACCAGATGGATGGCCTTGATGGCACGTTGAAAATCATATTCACGTGGTACATGGAATGACTTTTTCCTTGAGGAATGAAAGTACTCTTGTGTGAGACCATATTTCTGTGTTCTTTCCACCATTGCACAAATACTTTTGACCTTTTCGCTTTCCAAACAAACACAGGTCGGCACACAATCCGGCAAATTCCAACGGCTTTCTCCTTGTCGTCTCCCCTTGTTCTCTCTCTCACGCACACAAACAACACAACAGATTGCCTCAGCTGGCTTTTCTTCTGCACTGACAGAGTTAACATATTTAGATTATGGGGTCACACACAATCCTGCCACCTGGGACCTCTGTGTGCATCGCAGCACAACAATGGTTTAAAGGGACATTAGGCCCCGGCACTTTCTGCTACGTTAACTTAATAAGACACTAAACCATACAACCACCCGACATGCGTAATTACCCAGCCAGGCATCGGCGTTACCTGAAAGGGGGTCTGCCCATTGTTGTTCTTTGTGTCTTTATTTGTTCCCCGATAGAGCAGAATTCGTGAAGAGCTTTCCTGCAACAAACAGCACTGATTAGTGTGCAATAATCACAATGTAAATGGTATAATTACTTTTTGATGTAGACATGCATGTGATGTGTTCACATGTGTGCAGTGGCTTTAAGTAGTGTGGCCTTCTTCTTTTTTTTACATTATAGGCTTTTTCTTGTGCTATAATGTTACACAAGTGTTGATATGTAAAGAATATTATTTACACTCAATCAAGTAAAATTAACTTCTACAGATTCAGGTTTAAATTAATATGTAAATTACCTCAAATGAAGCTTTTGTATTTTAATTACTGACATTTTGTTTCCTTAAAACCCTGAAGAAATATTTGTTCTGTCATGCCTCCACAGGAAGAACAGGAAGGCTTGATGAATTTAAAATAAATACTCGGCTTTAACTGCACGAGTTGTTTGAGACTTTGTAAACAAACGTTTTCAGGTAGTTTTTCCGTTGTAAAACACGGCGCTCTATTATTTTAATTGCTCAAGGCTTTGCGTATTTACCATTCACTTTGGAGGCGTGAGAGAAAATATGATTTCTTCAAGAATTCAAGGAAACACAGTGTGAGTAATTGATAAATGGTCAGCTTGCGTGTTTTGTATTCTTTTAATATCTTTATACATTTTCTCTGATTTCATCTTTTTTTGCTGGGAAGATAGTTATTTTGATAAAAATAAGGTTATCAGGGATGCCTCACCTAAAAAGATGCATCAATTACATAACAAAGATAAAGAGCACTCATGTGGCTTTCACTTTATTTCACTGCATGTTTAAAGATTTAAGGAGTTCCATTTTCCCAAACTCTATAGTCGCTGACATTTGATCTGCGTGAAAGGTGTGTCTACCTTGTTGTACAAAGCACAGATGTGCAAGGCAGTGTTTCCAGAGGCATTCTGGGAGGAAGAATCTGCCCCATAGAAGAGGAGGTGCTCCAGATGCTGCGAGTTACCATGCTGACAGGCCTGTGGAGGAGTGATGGAACGAGAAGGGGAGGTACATGTGGAAAATACAAATAGTTTGTCCAGGAGGTCAAATACAAATGTACCAACATTTTAAAAAAATTGAGGATTTATATATTTTTTTGATAAAGAGAACAAAGAGATGGAGAAGCAAACGAGGAACAGACAGTGACAAAGAGAGAGGAACAAGGTGACAGTTATTAAGTGACGCCACATTTAATTAACACCACCTCCAAAACTCAGAGGGCGAGAAAACAGAGTGAGAACAAAAGTGAGATCCAATGAGAACCCGAATAAAACACGCAAAGCAACATCTTACAGTGGACATACACTGTATACTTTTATCAATATTCCTATCAGAGTGGCTGAGCTATCCATTGCAGTCACACATCAGGACACTTATTTTAAGTCAATAACTGGATGTAATGGATGTAAATCAATATGTGGGGAACAGATACTAAACTACACGTGATCGTAGCCGTTTAATGTTGTATTATTTGGCAGTTTTCTCACTGATGGACTACTTCTTTTCAAGATTTCACCCGTTTATCCTGTGGTAAGGTACGAGCCATATAAAAAAATAATTAATTAAGAAAATATTTCACTATTTTCTTTCATAGGGAAACCTCAAAATGCAATATCACTGTGCCGGCTGCCTCAGTGTTACATATACAGTTTATCCAAATGAAACTGAAAAAGCTCAACTCAAAAAGTCTTACATTTGGAACCAATCCAAAGAAAACTATCAATATCAATGCTGAACGTATGAGTCAAAGCCCACTCAACACACACGCAGAGACGGAAGAAGATGGAGGCCACGAGCGGCGAGCAGGGCTGAGGAGACAGATGCTGATGAAGTGCGTGGGATCATACTGAGAGGAAGAGGCCGATACCTTGATTCATCCTGTCCACTTCACAGCAGGAATATGAGGCCACAGAAGCGAGGCGGGTGGGATGAAGGGTGAAAGGGGTCCGAGATAAATGAAGAGGGGGGTCGTGTTTCATAGCATGAATGGCTTTTTGACGTGGACACAGAGGCTGTACATGCACAGGCACTGGAACACAGAGGACACGGGTACATTACAAACAGCATCCACGCACACGTGTGCATCACAAACAAGAGAAGCTGAAAACCCAAACACCCCAAGGCACTCTTTGCTTGGTGCTTTCAAATCACAAACCCAAATTAGGCCACTGCCTGCATTGGAGTGAAAGGTTTCGCCTCGAGCATCCTCTCACAAAAGTGTTGCTGTTGATTTAGTTTAGAAAATAATTGGACGCGCAGAAAAAAAACAGAATTAAACTTGATTCATAAATACTTTAAGAAAACCCTTTTTTTTTTTTTTTTAAGAGGCCAAATAATGCGCAGGTACCTGATGTGTCTCGTCCCAGCCGTTCTCGTCCCTGATGCCTAGTTTGGCGTGGTGGTAAAGCAGTGTTTCGCAGCAGGAGGTGTCGCCCCCTGTCAGCACAGTGTGGTAGAGCGGCGTCAGCCCCCTCCGGTCCTTGTAGTCCACAGATGCACCGAGAGACAGTAGGACCTGCAGCGAGACAGTCAACCTCATGTACTCTCTGTATTCGGGGAATTCTCCGGCAGCAATGACAACAATAAGGGAGAATAGCAAAGTAGGCAATCATTGCAATGCAATACAATAATGATGACTTTTATGGGCAATACATATAAATAAACAATATAAAAATCATGGAAACGTATCTTACGGTGGTTTCCAACTTCAAGCTGAAGAATATTCATGTAATATTAAAATCGGAAAGGGAACACATAGCCGGGGGGGTTCAGAGGGGTCATGCAGCACCTCAGGCTGGACAGCTTTAAGTATTAAATCAGAGTTTGCAGTAAATCTTTATGCCGTTTAGCAGCTGTTTCTTTCCTTTGTGGAAAACATGGACTGGCAATATAACACGTGCAATTATCTCCCTCTTAATGAGTGTTCCCTCTACAGGTGCTTGTCTTTTTGGCGATACGGGAACTACATTTCTGGACAAATTACTAAAATGCAAATGTTCTCCACACCTTTAAACTGGGCAATCTGAATTTTAATGTCCTTTTTTCCCCTCTTTGTTTGAAGAGAATAAGAGAGTGTTTTGTTTCAGTGCATTTTGTGTGTGGCGGGCTGTTGATTGCTGTGTGGGCGGGTCTGTGTATTCTCTCTTCAGCTTGTTTGCTTGTACAGTAACACACATGAAGATAATACTACATGACTTCCAGGGCAAGTATCCATCCTGCAGCGACATACGCTGGTGTATTTTATTATATTTTGCCGTGATGACAATGAAAACTCATTACCTGTGAACACCATTTTCATAAAAGGACACCAACGTGTGCATGTTTACCAGAAGGGCCGTATGGCGGTGGCCTCGCACAGCTTTGTGGACGGGCGTGAGTCCATCTTTGGCGCGGAAGTCAATGTGAGCACCTCCTTCCACCAGGACCCGGATAGCCTCACCTCCACCCGGCTCACACTGCACCGCCAAGGACAGAGCAGTCTCTGGCACACACACACACACACACAGATTCAAATGGAGTTTTTAATGGTCAGAAGGATTGGTTTGGAGGTCAAACCATTCGGACGACACTGGCCAGATTGTTTGCTCCCAGCAGGTCGCTTAGTGGGAAAACTGTGTCCACAATACAGGTCAACTATTTACACTCAAACTCTTTGGAGGTTATACTCTTGAACACCTGCAGCTTTGTCCTTACAGGTTCGACAAAAACACATTTTATACAGCCCCAATCTAGACACCCAGGGCATTCAGACGGTGTGTGGCTCATCTTCTCGGCGTTGTGAGTTTCTGAGCAGTCAGTGCTCAGAAACTCAGAAAGTGCCGAAAAATGAAATTCTGCAGAAAAAAATCGAAATATCAAATGTTGTGGATGACAAATCACAGCATGGAGTTAGACAAATATCAACCCACAAAGTGCTGCAACAACTTAGGAGTTCCACTTCTGACAGAAAGTATAAAGAAGACTCACTCCGTGGAAAATCATCAGCTATAATGGAAGAAATTAGGAATTTAATCAGACTATAAATGATTTCCACGTCTCACACTACAAAGCCTGAGACAATTCAGCCAACTGTAAAGTTCCCTCCAATTGTTCAAATTCACATCTGTTCAATGTATTGCAAAATACTAGCTCCTCTCCATACCTGTGAAAACAGTTTTTTCCCACTGATGCTTGCTACACTCAAATATAGCCACAGAGACACTCAATAGGATTATTTCAAAATAAAACCAAAGCTGAGTCACAACACCTGTAACCTCACTTAACACAGTTGAACTCCTTCAGCAAAAAGAAGCAATAGCACGAAGAAGAATACAAGCATTGAACGTTTTCCCAGTGAAAACAGGCTGCCATGGCGACGAGAGAGAGAGAGTTGTTGGCAAAGAGGGAAACGACTGAGGGCTTTTATCCTCAAACAGCTTCTGTGGAGCTCAGGTGCAAACTATTTGGGGGTATGATTTGACTCCTCTGAAGTTACCATGTCGGGGCGTCTCGGGGAATGCCCATTAAACAATTGCCTTGGCAGAGAGGGAAGTGAGCGCCTGCTGACAGGACTCTGAATATAAGGGAGTCATGTGATGTCCTATTAAAGGCGCTCAGTGTGAGTCTGGGTGGAGGAGCAGGAAGAAACGTTTCAGAGTGACAGGCAGGTCAAATAAAATAGAAAAGGGTCTCCAGCAGTCTTTGGACTACGACCCAACAGTTCATGGACTAACTGTGAGAACACCTCGACACAGACAAGAAGAGCAAACCAGCTGAAGCTGTGACATCTTGATTGAACAGCTATTTCAAACATGTAGACGGAGTGAGTTTTAAATTAAACCGTAGCTGTTTTAATGAAAGGTTGTTTCATTCATAATGAAATGTATTGATTTTAAATGATCAATTCCTTTTCATGCCCTTGACTCCACTGTTTTTTTGTTGGTGTCATAAAAATATAGTAGAGAAGCACAGAAATCTGGGTTGAGAACCAAACCCTGATGTCCAAAGCAATAACCACCTCACGCATCCCTTTCAGGGGTGAAGTGTGTGTGCGTTGTCTTTCCCGTGTGTTCCCGAGTGGGTTCCTCGGGGCTCTCTGTTGCCCCCTGGTGTTCAGAAGTGGAAGTGTGTCTCACACCCATGATGTCAGGCTGTGTTTTGTGTTGTGACACTTTGCTCCCACAGCGGCTGGAGCAACACAGAGCAGCACACCCAGACTGTAAATGAGCCGTCTGCTGCGCCCCCTGAGCGCCAACCGGATCTGAGAAAAGACACTAAATTGCAAACAGCACTGGCCTAGATCCTTCACGGAGTGTGAGAGCAACATACTGCAGAGCTGAGGGCATAACACGGAGGGGGAGAAAGGGGGAGAAAGGGGGAGAGCTGCAGGTCACCAAGCTGCTGGCCACCAGCAATATGTGGCACTGTTGAGATGTATGTTTGGATGCATAAAAAGAGCTCCGTCAACCCTATTTCATCCTTCTTGTTTTAACCCTCCTGTTATGTTCGTTTCTTATATACAGCCGTGATGTTCCCGGGTCACTTTGACCCGGTTAATGTTGAATCACCCAAAAGTGGTCAGAAACCCCAAAATTCAAAAAACTATAGTTTGTACCTCATCACCAACAACATTACTAACAATTCAATCCGTTTTTAGTGGAATTGAGTTATTAACCCCTTCATAGATCAGAGTTCAATCAGGAGAACTCACTCGTTTTAATGAAAAATACATGTTCAAACAATTTGTTAGGTACGTTGAAAAAATCTAAATCTAAATTGCATTAGTCTATCATAACATGTATTTTCTCCCAGATTTTATTTGCATTTTGTAATATTTTTTTTCATGGGGTGATGTCGATAAATAGAGATGAGACACCTGTGCTGTTCAGGGTCATAATGACCCGCCCACTAAAAATCATGCCAAATGAGTCATAAAGGATTTGTATTGAAAGTAAACGTTAGTTATGTTTATTTTTACTGTTAAGCCATCTTACCTATCAAATGACTGCAATACGATCATCTGCTATTGTTTTGGATGGATGGATGGATGGATAGATGAAAGACAGGAATAAAGGGGAGGTGAAAAGTCCTCGGCCCGTGAGGCACTCCTTACCGCCGGTGTCAGCATCCTGGTAGTTGGGATCGAGGCCTTTGTCTAAGAACTTGACCATCTTGTCCACAGCGCTGGTTTGAATATAATCCATGAATTTCTTCAGGCTCGCCTGCATGCGGAGACAAACGTGCTGCTGTGTTATAGGGAACTCCTCTGTATTTTAAATAATGTATACGCAAACAAGGTTCTGTGCAGTCAGAGCACATTAAGCCTTGTACAGTATAGATGCATTATAGGGAAATGTACACAAATACACTGACGTGCATACTTTATTGATTTAAATGCACTCTGCAAGTACATTTATATGATTCAAACATGCAGTTGAAACCCTTCAGAGGGCCTACTTCACAAATGTGTTGCATACCTTAGTGTGCAGTTTGGCCAGTTGCTTCTCATCCAGATTGGTCTGTTTGTACACCCTGGTTTTGTATCGAAACTAAACCCGAGAGAGGAGAAGGGAAAGGAAAGCGTTAATCCTAACACAGAGGGCATTTGTCCTTAATTCTCTTTTTGGCCCAGATTCACAAAATGGGGTCTGCAGATTTATTGTACAGAGAAGCTTGATCTGGTTCGCTATACAAACCCCCTCTTCTACTTCACCGTAGACGAGAACTGTGAGAGAAATGGTCTCTCTGTACAGCAGTTTGAAGGCGCTTCAAAGCCTCCACGGGGCCATAATGTGGCATGAAGGAAGGTGACTATACAGACGGAGTAAGAGATTAGCAGCAGTTGCACTTAACAGAGCCGGGAAGCTGAACAGTGCTGTGACGTTGCTCTGAGTTTATGAAACTTAATTCATAAACATTTTTTTTTTATTGTTATAAGCTTACACGACACAAATAACATTTACAGTATGTCGTCTAGCTGCCTTCAAGTGCCTCTGTTTTTACTTCAGTCATCCGGGATCCTTCAAAATACAGAAAGTTGGAGGGTAAATCTTGGTCACATGTGATGCACACAGTTGATATTAATAATGCCATATATCTGAGACTCTTTGTTGGGATTCAGTTGAGTTTTCCAATCTACAGAAGGCAAATAGTTGTCTTTTAAAAGAATCCAAAAAAACAAACTTTTTAGAGAGCAGGCCCTCCTATCAGACTCTGAGCAATGCGTTGCTGAGTAACAGTGACATGAGGACATGCAGGCTACATCGCCTCTCTGTGATGACATCTTAAAACAGTGTTAAAGAAAGACTGGAATAGTACCTCTAAATATGGTACCCCTTTCTCAAAGGACTGTGGGTAGTCTCGGAGCAGCCTCTCCTCCTCCAGGAACATGGCATCATGGCCGTCCGTGGCGGGCTGGAACAGACCATAGTTCAGGACGTCCCGCAGAGATTCGGTGAGGGAGCACAGGACCTGCTGCTTGGCCTTCCACACCGTGGCATCCGGGTTGAACCGCAAACATTTCTACAGGAAACACCAGAAGGAGCTCAACTTGACGTTCAGAGAGCATCGGTGAACTGGGAACGATTAGAGGAAGACAAAGTACGTCGATTTATGGTCAACATCTTACCACATTACATTTAGCCGACGCTTTTATCCAAAGCGACTTACATTCATTAACCGTAGAACAGCTACAGGGAGCGACTCAGGGTTAAGTGTGTTGCTCAAGGACACATCGACTAGGGCTGGTCCACAATTACAGAATACGTTGACAACATGAGCCGTTAAAACAAGGTCACAGCTATGAAAAGACAGCAAAAGTCAACCACAATTATTAAATAAAGCCACATTCAAAGAAATCAGTGAATCCGAGTTTTAAGAACTGATCTCAAGGAGGATGAAGACGCAACAGCCATAATATTAACAACCTGAAGAGTATGTGCATATATATGTCAATATGTATGCAGGTTTTTGCATGTATACCCGTGTTTATATATATTTTCATTTTTTATCTTTATTTGTTATTTTTATGTTTTTGTACCATTGTGTACGTACAATGTGTACATATTTTCCTGCATGTGCATATCACCAATAAAAGATTTGATCACAAAAACAAAAAAAACTGAAAAGGTGTTAGGAGGCAGAACTTAAAGGAAAGGACACAACATTCTGGAAAATCCACAATTATTCATTTTTAAGAGTTTATACTGAGACATGTCTGACGACCTCAGGCTGCAAGCTGCCTCACATGGGGTGAAATTATCTGTCATATTGTTGGGGTCAAACCATCTGTGCATTAAAAATAAACTGTCACCAATCAATCAGAATATCATATATAGAACCGTTATGTTGAAAATGTGAGCAGTTCTTCCATCACTGGTTTCATTTGAATATTTGGTAGAAGCATGACTGGTGGTGAACTAAAAGAAACACGAACTGTGTTGTGCATCAGTACGATCTTTCTTATTTCCTATACTATATTTTGTGACCAAACTTAGTCTTTGCTCTCCTTGTGGAGGTCCCGACTGTCCCAGAGTCAACGCTGCGGCTCTGACCTTTAGCACTGCTGCACTCTGGGACTGTTCCCCCTGTGAGTCAGCAGGGGGAGACCGCCTCAGAGGGAAGGGGGGTCCACATTCTGCAGAAAGGGATTTGAATGGCGATTCAGTGCAGCTGGAAGTGTCTCCACCGGGGTCGTGAACGGCCAAATGCTCAGTCAACAAAGTGGGACGTTACTCACTCCGCAGATGGCTGACAGAAGGTTTTTGGCACATATTTCTCTCTCCTCCCTCCCTCTCTCCATCTCTCTCTTCCTCTCATTGCTCAGAGTGGAGTCGGGTTATTCTCTGACCTTGAGGCAACAGCAGGATGATTGGCCGATGCAGAGAACAGCCAGCTGCAAGGATCTCTGCCTCTTACTGCGTTACTGCACGGGCTCTTCTCTCTGGCCCAAACGTCTTTTAACCCAGAACATCCACTCTGTCTTCATCTCTCACACACACATACCAGTGTGTGTGTGTGTGTGTAACCCTTCATTGAGAGTTTTTTTTTTTGCAGAGAAGTAACATTTTCTCCCTCTATTTTATTCAGTGTCTCCGTTCTCGCACAGCCAACACGGTTGCCAAGGCAACCGGTTCATTCGTGGAGCAAGCAGCTTGTTGCCATAGAGACATCCCTGTGTTCCCTAGGAGATGGGGTACTGGAAGGGTGTGCATGCGTTTGTGTGTGAGCTTTTGCATTAGTTTTGATGGATGGACGCGCACATGTGTGTGTGCGCGCGTGTGTGTGTAGATGTGTGTGCTTGTGTGTGTGTGTGTGTGTGTGGCGGGGGGGTGAAAGACAGTGGAGTGAATGAGAGGGGAAGACTTTAACTATGAAACTATGACAGCAAAAGAGGAGGAAAAGGGCTGTTTGTATTAGATTATGTTTCACAACAACAAAATACACACACTGGCCTACACACTGCACACACAGTACACACTGCACACACAGTACACACTGCACACACAGTACACGCTGCACACTGCACACACAGCACACACTGCACACACAGTACACACTGCACATAAAGGATGCAGGCAAACAATCTCAGATTAATCACAATCACAGCAGGACAGGAGGAAGGTTCAGGATTTCGTGATCGTGCTGGAGGAATATTCCCACACTCAAACTGAGCAATCATGAACACTGATAATTATCATAAAATATAATTGAGATTTAAATGTGTGTCATGACTTTCCTTTCGGCCTAAGAAGCTTCAGGAATGTGATTGATCCTACAGCTTCTAACCGGCCAATTAGGACTCAACGCAGATTCAGACCTACAAGGTTCTTCAGAATGCTTCATGGTTCTGAACCGTTTTCACAGTTTCACCCTAATTTTCAAACACGTTTGTATATTTAATGCAATAGTATGAACTGTGCTTTATTAAAAATCAGGCCTATATAGTCACACACAGCCTTGCAACTTGTCATAAACCATAGATGTTGCACAATGGTTGAGTGTGTGTGGTGCCCTCTACTGTTCAGAGAGTTTAGTAAATCTAAATGAAGGCGATGGTTTGGAGAACGTCTCTGTACAATGACAATATTGTTTCAGTGACAGAATATAGAAGCACAAACACAGGATGGTATTTCCTTTAAATTCAAGCTTGTTTGCTCGTTTTTTGTGTGCGAAAATTACAAAAATGCTCAAGTGTTAACCATTCAAAATCCTTGTCACTATATTATATGAAAAATATTATGAGCCTATAATATTACATTAGGTTTTTTATCTTTTTGTGTGGAATATCCTATATATTCAGCTCCTCCATCAATTCATTTGCGATGGAAAACAATTTTAAAAAACACAATTTATATTAAGTGAGACCTCCCATTTATTTCAGTGTGTTTATCATCTTCACATCAGGCATCATCATATTTGAGTTGTATACTGTCTAACCGCTACTGAGTTGACTTGATGCGCCTGCGCACTGAAGCAAACAAAGTCTGAATAAGGTGTTTACATTACTCAATATTCAATTACCGTATAATAAACACAGATAAATATGTACAGAAAATTAATTAAAGGGACTTTTTAGGCTTTTATGAGGACTTAAAGTCATGAATTTAGCTGAAAGTCATCATTTGTTAAACTGTAACAGAAACGTTTGTCTCCCCGTCGGAATATGTAGAAATGTAATCTGCTGTTGGAATATTGATCCTGACGATTAAATAACCAAACAACAAAACATTGTGATACTGGAAACGGTTTTAATTGATGGTTTATAGCTTGCTCATCTGGATGGCTGGAGCCAAACGCCTCCTCTGTTGCCAACACCAGCATGAATTATGTTGACGTTGGCTGTAAACGGGTCTATTAAACAAAAGGAAGACAACAACTAATGCTGCAGCTTTTATAGTATAAAGCCGTACAGTAATTTGAGTACATTAATGCAGCTTTAAAACCCTTCTGTTTCTCTTGTGGTTTTATTACTATGCAGATCAAAATGCTGTCTTGTCTCCTGAAGCTGTGATCACACTTTCCCACTCACATACACCCACTCACTCTGTCCATGCTGCTCTTCATCTTGCCTGCCTATCTCTATCTTATTCTCTCTCCCCCACCCCTCTCTCTCTCTGTCGTTCTAAGCTCTGTCTCTTATATGCAGAAATAAGAGTCGCTCCCCCCTCTCTCTCTCTCTCTCTCTCTCTCTGTGTGTCTTGCACTCTCTACCTCTGTCCCTCTGGTCTTTTCCTGCAGGCCTAGTGCAGTGGGACTAGAAGCCTTTAATGAGATCTATGGGGAAATAATAACCCCCCCCCCCCCACTAAACATACATACACACTCACACGTCCGCCATGTCAACATTTAAGTCCACTTCCTCTCCATATCTCACTCTCTTCCTCGCTCTCACACACCCCCTCCAGCAATTCAAGAATGCAAATACATTCCTTTAAAGCGGTCCTGTCATCCAATGTTCTCTCTCCATTGTCTTTCTCTCCCTTTCACTCACCCATGCTGCACTCCTCCCCCCCATACTCCCCCCTTTCTATTATCTCCATCCCTCTGTTCACCTTGGAGCTCACCCTTTCATTAACATACAACCGCTTGAGAGACATGGTGGACACCGAGATTGAAATCTTAAGCAGGCGCTGATAAATGTTTGTGTGTGTGTGTGTGTGTGTCCAGACTGTTTGTGAGAGCGATTCCTGCCTGAGGGGCTGCTGCTTATACTTCGGAGTTTGCAGGAATCAAGTGGAGAAAACATAATTTGTTTCATGCTGTTTAATGCGCTCGGCACGCAGACGGCAACTTGACGGCGTAGATGCAAGTTTGACAATTTAATGAACCTTCGAAACCAAACTGCCTCGACATCCTGCCGTGGCGGGATCATATCAACCCCTTGAGAAACACATATCTGACTGTCGCTGTGTGCACAGTTAATGGACCAGTGGCTTTTCCATCAGCCACTGGTGGAAGAGGAAGGATCAGTGAGGAGTGCATCCACTAACAGATAATTCAGAGGACGTCAAACTAAACTAGAACTGTGGCTGTCAAAAAGATATTGTCGAGTTAAAAAATTCAATATGTCCCTTATAATTTTGGCATTAAATGGAAATCCGAGTACCTCTAAATTGTACGTTAGCAAAGGATTTTCGTGAAGGGACCTAGTTACTTTCCTTCACTGAGTTTAACAGTGAAACAGTTGAACTACTTCACATACCTTTGGGTACTTCAGTCTCACAGTAAATCATCTTTTAAGCACTGACTGAGGCCTCATTACCCAGGTGGATTTCAGGAGAATATTCCAATGCTAAACAGGTCACTGCATTAATAAAGTCACTCAAAAGCTGTTAAAATACTATATGTCACCTGGACCTTTAAAAAACGATTCCACCAAATTTAGCTCCATTTCTAGACATCGTTTGACCTGCCAATCATCAAAAGGTGCCCCCTGGGTAAACTGACGGGTTGTACATGAAGTGTTCTTCAATCAATGACCTTAAGCAGATAAAATGGGACAAGACATCAACTGTGCAGAATAACTTTTCATATATATAATAACCCCGATCTGTCTCTCTCTCCGGCATGAGACGCTAGAATCCATGGAACTACATTTTAGTTTGACCTAAAAAAACGAACCACTAAACCCCGGATTCTTTCCACATGTAGCCCGAACCTCGTCTTGACAAAATATAGCGATACCGCGCAACACGATATGACAAACAGATCTGTAGCGCTCTCCGTCACCAGCACGCCATCTTGATTGACAGCACCCTGAGAGCGATCTCTCCAGTAGGCGTGTACGGATTTGTTCAGAGGGCTTTAAAGCATAAGGTAAAACCCGCTGAGGGGAGGCCGCTCGAATCACCAGATGTTTCCTCTGAGGGCTCCGTGGAAACGTTTCAGGAGAGAGTAACGAACACTGACCTCTCGACAAAGGTCACAGGGCATTTATCATGTCCAAACATTTTCTGCAGTCCACAAAAAATTAAATGAATGCAGAAAAGGGAGCCAATCTCCTCAATATGTCTGCTCAATAACTGAAAATTATTTTCACGATATTGTTTTTTCCCCCGGAAACTGCAAGTTGCATTATAATAACATGAATGAATCTTCTTCTTAAAAAAAAAATCAGGTGCACCTGGTCCAGCCCCTTGATATGCTGCTATAGGCTTATATGCTACTAGGAGATGTTAAGGTTACACTGAGCACCTCTCTCCTCTTCTCTCTCTCCTTGTGGATGAATTTACATCTCTCTTTTGCACGCTCTGCGACCGACAGCCATGTGCTATTGCACATTACTAACTCTGCTTCTTCCTCGGAGTCTTTGTGACTTCACGTCTCATAGGGCCTTGTCTCATGGATCGTGGAGGTCTGGATCGTGCATTCATTCTGTCATATTCATTGAATGTGTTTATGTAAGTCTATAATGATTCCTTCTGTACACATGTCATCTATTGCTTCTGTCCATCCAGGGAGAGGGATCCTCCTCTGTTCCCTTTTTTCCAGTGAAAGTTTTTTTTTCTTCTATTTTTTGGGAGTTTTTCCTGATCCGATGGTCCTGAGGTCAAAGGTCAGGGATGTCGGATGGGTTCAGATTGTAAAGCCCTCTGAAGCAAATTCATAACTTGTGATATTAGGCTATATAAAATAAACTGAATTGAATTGAAAATGTGGCTCACGGCCCAAGAATTTACTGCATATTGTATGTTCAAGAAAGTTGCAATAATAGTATTAGTTATAGTTGAATTTTAATAATAGGTCATTTTATTCACGTGCAAGGGTCGTCTCCTATAGAACACTTTGGTTTTGAGAAATGCGGTGTCCTTACAACGGCTGGCAAGTGGGTGACAGAGTATGGGGAAAATATAGTTATTAGCCTGATGAGCAGCAGTACGACAGGAACGTTGACATGAATTGACATATCAAAGTTAATCGGCGATGAGAGCTCTGTAATCAAACTGCATCAAATCGGATCGTTTCGGGGATGCACATCCCGGATTAGCGAAGAGCTGACGCAGAACTGAATAGCAATATATTCTGCCAATAAATATATAAATAAAACCTAATTACCAGTGTTTGTGTGTTTGTGTCGTCTCTGCATTACTGCATGAGTCACTTACGTCACTCAAAATCCTCCCCCCTCAATTCATAACATTTGCATTTGCGTTCTCGAGTCACTCCCTCGTCTCATTACAACGCAATTAACAATCAATTAGATTTTATTGAGGGTGGATTAGCTGACATGTAGAACACATCTAATGTACTGGGAGTGTAACATGATATTACCCAACACCAGGGAGTGGAGGAAGAGGAAGAGGAGGAGGAGGAGGAGGAGGAAGACAGGAAATGAACCAGTGGGGGGAAAAAGATCAGAGGGTTTTTATTCTGAATGTGCAGAATGCAAATAAGAGACGGAAAGGGAAAAGTGACCTGAAGAGGTTGAGTCAGGGTCAGAGTGAGCGAGCATATGTCAGAGTGATGGTGGGTAACAACACTCGTGACCCTGGGGAATAACAAAATATGTACTGAGTCAGTACATCTTGGCAGGAAGGATTCAAGGTCATGTTTAAGTGCATTTATATGTTAAAGTGGATCTCTGAGTGTGAGTGTACACTCAACACACACATGTGGACCATCATGTGATCATTATTATGATCGTTAAGTAATATGATTGTAGTTGTCAATCTTGAAAATCAATAAATAGGACATTGTGATAACCAAATTGTTTACTTAAGAACAAGATTCTGAAAGGTTTTATTTTAGCATTTAATTTAAATTGAGTTTAAACAAAATGCATATTTTAGATTATTTAAAAATTCATTAAAAAACTCAAATGAGAGAAAGGGGAAATAAACCTCGTACAATGTATTTTCCTTCAATGTGATATTTGTATTTTATTTTTTTAATGCTCTTAAACAGCAGGGATAGACCAGGAGGAAATAGTTTGAAGAAAGAACATGTGTAATGTAAATTTGACAGACTTTACACATTTCTTTTAAAAGGTGCAATGTGTAAAATCAGACCAGAATACTAATCTTGAGCAAAGCACAGATTAGAAGACATTTATTGTAAAACAGGGAATATTAAAAATGTTGAGGGGTGTTGAATCTAAAGAGACAGGAAATCAACATAAAATATCTTAAATATCAACCAGCAACCGAACAATATCTGTACTCGCTGATCCAATTTCTATGTACTTCAAACTCATTCCACCTTTATTTATTTCTGTCTGCTTCACTTTATCCACCTGGATCTATCTCTATCTCTCTCTGTCTTGTTCTGTCGACGTGCATCTCCTTTCACCTGCCGTTCCTCAGATACTTTGTTTCTACATCAATGGACTTTGATCTGCTTCTATCTGCGTCTACCTCCGTTTACCTTTATCGCCATGCTCGTCTTTGTGCTTTTATCTTCCTCAGCCTCTTCCTGCCTCCTCTTCCAAACACCCATGCAGCCCATTCTATCTCTCTCTGTCTTCATGTGACTGTCGAGCAATATCTGAGTATCTCTCGCCAAGCTTGAGCGAGCATTCTCATCTCGCGCAATCCCATTCATCAATCTATTCACAATGAAATGTTGATGCCGATTTGTACGAATGAATAGGGAGAGGTGAATTATTTATGGCCGCTTTTAAAAACACAGAATCAAGCACACTTGGGTATCCACACACACCGCTCAAAACACCCATGCACAGATCAATAATAAATCACACGGCAGCGAGAGGGAGGAAGAAGCGTTGAGCGAGGCGTTTATAGTGCACTTGGATGGTAAATATAAAATATAGACACGCATACACACGGGCACTCACAGATGCATTTATTTCATTTGCAGTGTCATTCTTGCCGATGATGTATGAAGCCGACTCATCAACAGAAGCCACGATCGCATTGATGGAAAAGAGAAAGAGGACGAACCGCTAATGTCTGAGGGGAACGGCCTCCTGACAGTCGAACACGAAGGCAGTCTGGTTTAGCTTTAATCTGGCAATGAGCAAAGAGGCACACTCTCCCCTCTATCCCCGTCCTCCTCTTCCTCTTCCTCTGTTCTTTCTTCTTCTCTACCGTAGCCCCTGGCATCCCTTGTCGCTTCTTCACAATTCAATTAGCGGTGCAGTTGAGATGATTCACTTGAACGAAAAGCACAGAGGAGGAAAAAAAAAAAAGGACTGAGTGTCTGGCATCTAATGGCTAATTTATCCAGAGTGGGAGAATGGCGGAGTGTACGTGGAGGCAGCTCCATCTCCGGCCCGTGAGGCCGATTACGACACACTTCCGATGGAAGCTTTTGCACAGTTGTGATGTGAGACCGCATCTGAGAGATGGAGAGGGCCGGCAGATCGGTGGTGTATCGTGATTCTGGACAGCCCTCTTAAAACCTGTCACACCGAATAGGGCTTTTCACGGCAGGCTTCATCGCACCATTCAGAAGATCTTTGGCGACATTAAGCCGGAGGCGACGCTTCTTCCCCCTCTTTTAGCTTCCCCTCTTCACTTCAACTTCCCTCTCTCGGAATGCTTTCCGTCTTCTGGAGCGTGTGTTTTTTTTAATTTAAAGTATTGCCTGCATGTTGTCATTGTGATTGCTCTTGTATGTCTTTTTGGCTCCGTCTCTCCCTCTCTTTCTCTCCGGAGCTGGGTCACCTTGAACGTCTCTCTCACCCTCTCAGATAGTTCACTTTGCTGATGAGTATTTGCGCTTTCCTCAGTTTTCTGCTGGTGATGCAGTGTGACCAAGAGAAAGAGAGAGACAAAGAAAGAGAATCCAATCGATGTAATACGCCCAATCCTCGGAAATGTGTAGTGTTTCTGGAGCACTGCCCATTGCAGGATTTGACTGTTATGACACTCATGGTCAGATTATGAAATAATGGGGCCCAGGACACAGACATCCATCCACTCCCCCATTCCTCATACCCATTATTCATGTGCAGGGTCACAGAAACGATGTCAAGCAGATGCCTCCGAGAACTCTGAGGCATTTATTAGCCCACTTTATGTGAAAGGGATGGTTAGATATTTAGGGAGTTAGATTAGAGGATCGGCACCACTCACATATCGCTTTAAAAATAAGAAACTACAGACAGGAGCAGGTAGCATAGCTTCTTTCAGGCAAGAAACATTCCGATAAAAAAACAAGTTATTGTTTTTATTCTAAACAAACAAGACGTAACGTGTGAGTTAGTGAGTTTTAGCTTGTGTGACTTTGGTAGAGAAGATGTTTCCCCCTGTTTGCACTCTGTGCTAAACAAGATGCTGGCTTTGGCCTTACGACCTTCTCATGTTACTCAAAGAGCGCACTACAAAATGTCCCCAAATGTAAAAATGATTTAAAGACCTCATAAACTGATGCAATTTCCATGCATATTTTGGTCATGAAAAACATCGAGAATAAAGGCATGTATGCATGTATGCATGTATGCATCATTCCTCGAATGGTGAAATTAATAAGGGTTATTTGGGAGTTTTTCCTGATCCGATGCGAGGTTCTGGGGCAGGGATGTCTATGTGTACAGATGGTAAAGCACTCCGAGACAAATTTGTAATTTGTGAAATTGGGCTATACAAATAAACTGAATTGAATTGAATTGAATTAAATAATAAAGTGTGAAAAAAACACTTGTGTGTTTAACTAATGGGACGTGGCCCGCTGTGTTTGTCAACTTTGCTGCCGTGACGTGTGTGGAGTGTGTGGAGTGTGTGCAGTGTGTGCAGTGTGTGCAGTGTGTGCAGTGTGTGCTGACAGCACTAACCGTTTGCTTTATGTCTGGGATGCCGATGCGAAACACCATCATCGCGATGTGGGTGTCCTCAGATGACACGGTGCCGGTGCTGCGCTCCTTCAGCCTCCTCTGCTGCTGCGGCTGCTGCTGTACGTGATTGGCCGGCTGTTGGTGTGTGGGTCCGGGATTAGAGGCATAGGGGTTTGTGGCGTGTCCCGGGTTCCCTGACCGAATCTGTCTGTCCCCAGCGGGTCTTCCGGCCAGTTTACCTGGCTGCCTGTGTCCCTCACCTCTGCCCACCCGCGACAGGCCACCTCGCCTGACCTCCATCTCCTCCCCGTTGTCTTCCTCCTCCCCTTCCAGCTCGCCGTTCTCCTCCTCCTCCTGGTCCTCATCACGCTCATCCTCTTCCATGCCCTCCCCCTCCTCTTCCTCCTCCTCCTCCTCGTCCTCT
Organism: Pseudoliparis swirei; assembly: GCF_029220125.1. Lineage (NCBI taxonomy): Eukaryota > Metazoa > Chordata > Actinopteri > Perciformes > Liparidae > Pseudoliparis > Pseudoliparis swirei. The sequence goes on along the minus strand of NC_079410.1, from coordinate 7,091,450 downwards.
GCCCCTGGATAGAGATGTCGGTTATTTCCCAGCATCTTTTGTTGCTCCTCGTCGCTGGACAGGGGGCTGAACGGCATCGTCATGGCGACAGAGAGGGCGGCACTTGTGGCAACGCCATCATTCCCAGAGAGACACTGCAATGAGGAGGAGAGAGAAAAGACGTGATGAAAACAGAGAGAAAGACAAACTAGAGAAGAAGTTTGCTAAAAGTTGGGCAAGAGTACAAACACAGAACAACAACAATAAAAAAAAGTCACATTTCTTAAAGAAAGCCACACCACAAAAGTACCATAAGTAAGTGCCATTCAAGTGCAAATCTATTTTTATTCAAGGTATACTCAAAAAAGATGTGTTTTTAGTTTCCTACGCAATCCAGGCCTCCATTCCACATCACTCTAGTTTCTGTGGGAACGGACATGCACTCCTTCCAACCCTCAATGCCGATGACATACTATTCACACCTCGTGTATAAATTAACTCACTTGTGCTGTTCATTTTCAGCTTCCAGGCTCTCGCTACTCATTCAGACATCCTGCTGTACTTTTACACTCAAGATTTGCCTGCAGACGACTGAACCTTCAGACACGTGAAACACATCAGTATTTCACTGTGAGCGATAGCTCCATGGCGGGTAAAATTATACTATATTGGAATCCGCTCATGCAGAGAGCACTGCTGTGAGACGTACTGCTTTAGAGGGCACGACTGCACTAGTAAGTTACCACCGTGTACTAACTGGAAAGAAGAATTATTGACGTCTATTCACACCATAAGCTTGAGGAAAAAAAAACCTTCAAAGGGGAAAGCAGGTACAAAAGACGTCAGACAAACAGTTGATGCTGAATTATCTGTCGTCGTGTAACAACCATTTGTAATGGCTCGCAACTGGACCGAAATGCAATCACACGATTCCAGAGATCTTTGATCTTTTATTTAAAGCTCCGGGAAACAGCAGGCAGAGTAAAGGTAACACCGAAGGATAGGTTCACCGGGGGTCGGGCTGGCGGGTTTAACGGGAACAGGCAGGTGTGTCTGGAAGGCCGGAGCCTAATTAGGGAGTTGATCAGAGGCAGGTGAGTGAACAGGTGAAGGGAGTTAGGCTGACGAGGTGGGAGTGACTGATCAATGGAGTGAGGAGGGGCCGAGCTGAACTGAGACGCGTCGTCGCAGGGAGACCCCAAGATAATGATGTCAACGCTTTCTTTTCATCTTGTACATCGACAATTTCAAGCAATTACTGGGTGGGTGTTTTTTTTTATTGTCGGTTGTAATCAACAAAGATCTTAGGTTTTAAGTCTTGTTACACGAAAGCTGCTGAGACTATTTTAGTTAATTGAAAGCTGTGTGAGAGCATCGGAGCTTCAGAGCTTCAGAGCTTCAGCGCCGCATTCAAGTGCAAGCTGAGATAACAGATCTGTCCCCGGTGGCTCCTGGTTGGCTCTGCGCACAGTTTCAGGATTTTCAGTCCCACCACATTCTGGACAGCTCCACACAGAACCAAACAGCAGAATGTCAAAAACAAGAGAGACAAGCTCTTGTCACACCTGAAGACTGACCAATCAGCAGAGAGGTGAAGAATCACCAAATAAACACAATAATCTGAAGGTAACCAAGTTAAACTTAAGTACAATTTCTACTTCTACTATATTCAAGACAGATAATATGTACTTTTTAAAGATTTAGATTAAAAAAGCAGATTTATGCTGCTTTGAACCAGTGATTTGTAAAAAAGAAATGTTATCGTACAAGAATATGTTTCAATTGACAGTGTTTCATTCATCTGGAAAGAAGAAAAAAACCGGTGTCAAGTTGCTGTTTGTTTTCATCTCACTTGAATATCAAGTACAGAATAATGAGGCTAATTTCAATTTTAAATTGAGTTTGTGTGTGTGTGTGCTTGTTATGAGGGAGCTGAAAGACACAGGGGAATTAAAGCCATGTTGTGAAGAGGATAAAATGTCTCCTTGTGAGATAAAACTAGCAGCTGTCCGGTTCGACAAGAAACAGGAATGAAGAATAAGAAATGAAGGAGTATCTCAAGAAGAAAAGAAAAAAGGAAAGGGGGGACAACAGGACCACATGTGGCCAGCAATGTTCCTTTTATGTCTCACATTTTATTCGGCTTAAGGCAGCTAGGGGAGATTTGTACAACTGTCTATGATGCAACCATCGGGTATAATTTATAAGATGCCAGTTGAGTATCTAAAGTGTGTGCCGTGTGGAGGCCATACCTAAAATAAGGTTTTTACAGAAACTGAAATTCTTGCCACAATCCATCACTCGATCTAACAAAAACCCAATTTGAAGCCTGAATGTGAAGCCACAAGTTGTTCAATTTCAGTTTGTTTTTTCATGTTTGGAGATGATATGCCAGTCGCCTCTTCCTTTGATTTCCTCCACTTCTCACAAGAACACACCGAGTAACAAATAGGCATACCCTGTTGCAGGAGTTATGAGGAAACAGATGGCAGACGAGTGTGTAGTAAACTGTAGAAGTTTAAAAGACATTAGAGTATCACTCACTCAAATAGACAATAACTTGTCACACTTGACAACCAAGGACAAAGGATGAATCAGAGTTGAAGCCTCTAAAAGCCATTTTAAACATTACTCTGAGTACTAAACATGCACCCTTGGGCTATTAAATCTTATTTTATGATCTTGTCCTGTGTTATACATGTGAAATATGTACGTCTACAGTGCCATAAGATAAATGTGATGGAGAAAATGGTGCAGTATGTCAAGTAAAGAATCGATTGACATGGAAGTACATAACTCAGTATAAACTGGGCTCTTGTGATATAGTTGTAGCTATAGTGCATTTTTAAAGCTTTGGAAAAGGCATGTCTTAAAGATAAACATAAATTAATCAGGACTCTTATTTAAAGCTGTGTCTGAAAATGTTGAGGATGGCTGGAGGAAAAACGATAAAATAAAAGCAAGCTTGTGAGAATGTTTAAAAAGAGGGAATAGTCGACAGGGGAGGAAAAGAGGGCTGGAAACCAAATGTTTGAAGGGAAATGATGAATAAAAGAGACAAGGGCAAAGAGACAAAGAGACAAAGACGGGGAGGAGCGGGAGAACGCAGCAACGTTGGTTGAGTCTTGTCAGAAAGCTCACCAACCAGGGAGGGGTACCTCGAGCAGATATGATAATAAATAGAAGAGAGCAATCCATAGTTTTGCATAGTGCTGAGCAATCAAAGATCGGGGATGCGAGAAAGGAAGGGCAGGGAAGAGGACATCGGGGGAAGCCGTCAGGTAAGAGGGGTGTGATTAAAGAGAGAAAATTAAACAGTAACAGAGCTCAAGAGGAGGGGAAACAGAGGGAAGGGCAAACATATGAGTGGTTTTATGATGTGAAGAGGAAACACCAACCCCGTCTCATAAAAATTAAGTCTTCAAGTAAACTGAATTTTCAATTAAGCTTCGAGGGGAAAATATTTTCTCTGTTTACGATTAGGTTTGCAGTTTTAAGCATGTGGTTAATGTTTGGCTTTAAAAACAGTATATTTGTTACGCAACTGAAGTTACATATGTCAGGTCAAATGTTTAATGTAACATTAAATAAATACATTTTGACATAAACAGCGGCCTCCTGATTTCTAAGGCCGGGGTTTGCTTGACTCGTCCCTTCATCACCTCGTCCTCCCCATTCACGCACTTTGATTGGAAACAAATATTTGATGATCGGAAAAAAAACATATGTTAAATATGTTAAGCTATTTCCCCCTGAACCCCAAAGTTCAACGATGCTGAAGGAAAAAGAACGATGCGTCTTCCTGGGACCACGAATGTCTGGCAAAATGTCATGTCAATTCATCGTTGTAGAGATATTTCAGTCGGGACCAAACTGAAAGACAGCTAAATAACCGACCAACCAACCGACTGACATTGACATCCATAAAGCCTATGGCCCATGGCTAAAAATATTAAGGTTATTAAATAAGGGAAGAGAGTGAAAAGTGAAAAGACAATGACACATGGATGGAATGGAAGAGAGAGTAATAATGTTTTTTTTTTTAGATATTGTGACGAAACAGGGAAACAAAAGGAACATTGATGAACCAAAAAAGCCAGAGCTAATTTTGACATTCATTGTATTTAGATTTTTCTTTTTTTTCCTTCATGCCAAAAAATGTAAAGTTGTGATTTTTTGTGGAATTTGTATAAAAGACTCTGAAACAGCCCATCGCCCCTCACGGGCTACTCAAATGCTCCACTGAAAGATAACATTTTAAACTAAATTACGCTCCTTAAAGCAGGCAAAGGTACATTGCATTGCACCACACAGTGATTATAAGCCCTCTGGAAGTGGCTGGTGTGAAAGCATTCTTTGTTGTATTCATATTTCTCTCAAGGTTGATATTTGCAAGATATTGCCTGAGTCTAAAGAATGCAGCAGACAAAAAGAAGGCTGAATCTAAACTTTTGCGAGAATCACTCATCGTCAATTAAGCTGGAAAAAGACAGAGGGAAAATGAAGGGGGAGAAAGTGATAATCAGTTCCCGAGAGAAAAGTCATGACTCACACATAAAAGACCGACATAATGAATGCTGTGTGTGTGTGAGCTTATGTGGGTCTATCTGAGTGAAGATGAAGAGGGCGATGGAGCGATTAGATATTGCCTAATGTCAACATGTGATAATAATCTCCTACTCTTCATATCTTGCTGTCACACATTTTTATCTCTCGTTTATTCTCTGTCATGCTCCTTGGAGAGCCGTTTCAGTTTCAGGTCATATCATTAACACTTTCACTGGGCTCGGCAACATAAAACTATATTATTAACCCTGCTAACCCCTCATCTCCTCGAGCACTCAGAGAAGTTAACTCAAGGAAAGAAAAAACTATCTCTGTGAACGGCGGGCTAACTCAATCGATTTTCAAATAGAAAATGATTTACAGGGTGTGTTTTTACGAGTTATATCACAGGTTACATGATGCTCAAGGTGGCAGTAATTGTATGTAGGCTATGTATGAAGGCCTATGTATGTCGGCTATGAATGTATGTATGTACAGCATGCTGACTACAATGACCATCTTCTCATGCCAGTAAGCAGAGCTGCCAACTTTTCAAAAAACCTTGGAGTGAGATTTTGTCGGGGGTGACCAAAATGTTGCCGCGCACGCAGCCACACACGTTGGTGGCTCAAATATCAGGAAATTTGAATTAATTTGGCGTTGTACCCATGTTGTACCCTGCATTCTGGCCTGGCAAAGGTCTTTTACGAGGCATCTTTGCTCCCTTAAATAATGAAAATGTTTTTTAATAACTCTACTCTCATTTACAAAAACATGCCTAATTCTATTGCACAAATGTCCTGTCTTTATGTTAAATTCTTTATAATACATCTTACTTGTTCAAAGTGCTGTTTTGAAATTTTTTGAGAGGGTCCTTTTCCTAGGCCTGCAAATAAAGAGATAAATGCTATGTGGGCAGCATTAACAAACAATGCTATGATGTTTTGAGCATGCAGGATACCAAGAGGTTAACAAGGTGCTCTCCTGCTGCTTGTTATGACAGCTGAGTTTACATCACCTCACAAAATCACACTCACAAACACAACCAATTATTTCAAGATTTAAAGTTTAAGAGAGTGAGTACTTAATTGAACCAATTCAATTCAATTCAGTTTATTTGTATAGCCCAATTTCACAAATTACAAATTTGTCTCGGAGTGCTTTACAATCTGTACACATAGACATCCCTGCCCCAAAACCTCACATCGGACCAGGAAAAACTCCCAAATAACCCTTCAGGGGAAAAAAGGAAGAAACCTGCAGGAGAGCAACAGAGGAGGATCCCTCTCCTAGGATGGACAGATGCAATAGATGTAATGTGTACAGAAGGACAGATTTAGAGTTAAAATACATTCAATGAATATGACAGAGTGTATGAATAGTTCATAGTAGGCATATTCCACGATGGAGACCTCCACGATCCATCAGGCAGATGGCGGTGGGGAGGAGGAGGGGCGGAGTCTCAACAGGACAGTGGCGTAGTCATGAGCAGGAATTCCACGACCCAGACGATCCATCAGGCAGATAGATCTATGCCGTCTCATAGGGTCCGATGACCCCATGAGACGAAAGTCAAAAGGACTTCCGGGAGAAAGCAGAGTTAGTAACGTGTGATTGAGAGATGAAAATTCATCCTTAAGGAGAGAAAAAGAGGAGATAGGTACTCAGTGCATCCTAAAACGTCCCCCGGCAGCTATTAGCCTATAGCAGCATATCAAGGGGCTGGACCAGGGCAAACCTGATTCAGCCCTAACTATAAGCTCTGTCAAAGAGGAAGGTCTTAAGTCTACTCTTAACGAGGTGACTGTGTCTGCCTCCCGGACTGAAATTGGAAGCTGGTTCCATAAAAGAGGAGCTTGATAACTAAAGGCTCTGGCTCCCATTCTACTTTTTAAGACTCTAGGAACTACAAGTAGTCCCGCATTTAGTGAGCGAGCTCTCTAGTGGGGCAATATGGTACGACAAGCTCCTTAAGATATGATGGAGCATCACCAATCAAGGCTTTGTAGGTTAAGAGAAGAATTTTAAAAGTGATTCTTGATTTTACTGGGAGCCAGTGCAGAGCAGCTAGTGCAGGAGTGATGTGATCTCTTTTCTTAGTTTTAGTGAGAACACGAGCTGCAGCATTCTGGATCAACTGGAGGGACCTAAGAGATTTATTAGAGCAGCCTGCTAATAAGGAGTTGCAGTAATCCAGTCTCAAGTAACGAACGTGAACCAATTTTTCTGCATCTTTTGAGACAAGATGTGCCTGATTTTTGAAATATTACGAGATGAAAGAATGCAGTCCTTGAGATTTGCTTTACGTGGGAGTTAAAGGACAAGTCCCGATCAAAGATAACGCCAAGATTCTTTACAGTGGTGTTGGATGCCAGGGCAATGCCGTCTACAGAATCCACATCACCAGATAATTGATCTCTGAGGTGCTCAGGGCCGATTAAAATTACTTCGGTTTTGTCTGAGTTTAACATCAAGAAGTTGCAGGTCATCCATGTTTTTATGTCTTTAAGACATGCTTGAATTTTACAGAGTTGGTTGCTCTCCTCTGGTTTTATCGATAAATATAGTTGAGTGTCATCTGCATAACAATGAAAGTTTATGGAGTGTTTCCTGATAATATTGCCCAAAGGAAGCATGTATAAGGTAAATAAAATTGGTCCAAGCACAGAACCTTGTGGAACTCCGTGATTAACGTTGGTGGTTATCGAGCGCCATCGTTTACAAATACAAACTGAGATCGATCTGATAAATAGGATTTAAACCAAATTAGTGCCGTGCCTGAAATGCCAATCGACTGCTCCAGTCTCTGTAACAGGATGTCATGGTCAATGGTGTCGAATGCAGCACTAAGGTCTAACAAGACCAGGACAGAGAGGAGTCCTTTATCTGCTGCCATTAAGAGGTCATTTGTAATTTTCACCAGTGCCGTCTCGGTGCTGTGGTGTTTTCTAAATCCTGATTGAAATTTCTCAAATAAACTATTATGATGTAGAAAGTCGACAATTGATTTGCGACCACTTTCTCAAGGATCTTGGAGAGGAAAGGAGGTTAGAGATCGGTCTGTAGTTAGCCAATACCTCTGGATCCAGAGTGGGCTTCTTCAGGAGAGGTTTAATAACAGCCACCTTGAAGGAGTGTGGTACGTGGCCTGTTAGCAGAGACACATTGATAATATCTAATATCGAGCCGCCAACTAAAGGCAAAACGTCTTTATGCAGCCTCGTCTGGATGTGGTCCAAGAGACAGGTAGGCGTGTTCAAGTAGAAACCGTTGAAAATAATTGGTCACGGTTGATAGGAGAAAATCCTCCAAATATACACCAGGGCATACAGCGGTTTCCAAGGCCATTCCACTTGAGGACAGATTGGCACTGGTTATGGGCAAGAGATTATTAATCTTGTCCCTAATAGTTAAAATCTTTTCATTAAAGAAGTTCATAAAGTCATTACCACTAAGGTTTATAGGAATGCTCGGCCCACAGAGCTGTGACTCTCTGTCAGCCTGGCTACAGTGCTGAAGAGAAACCTGGGGTTGTTTTATTTTTTCTATTATTGATGAGTAATAGGCTGCTCTGGCATTACGGAGGGCCTTCTTATATGTTTTAAGACTATCTCGCCAAACTAAGCGGGATTCTTGAGATTAGTTGAACGCCATATGCGTTCAAGCTTTAAATGACGTTGCTTCAGTTTGCGGGTCTGAGGGTTATACCAGGAGCAAACCTCCTCTTCCTCACTGTCTTCTTCTTCAGAGGGCTATCGAGTCCAGTGTCATTCTCAGAGAGCCTATGGCACTGTCAACAAGATGATCAATCTGGGACGGACTAAAGTTAGACCAGGAGTCCTCTGTTATATTGAGACGTGGTATCGAATCAAATACAGAAGGAATCGCTTCTTTAAATTTAGCTACAGCACTATCAGTTAGACATCTAGTGTAGAAACTTTTGACTAACGGAGTACACTCCGGTAGTATAAATTCAAAAGTTATGAGGTTGTGGTCTGACAGAAGAGGATTCTGTGGGAAGACGTTCAAATGCTCAATGTCAACGCCATAAGTAAGAACAAGATCAGCGTGTGGCCAAAGCTGTGAGTGGGTTTCTGTACTCTCTGACAGAAGCCAATCGAGTCCAACAAGGAGATGAATGCAGCACTAAGGCAATCATTATCAACATCCACATGGATATTAAAATCTCCAACAATAATAACTTTATCGGTTTTAAGAACCAAACTTGATATAAATTCTGAGAATTCAGATATAAACTCTGAATATGGACCTGGTGGCGGTACAGAATCACAAATCGAATTGGCTGTAGTGTTTTCCAGGTTGGATGTGAAAGACTAAGAACAAGGCTTTCAAATGAGGTGTAGTGTAATTTTGGTTGAGGATTAATTAATACGCTCGATTCAAAGATGGCTGCTACTCCACCTCCTCGACCGGTGCCTCGAGGAATGTGAGTATTAATATGACTTGGAGGAGTCGATTCATTCAGGCAGACATATTCTTCATGGCTCAGCCAGGTTTCAGTTAGGCAACATAAATCAATGTGATTATCTGATATTAAATCATTCAGTAACACAGCTTTAGATGACAGAGATCGAATATTTAGGAGACCACATTTAATAGACCTATTTTGTTGCACTGCTGAAATCACGGAGTTCCACATGTCATTAACAGGGCTCTTAAGTTTTGAAGACAGGCAAGAGTGACATATCTATCCAGGATGCTTTATTTTCATTGGTTGCTGGAATAAATCTTACCCAGATACAACAAAAGAAAGAGTGCATCTGTTGCGGGAGACTTGTGAGGGAAAACACATCTGATGCACCTGCAGTCTAGACTATATAGGGGAAGTGAGGTTTGTAATCATGAATCAAACACGTTCATGTCGTAATGCACTTTAAACTAGAATGGGCACTCGGTAGAGCGCATACCTTCGCATATCACAAGATTGGGCATTGAATTATGAACATTTTGGCATTAGTTGCATGCCAATTGGACAAAAATGTATCGTGCTATGGTAAAAAAAAGATGTTGACCTTTCCATGACCTTGACCTTGACCTTTGACCCGATTGATCCCAAAATCTAATCAAATGGTCCCCGGATAATAACCAATCATCCCACCAAATTCCATGTGATTCAAGAAGATTTGACCTGTTCATGACCTTTGACCTTGATCTTTGACCCGATCGATCCCACAATCTAATCAACTGGTCCCCAGATAATAAACAATCATCCCACCAAATTTCATGCGATTCGGTTCAATACTTTTTGAGTTCTGCGAAAGATTTTGACCTGTTCATGACCTTTGACCTTGACCCGATCGATCCCAAAATCTAATCAACTGGTCCCCGGATAATAAACAATCATCCCACCAAATTGCATGCGATTCGGTTCAATACTTTTTGAGTTTTGCGAATAACACGCATACAAATAAATAAATAAATACACGGCGATCAAAACATAACCTTCCGGCATTTTCAATGCGAAGGTAATAAACCATGTCTTGACTAAGCTGCCGATAGACGTATTTCATTAACTTTGGATAGAACCAGGCTAGCTGTTCCCTCCAGTGTCCAGCCCTAATGCTAAGATAAGCTAAATACAGGGTAAATCTCCTGAACTTAATATGCATGCTAAACTATAAAATGTAGTAATTGACACTCAGAGACTTTTTATTTTTACTTGGCACATTTCCTATAAATTCACGTGTTGGCTACGCACGCAAACAACTGACAGCTTTTATGTTTATCTGTTCTGTTTGCAGCGTCGCTTTCAATAGTGTTTGTTGTTGAGTCTCAGATGTAAGGCACAGCAGTGTGTTATGCACCCACAGGCTGTCATTTTTGCATTTTTAGAAATACTGCTCTGTTGTGTATAGGCCTCCAGTAAAGTTATCCTGAACCTTAATCACCTACTGCTAGCCTTTAGTCATTCATTGTTGATCTGTTGGCTAAATCCCATGGGTTGATATGTTTCCCATAGATTTCATCATCTGGTTCATGCGTGACCTGACGCTCACTGATCATATTCATCCTGGTCTATAAACTGACCTAAAAAAGAAAGACAACAGGTTTTTGGCCGTAAAAAGGTTTCTGCTATTTGAATCCCTTTTTAACATGCATTGTTGTATTATAATTGTTTGTTGTAAATTGTGAGCTCCAGTTACAAATGTACCTAATATGCACTCAAATCAACAAATGAAACAGGTGGCTGGTGGCTTAGGTTGTAACACACTTGTCAGAAACGAAATGTTAAGATATTCATGGATGGGGAACGCAATGAGCCATTTAACATCGGTTTAAAAAAACAAAAAGCTCACAGGAGGAAGTGACATGTTTAGCAAATCTGCTTTTGCCAAGGGAAAGATGGATTTGATCTTTCTTAACTAAAGACACAGTTGCCAGGTGTAAATGTTATCCTAACAAATCCTGTTTGATTTACACCATCACGCAGCACAGCGTAAAACAGGGTTATGAGGCAGCATTTCCACTTCTACTCAAGAGGTTTTAATGTCACAGAAGTAGGCCTAAGAGGGGAAATGAGGTAACTGTTGGGTGACCACTGACTTGCTAGTCTTGACCTGGTTCTCCTAAGCTTCAATGCATCTTTCTGTGCGATGCCATCAAAAGACTGCTATCCCACCAGCATCGTAACATTTGACCTCCTTCCCTCTCTCCCAAACACATCATCATGTGCTCTCTCACTCCATCTCTTACTCTGTCTCTTCCTCTCTGGTTCACCCTCTCTTACACAGTATGTAGGACATTGTGTGTATAAAGATAGATATTTTCAGTGTCTTGGTCCCCAGGATATATTACTGGGAAACTTCCAAAGAACAGATCGCCCCACTTTCCTGCCACTAAACTGGAACGGCCAATTTTCTTTCCTACTTGTTTGACATCTACAGACAAAATGGCCCTCTGATGTGCACAAATTGACAAAAACCTCCCCATGAAGCTGTGCATACAGATAGATAAAAGCTAATAATGTCCCTGTACATTTTAACCCTCTCGTCCTCCAGCGCTAAAGCGTCCACGTGGGGGCTGTAGGCTACGTCACAGAGAATATCAAATCTAAACTGCAGGGACCCAGGAGGGCTCGAGCAAAGGAGAATGAAGCCACTTGTTCTACGCGTGTTCTGATGTAACCATCCCGTGTGTTATTAAACTAGGATGAGCACCGGTGGAAGTACCTGGTTTTAGTTTGAGAGGAAAGGCTGGGGTACACGACAGGGTCACTTATGTTCTTATAGTGGAACTTTCGCAGAATTAGGCCCAGGACCACGATGAAAAGAAGACCAGCAAATGTGTTGTCCCAGAAACTCCCTTCTACACACCCACCTCATCATACACTCATCATGCCAACAGGAGCAAATAGCCATGCGAGCAGCTCTGTGAGACTGTGCTTAGACAGCTAATTGCTAACGCCTGCATGGTAACAATGACTGTTTGGATTCGCAAGTTAGCCTGATACTATTTACTAATTAACACAAACCACAAAATAAAGCTGAGATGAATTAGTCATTAGTTTAGCAGATATTTGGTCATAAACCAACCATTGACCTGAAGACGGCGCTAGGGATAATGTCAAAGGATCTCAAAGTTGTTACAATTAGGATTCATCACCTTGAAACCATGAATGTCTTCACCATGTATTATAAGAACTGAATATGGCACTTTTGCTCAGCCTTGATGCTTCCTATTTACTCCAGTGACCACTTGTGATATTGCAACAACAAAATCTCCTGCTGCCCAAAAAAGAATTTTCATCATTGACCATCATTGTAAAAAAGTCTGTAGAACTATTGATAGCACACCTTCAGCTGCAAACATGGTCAATTATCACTCTTTGGTTTGTATATTTTAAAGAAAAGCGGGTGAAATCTTAGACATTTTCCAAAGCCCAGTAAAAGTATTTTTTTCTAACTGAAGTCACCACTTCATAAAAACCACAATGTGCTATAAACATCCTACTCTGAGACTGTAAAGCGACTTAAAACCATATTGTAACGTAAACGAAGGCCAAAACACTCCAACTGCAAAAACACTCGCCAACACATTTATGCTTACAAAAAATCTAAAAGCTTTCATCCCGACAATAAGCCCAAAGACATCGAAGCAATGATGCTTCTCAGATTGTTTTGCATCAAAAGAAACAGTGCTGTCGGACAGGAAGAGGATTTAGAGACATGTTGGGGAAAAAGCAATAAAACAAATTCCCAGAGGGCTCCCTATATATAGACAACATGAAATTATAGTGAAGATGTGAGTGGGCGTATGAAGCTACGTAAAGACAGAAGGAAGAAATGAGCGTGTGAGCTCTTCCTGGGGGGTTAGAGTGACCTCGCAGCCTCTTCCCCTGTGGTTCAAAATGGTTTTCTTGAGGCTACCAAACCGTGCCTGAAAACACCGTGACTAATAAGGTATTATCCGGTCAACGGACTATAAAGCTCAGTTTAATACACTGGCTTGAAGCATGGCCAATTAAATCAGAAAAATTCTAATCAGCACTAGAAATGTATAAATATATTCCATTCTCTGCTGCTGCCTTTGAGCTTTTATTGTCTTCCTTTTATGGACTGCATAGGTCACCTGCAATATTAATGTGTATACAAATGCTACTACAACGTTGCTCCAGAAGATAGCTCCTTTGCTTATTGATCAAACAGAGGTCGAGTTGTTTACGAGGAGCTGTCAAATCTTGACAGCAGATAAATGTCAGAACCACAGACAAAGCAACCCTCGTTTGACTGAGCAATAAGCTGCGACTCTTATTTTGAAAAGCTTTGGCAGTAATAGTATAATATAATGTAACGGCTAATCTAATTTAGTTTTCAACCATTAGAGATTATTATCCCTTGCTTTAAAGTCACAGTTTAGGCTTGGTTAGTTAGGAAACAGTTTAAATCAACATTATGTTGTATTTTTGGGCAAGAGTTATGTATGTATATAAAAGTCTCTGCGGTTGCTATTTGAACAGGAAGTACGAGTTGTATTGTTATATATTATCTAGAAATATCTACATGTTCAGCATTAACCTGAACATCAATTCTCCTCGCGGATGCAAATGAAGTTAAATGCATACTTCATTACACATGATTAATCCTGTAATTGCTTTCCCTGTGAAATGTCTGTACATATTTTAAATACTTATCTCAGATCTTCAAATGCCTTTGTTCAGTGCGGCCAATTGTTCATAATCCAAAAAAAGAATCAACTATCACATGAAAGACAGAAAGTAAACAAATCCTTACAAATGAGAATCTGAAAATTAAAGGATGAAAGAAAAGATTGAAATGTTTTTTAGCCGATTGAAGACTTGATTCATTGACTAATTGTTCCATCGCTAACTTACAATAAAGCAGTCTTGTATCAGCACAGCCAGTAGTTCTCTGCATGCATGTAGGAGATGAAGGCAGTCAATCAGCTGCGGAGCCGGAGAGCCGAGATCCCATTTAAATAGCCTGCTAATTAATCAACGTTAATCTTCATCGCCACTAGATCTCAGTGGAACTGCTCAGAATCTGTATTTGTTTTCTGCTACTGATATCCTAAATATCACAGACTTGTCTCTCTTGTGTGGCTGAAGAGCTGAAGCGGCGGCTCGGCTCAGAGTGGCAGGACACACTTGCTGATATATCTGGGGCCGCACCGAGGGCCAAGCTGGGACTATTAGTTGGCAGCGCATGGGGAGCTCATAAATAAACAAGCCACAACGGGAGTAGCTGGAGGGGAGACGGCCTGAACATACGAGGGGCTGTGAAATATTAAAGGTGGATGCTGTTCCACGGCTGCAGGTGCCAAAACGGGAGCCCGACAATGTGGCGACCTCTAGGGCGGCCATTTGTTTTCTACAGGAAGCAAATCATTCGCCCGACTTCACATGCCCCCCTGGTTCACATTCACCGAAGCCTGCTGGATTTCTGTTTTTGCGTTTGAAGTCCCTTCAGAAAGCACCAACCGTCAGCAGAATCGGCGTAGCGGTGGAAGTTTAGATCGTGACCCGCTGGGAGTTGACCAAGCCTGGGGTTGTGATGAGCATGCAGATGGAAAAAAAGAATGGTGGTTGTTATTAAACACCTTTAACCAGGTGACAGGATGAGAGCTGTGATTAATACTCACTCACGTAACAACAAAATGAGGTAGAGTAAATGAACAGAGGGTCAACAAGCAGGACAGAACTGTAATGTTTTTAAAAAGCTTTGCTTGACAGAGTAAAGGGAGTTTTTTTGAGCTCCCTGCGGTTCAGCAGCAGCTGAATCAGCACTTCTTCCAGGAGGGTCTGTGGCTTCACGTTTCAAGGCTTTTGAATGGAAAATCTATTTCCTCCGACAGATATCCATCCCAACTAGACACTTAAATGCTTCTTTCTCCCACTTTGGAGCAATGGAGATGGGATTCTTCTTTATAGACTAAACAAATGCCAGTTGATCGGCAACACTGAGTTAACAATGAAACATACATATTTAAGATTTGGCACAGCGCAGCAGACATTTCTAATCTCAGAAGTAACACCCACACGACAATCTGTCACGACGCTATTAGAGTGGACCCAATCGCACGACTCAGACAGGAGTAACAAAGAATACTGTCTTTGGTTGGAAACAGGCTGGGTCAAAACCGGGAGATCAGTCGAAGAATCAAACAAGTCCAAAAAGGGGCGGGGCAGAGAATCAGAGGTCAGGGCAGGCAGGCAGGGTCAGAACAGGCAGGTCAGGAATAACCTCTAATAACGCTGGAGAACTTGGCACGAAAACACAAGACAATCTGGCAGAGGACAAGTGGAAGTGAGGGAGCTAAATAGTGAGGGACTAATGAGGGGATGGGCTGCAGGTGAGAAGGGCGTGAGGACCAGGTGAAGGGAATGAGGGACTAACGAGGTGATCAGAGGCAGGTGAGGGGAGTTGGACTGACGAGATGGTGTGACAGGATGAAAACAACTATTACAAAAAGGAAGGCGTGGAGCTAAACTGTTACACAATCACATGTTATTGGCTTGATATTATTCGTATTCTGCATGTAATACCTTTAATTCGTATTTTTACATTGGAGTGTTGCTATCTTCACTGAAACACAGTTGATGCATGACATCTCCCCACATCCCTGCTGGCGTGAACAAAAAAAAGGTTCACCTCCTCGTCCTTCATTTGAATAATCCACTGCGGACTTGGCCACTTTTGATGTGTGGCTGTCGCCTGTGTTTCTTGTTATCTGCCCTGAAAGCGACAGATAAGACACAAAAGAAGCCGAAGGAGCCGAACGACTGCCAGGAACAGATTAAATCGGACTGTATAAACTCCAACCTCAGAGGGGGGAAAGCATCACATGTTCACTGTTTTAATCGAAGCTATGTAGGCCAATCAATATGGCCTCACATCCTACGTCTCTGATATCTTCCTTGCTACTTTCCATGCTCTCCTCCCTCCATTTCCAGCGTGTGTCTTCTTCTCCTGAGTCTCCTCCTATAGCTCCAACCATCAAACTCAACAATGGTCTGTTCGATGAAAACTCTGCGGATATCAGAAGACGACACGTGCCGCATTGTCTGCAAACGTATGCACGTATAAGTGTGAGCATGCTGTGAATGTGTATGAGTGTGCATCTGTGCACACGTGACCATCAGACCTCCCACTCTGTGTCAGGCATGTGACATCCAGCACTGCTTTGCTGTGTGGGAACTCACACTGTCTGATGCCCAGGCGAGCTGGCAGGATATACTGTATCTCATGTATCACCACCATTCACGCCAACACGGCCCCCTTGCACTGTTACTATAAATACTGCCAGCTGTGCTTCCATTATTAATGCAGCAAGAAGCCCAAACCTCGCCTGGCCCGAACATCGCCGATTCATCATCTCCCATAAACTTTAAAACACCCACTGCTGCCTACTGCTGGTGCAAAAAGACACACATAGACAGGCGGATAAGGTGCATGCTCACACACCAACACACACTGCTTCTGTCCATGACAAGTTCAATGGTGGAGGAGGAGGCCAGCGACGAGGGAGAGAGAGCGTGAAAAACAGAAATAACGCATTGCATCTTGACGACAGATCAGTTACTGTTGTGAAAAAGACCGCAAAGCGTTGTGGATGCAGAGGGCTGGAGCTCGGAGGAGGTGGATTAAATTGCGGTCACAAATTGAGATGTAATACTGTTATTTAAAAAAGGTTGCAGAGAGAGAAAGAGGGGGAGGGGGGGGGGGAATAACAAATAAACTGTTTTTGTAATGTCAAGGCTATACGCGTTCGTGAAAAGCAGGCCCACTGTGTTTTCCCTCGGCTGCAGCTGTTTTCCGACAGGGTTGAGGAAAATAAAGACGTGCTGCTTGACACCTTTCAATCACAAGTAGAGCAAACCTGACACCGATTTGATTGTGCACAAAGCGGCGAGTCAGCAGAATTTACGACAACACCGCAACGGTACTGACAAGCTATTTGACATTCACCGTAGCATATGGACAGCTTTACTCACTGAAACATCACAACATGATGTGGAGCAGAGCAGAGAGGCTTTGATTCGCAAGAATCTTCGTGAACAATCTATTTGAAAACTTCAAATGAGATCACATACTAACCAAAGATTATTTGACTTCAATTTATCAGCGTTCACAGATCTTACACATTTAATAAAATAAACCCCTCACAGATAAAAGAACATGAAATACTGGATTGATGCTCTTGGAACGTTGCTCACATCAGATTGTGGTGCTGCTCGCACAAATTAAGGATTTCCAGCAAATGTACTTGAGGTCACATAAAGTATCAACATTGAGGTTATCTTTTTTGCTTTCTTTTTATAGCCAATTGATTATTGCAACACAATAACTAGTTCTCTTAAAATCATGTGTTGTCTTTTTAAGTGAGGAAATTAATATTCAATTTCATTCTTTACATTCAACTGTGTATATTCAGTCGCCAATCCCTTTATAGATAGATAGATATATACTTTATGAATCCCCAAGGGGAAATTTGTCGTCACAGTAGCAGCACCAATAAACTAAACACACAAGAATAAAATATAAAAAAACAGGGATGAAAGATATAGGAGTATACAAATATTCAAGTCTTACGTTCCACCTGAAGGCTGAATGATGTGCTTGCAGGTAAGAAGTTCATATCGACTGTCTTTCCCTCAGCAACTGAATGCAGCATTAGTTCCTGGGGCTGATGCTTATACTACACACACACACACACACACACACACACCCCGCCCTACACTCTGATGATCATCCGGGGCCAGCACTGCTCCGCTACTGCCATGCATCTGCTGCTGCTAAATATAGCAAGTCCAACTTTGATGATGCAGCGGTGACTGTATGGGGAATTCATTCACCTCCACCACGCCTCTCAATGCTGCAATTAGCCCGAATAAACTGAGAGTAAGTTCATAATGCATGGAGGAGTCTGCCCCCACCCCCCCATACAATTACCATAATACCATGAATGGGGTCTTTGCAACAGGACAGATGTGCTCTGTTTACTAGGAGGAAATGAGAGAGAGAGAGAGAGAGAGTGTGTGTGTGTGTGGGGGGGTCCCTTGGGAACAAAGCCTGGTTCGGCATCGACTACACAGAGACACATACACACTTACAGAGATACACAACCAAAACACTCCAAGGTGAGCACCAATATCTGTGCTTTTATAGCAAATACACTGAACAACACATCACCCGCCATAATAACCACAACCTATTTTTAAATAAGTTACCATTGGGCTCCCATTCAAAATAGTTTTGAAGTTGCCTTCTGGGTACAATGTCTGTTGTGCTACTTACAAGTTACAAGTCTTTTATGGTCAGATGCACAGAATGACACAGGGTCAGACTGGGCACTGAAATTTCTCAACACTTCATGATCACAACACAGCAAAACGTTAAAACGTGTTTGGGTACACAGAAAGTGACGTTGTCATTTTGTTCCGTTAGCATGATTTTGGTGATCCTCTGACTTTTCCTCTCGCTCCTCCACGAGTTTGACATTTGTGGTTCGGTGTGAAACAATCCCACAACTTTCAGACAGATGAAATTTGGTCGAGACATTCCCGTCCCCCCAGGATGAATTCTAATAACTCTCATAAGGTCATTCTTTGGTTTATGACTAAATACCTGCACAACTATGACTTTGTTTTCGTGCGACATGAAGAGAATGCTAACTCACTCAGCTAGGATGATGAACATTATAAACTACTTTGGCATCAGCTTGCTAGCATTGTCACAATGAGTGTGTTAGCACGCTGATGTAGCTTTTAGCTCAAAGTAATGCTGGATATTTTAGATTAGAACAATTTTTTAACATCAAAGATGACAATAATAGTAAATGTGTCTGTAAACATCACTGTCAATTAAAAATGTTATAACTATTAAAGAAAATATTAATACATAACACAAATGCTATAATGGATCTTGACTTGAACAAATAGCATCTAATAATTAATATAATTATAGCATAAAAAAAGTGTTGTACTGCCGTTGCTATTTACCCATCTGCCAACATATACAAATATATCTGCAATAATAGGAAAGCAGAATTCTGGCTTCCAATACTGTGTAGTTTGCTCTAATTTAAAGAGAAGTGTAACTGTGGGTCAGTGGTTCAATCCCCGCCCTAGTCGATGTGTCCTTCAGCAAAACATTTAACCTGTGTCTACAGTGTATGAATCTAATATGATTAGTTGCTTTGGATAAAAAGCGTCAGCTAAATGACATGTAATGTAAAAGTGGAAGCTATCATTAAATCCATGGAAAGATCAGCTCCCACAAACACTCCAAGACAATCCAAACAAAACACATAACAGTGGGAATTTAAATGTAAAAGTATACAAACCCTCACAGATTACCATAAGCTATGGGTGTCTTCGACCTCATTTACCAGAGCAGTTGGAGCACTGTGCAAATCAAATCAAAGGAGACTCGTTCATGCCAGGCGGGCGTTCATTTTCCACCTCACACCAGGTACAGAGAAATGTCCTGTAATTGCCGCCGCCTGTGTCTCCCCAACACCCCGACACTCCGACAGCCTATTAACACCAGACAGAACCATCACTCTGGTACGATGGAGTCGTCGCAGTGGAATGATTAACAGGGTAGAAAACAGAGCGACTCGCAAAGAGATAGGTGGATGGAGGTAAACGACACGGAGGGAAAGAAACAAGAGAGAGGACGACGCTGAAGTAGGACAGAGCGCAGGGGAGGCCTGTCTGTCCCAGATCGGTGGTCTCTACCGCCGGCCAGTAAGAGGGGGAAGGAATGAGTGACGAAGAAAGAGAGAAAGGAGGGAGCGCATGAGTGAAATTGCTAAATCTGGAGTTATGATCTACATCTCTGATGACGCTCATAACCCCGATGTGAGGTCCTGGGTCAGGGATGTCGTACGTGTACAGATTGTAAATCCGTAATTTGTGATATTGGGCTATATAAAATAAACTGAATTTAATTGAATTGAATCTACCCCTGAATAGCACAGCAAATATTGAAAGAAAGTTAAGCTCCACTCCTTGCCTTGTGTAAATATAACAGGAAAACTATGAAGGCTCAAAAGCTCAGAGAAAATAAGGCTCCGACAATACGACGTGAGCAACTGGACAATCAGTCCAAAAGACCCAACGTTTACTTTCGTTCCCTCTTGGCCCCTGTGGGAGAGGATTTTGAATATACACAGCTTGAAATAAAACAATTAGTTCCTAATTCCTAACTCAACATGTACCTTGGCCAAAGCCTGTTCTTCCTCTTCCAGACAGGGACGCCTGGTCTCCTGATAAATCGTCACTTTCTGAATTGAATGAAAGGCAAGAAGAGATTTTGGTCCTCCTGATTCCTGAAGAGGAAACTGCACGGTTGAGAATGTGTGTTGTGTCCCCCTGGGTGTGTGTGTGTGTGTGTGTGTGTGTGTGTGTCCTGGAACTGAAGTGTGGCACTCCACACCACTTAATGGTATTTCCCTGCTCACGTGGGCTGAATTTTAATTCATCTGCCCGGATGGCAAATCGTGACTGTTTGCTGGACCTTGACTTGATTCCTTTGTGCCACACGGCATCTGAAGTACAAACGACGTGACAATCGGTTGATCAACTCTCAACATCAGATGTGGCATCAGCTCGTTGAACCAGATCAACTCCAAATGAATTGAGCTCTGAACACAACCGTACTGGACTCAGCAGCCCTGGACCTCGTCACACGGTCCGGCTACAGTTTAATAAAGTCGTGTTGGTTTCTCCCATCGTTCAAAGGCATCAAACTTTCTATAAAACCTGGATGTCCAAACAATCCTCAAATCCGTCATATCATATAAGTGCTTTACTGTTATCCATATGTAACATTTGGAGAACAATACAGAAACAAGAATACTAAAGTCATCCTAATTTGACAACCAGAAGAGAGAATGTGACAAGCATCAAAAACTAGCTGACAAACACATGTTGTATCGCTAAAACTTTCTCGCTCCCCCTTCATACTTTTCAATGGCAATAATTGTTTTATTATAAACCCAAAGCTTTAAAGAGGAACACAGAGGAGTTTTGACAAACACTAAAGGTCCTCTCCCCTCAATCTCAAGCGTCTTCCACCTGAAATAACCCAAAGTAACCTCTGACCCCTGTTCTGAAAATGTCAGCAGTTTCTTAACATCACCCTCTACAGAGCGACAGCTTATGAATTTGGCAACCCATCCCAGGACTCTAAAAGTAAAACTTCCTATTTTACGACATTCCGCCAAAAAAATTATGTAATAGAAAAATGTTCAGGCCAGATGGTAAAGATTTCGCTGAACTGAATTTAAACAGTTTTTTAACACCATACGGATTTGAAAGACACACCACAGAATAGATTTCCTTCTATATTGTTCTCCATGTACAACCGGACTGGCTGCTGATGCTCGTAAAATGGAGTTAACAAGGATTCGCCTGCAGCTAAGAACAAGGCGGCGATAACTAGGCTCTTATATGACCAATACACAACGCAATGGAACATTTTAAAGTCACTCGGAGCATTTAGACGAGATGTAAATAGCATCGGCCTTGCCCTCTATCACATGTGATTAGTGGGACCTGCATTCCAGCCTCCATCCCCCATGAGAAACTGCAGAATGGTCAATCGATGGAGAACATCAGCATGTGAAGAGGTGTGTCTGAACTGCACACCAGCGCCGGACAGAATAATCGCGACACGTCGTCAAAAGCACCTCAAAAGAGACGGCACGCTTCTCACAAATCCACCATCAATGAACTGATGCTCATGTTTTCACTCGTACAAATTGCCCTCACGGTGCGAGGTGTTGGCCGTCCCTCCACCTCCGTGCGCCGGAGGCGACACATACCAAGCAGAGCATGGATAGCATGTGCACGTGCTAGTTACTATGACTGTGTGTGAGTGTGTGAGTGTGTGAAACCGAAGCCGAGCACACGGTCACGTCTCTGGCGCCTCAGACAACAAGTTATTCTCAGTTTAACTTTAAATGCCGCGACATTACGCTGGGATCCCGTTTCCCGCTCTTTGCGACATAGTACGTTTTTTCTCCGTGTAATCTCTTCGTCACCTTCCCGCTGGCTCTGTTGAACCGAGACAAAGGCGTCTATAGATAGACTAAACTCAGGTGGAGCGATCACGACGAGGGGCAAACCAAACACATGCTCCCTGCTGGAAGCGTGACCCTTATTCCTGCTGAGGTCGCCCGCTCAAGCGAGAAGACGAGCGGTGTGAACATCAGATTCAGGAACGCTTATCGACTCCCGAGTGCATTATATTCCACACCATTTTTAATGCTACCGTGCATCTGTGTTCCATATGTGTCCATGCATGCTCTGCCTGACACACTATTCAATAAAGGGTCATCTACTGGGTGATTGTATGCACAGGTTACCCGTTTTAATGTGAACACTGAGCGGTGAGCCGATCACCAGATCACCAGGAATGTATGTGGGAGGGATTATCAGT
Source organism: Pseudoliparis swirei (assembly GCF_029220125.1). NCBI lineage: Eukaryota > Metazoa > Chordata > Actinopteri > Perciformes > Liparidae > Pseudoliparis > Pseudoliparis swirei. The sequence continues at coordinate 7,068,999 of NC_079410.1, read as the reverse complement.
TTGACACCACCGATAAAACCAAGAGCCGACAGGTATCATCACTCATACTTCTACATGTGTAGAGCCGATTCCCCGTTCTTGTCTCGACTTGTCGGGCCTCGTCTACAAATCTGTGTCCCTCCTCACAGCTGCTTCCTCTCCCACTTTCTCCCGTGTGTCCCCTCTTCTTCTTCTTCTTCTGCCTCTCTGCTGCAAAGCTGGGAAAGAGTATTCGTCTGCTGGTATCGAGGAGGAATCCACCGGCAAACACTAGTGGGTTTGCCTCCCTTCGCGTCCGTGCATCGCAAATCCATTCAGAGGCGTCTTGATTTTCATTCACTCTATTTCTGCTGTTTGAAGCTATATTGCATGTGAGAGAAGAGTTAATGTGCTACATCAATGCAGTAAACTTCAACATGCAAAAAACCCTCCCACCTCCTGCTGCACACACACACACACACACACACACCTATGCATCCTTTTGACTCCAACACTATCTCTACACAAACATTGCATCCTATTCTCCTCTGCTTCGCCATGCACATCCCTCCATCCACCATGCACGTCTCCTTGAAGGAAGAGAAGACGGAGAAGCGGAAAAGAAAGACAGAAAACATTCTTACTGTTTTCTACAATCCCTGATGAAATACAGAAATCCCTCCTCTGGAGAAAAAAGGAAAAAAAAGGGGGGGGACAGAAGTAGAAAAAAAGAGGAGGGGGAGCCCAGCGGTTGCCAGTTGCAGAGGAATAAGGAGTGAGGAGGGGCGAGCAGGAAGATGATGAAGAAGGCTGTGGTTAAAAGAAGGGGGGTGGAGGGGGGACAGTCACTGCTGCAACAATGAAGACCTTCCTCCTCAACAGCCGCCGCCGCCACGAGAAATCACACGGTGTCCGGCATGCCGCTGTACGCTGAGGAATGGAGCATTATCCTCAGCTCCCAGCCCGTCCTCCTCCTCCAGCAGCAGCAGCAGCAGCAGCTCTGTAGTAACACTTCTATCCGCTCGGCAGTCTCCCCATCCCTCACTCGCTATCCTCCCCTCCTCCCTCCCTTCAGCATGTTCAGAATCTCTCTCTCTCTCTCTCCTCTCTCTCTCTCTCTCCTTGTAAACTGGTTGGTTGGTTTTTTTTCTCCCTCACCCCTCCCATACCTCTGGCTCTTTTTTTGTCCCCCATCCTCCCTCCATCTCCCTCTCCTCCATCATTACCCGGATACAGGGCATACCCCTCCCCCCCGCCCTCCCTTTCTTCCCCTCCTCCTCCTCCTCAGTCTATCTCTCTCTGTGTCTTTGATGTTTTGGAGTTAGTCTCTTAGCTGTGTGGAAAAACTCACACAACCGAGAGCACCAGAGAACACAGTGGGATCCAGCCAGCGGTGCAGAATATACACACACCAAACACACACACACAATTATTGGACACTCCTTTATGCGTGTCCAATAATTTGCAACAACAACAAAACCACAAACATCAATTTTAGCAATATTTCTCATTTTTACTTCCATAATCCAAAAAGTATTTCCAAATCAAAGATACAGAAACTGCACAATCTGCAGTAGTGCAGCCCACATGTGTAATCTCTCTCTCTCTCTCTCTCTCTCTCTCACACACACACAGAGAGAGACAAATGAATTAGGATTGAAAGAGATGTGTATAAGAGGATGAGGGAAGCCACTGCTGCAATGCTTATTACCATACGTAGAGAGGGGCGAGGGAGGGGAGCACCGTGGGTGGAGAGGGAGCCTTCTGCTGACGAGCTGAACTGAATAGCAAGTAGAAATCAACTCCATTACACCAATCAGGGATGAGTGAAGCATGTCAAACTCGACTCACGGCCCGGAAGGGTTAAAAACCCTTTTAGATGTTGGGGTTGAGCAGGAAGGGAGCGGGGAGGAGCATCATGTATCGTGACAACGATCCAGGAGAAGACGTGGTTTTGGAGCATTATAATCACATTCTTGTTGTTGGACTGTAAAGTCTGAGCCTGCTCGACACTCGGTGAGTCAGAAGCTCTCCTGGACCTTAAAGTTAAAAGACCGACCGCGAAAAAGCAAACCATCTGCTGGATTCTCTCCCTGGCGTGAAGAAACTGTCTGGTTACAGTTGATGTTGATGAGATACATTTCCACTGTTGACCAGATCTGCACTGCATTTTAGATTTTTTAGATTTTATTTATGGTATACTGCTTCTTTGCACTCGCAGGTCAGATGTAAAACTACATTTCGCTGCCCCAGTGCCTGTCCTCTGTGCTATGACAATAAAGTTGAATCTGAGTCTGAGTGAATGAAGCTGAGATGCTCTCCAGCTCCTGTTGTTTCACACGGTTGCAGAATTATGAAATAAAAGGCTTCTCCAAAACAAACCTTTTGAGATTCATCTAGCCCGTAGCAGTGTGCATGCTGATAAGCACTTCTTACACATCTTGCTTTATTTGATGTATCTTCTTCTGAACAATTTCCAGAATGCTTTTATGTTTTTTTGGATGATTTTTTATTTGTCGTAGTGTGTTTTCCATTTTCCTGATATTCCATGATAGGGTTTAAATGTTGCCTTTGAGTCCAATAAACTTGCACAAGCTATAATTATTATACGGTAATAATTATAATTCAGGGCTGCAGCTAAAAAGGATCTTTATTGATCAATTGTATTTTTTCTTGATTCAGCAATTAATTGTTTGGTGAATAAAACATTAGAAAACAGTAGAAACTATTACTTTATCCATAAACACATTCAATTTACCAAATTGTAGGAGAAAGAAACACAGCAGCAATATCGTAATTGAAAAGCTTTTCTTTTTCTTTTTTTTTGCTTTAAAAATCACCGGAGTGGTTAATGGATTACGCAAAAAAATGTGCAGATTAATTATCTGTCAATCGACTAATTGATTTAATTGATTTATCGCTGCAGCTGGAGATAACATCCGCTTTCATCTGCACCTGGATGAATAAAACATTGCCCACAAATACCATGGCGGCTGCATGTTTCCCACTAGTGAAGCGGAAGCCTTCACGGGGCTTCATATCTCCGATGTGGCGTGCCAGTCTGCATGTCTACCACTCAAAGGTCACAGTGACAGGCAAACCCTGACATCCCCGCTCTCGAAAGCGGTATTAATAATTATAGTTGTATCACCATCCATCACTTTATTGTCTCTCATTAACATCACATCCATCAGCTCAGAGCTCGGGCATTTAGAAACTGATGTGAATTAAATTAAACCTCCACAGCGGGGGCTGTCCACCTCTTCATTCAGCCAATGACTCATGCGGAGGTCTTTCTCACACAGTATCAAAAGTATTACATCATCTATTCCTTACCATCTGATCTATCTCTTTAAATTGGGTTTGCATTGATTAGTCCGCCTGCATCTGCCAGCACACTGCTCCTCTGACTGATTGAGTCTGCACGCAGTGGAGTTTAACTGCGTTTGCTCATCAGCCTCAAGCAGGACCCTCAGTATTAATTAGAGGAGAGTAAGCAAGCATGTGCAGAAAGCTCGGAAGGATCGCCGGGCTTCATCAAAACCACACAAGCGACTGCGGTGGATACAAGGAGACGTGGGAGTCGCCTTAATAGCAGACAGGCAGACTTAATAAAGAAAGATTGCCATAATAATCATAAGAGCAATATCCCCTGCTTGTGCAGCTGACATATTTATTCAGCCCCCTCTGTCAGACACACTGGGTTTTGTTCCAGTCATAATTTACACTAATGCACCTCAGCCAGTCGCCAGTCATTTGGAGCCTCTGCCATCTGTCACATGGGAAATAACGCACACCTTTGGAAAGCTCTCTCCTCCCAGTGTGTTTCCTCTCTCCTCCCAGAGTGTTTCCTCTCTCCTCCCTGTGTGTTTCCTCTCTCCTCCCAGCCGAGGCTTGTTTTGTACCAAGGTTACAGGCCGTCTGTGTCTCCTTGCTGTTCTGCAACGTGCAGCGCTCACATGACGGATTATGATCCCGGGGTCCTGAACATGTTGACGTCATGTGGCTACACGCACACAGTGATGCTTTTATGGAGTTGTAATGCACACAGGACGAGGAGCAAGTCGGGCGACAGGATAGTGAATAATTAAAAACGTGGGATGGTTGGAAAATATTTCATGTGGCACAAAATGTACATCTACTGGATTTTTTATAAAGCAGTAGACAAGCTTTAAAGCAGCGGTGGACGGTACATTTATTTGACAGGTTTAACTACGTTACAAAGACTTGAAGAGATTATAAAATATATATATTCTGTATTTTTCTTTCTTACAATCTACCAAGAAACCAACATAAAGGGTTATATCTAGAGATATCTGTGAAAGGTTCCACCCTCAACTCCACGAGATAAGCGTTTCCATTTCTTAAAAAAAGGCCAAGATCAGTCTAAAAACAAAAAATCATGAATATGAATTGGTGTAGCACAAATGTTTATTTATTTTCTTCCTCATTAATCATCTCAAGACCCCTCAGATTTATCTGGTGACCCTTCAGAGGGGGCCGACCCCCTGCTGGGAGGAGTGAAGCTCCACACTACAACAGCAACAACCTGCTTAACACAATGAAGCATCAGTTCTAACAATTTAATTATATTAAATATAATAACTTAACAGTCACAGGGGAGCTTTTACTGCACCACCAGCACTCAGTGTCTCTACTGCTGAAAAGGAAATACAACTGAAGTCATGTTTTCATAATTGCTTCAACCAAAGCAAAATCAATGTTTGATTAATCTCATGAATCTAAGCAGATTAAACCTGTGTACTCTATTATGACAGCTGTTGTATCCCTTAGTGTGTCAGTCCCTTCAACTACCGTCTCCAAGACGCCCGCTCCCTCACTACTAAAAGAGATAATCTCTCTCTCTCTCTCTCCATCCTTATTATGAGCTAACTGTTATACTTAGCATCAGAATTAACTGTTCGGCTGCCAGGAAAGAGCGAGGAAGAAAAGCAGAAGTGGGTCATGTGCTGCGAGAGAGGAGAGGAATCGAGGGGAAAGAAAGTAGTGAGAGAGGAAGGAGGAAACTAAAGCAGGAGGATGAACGTCAACCAGATGACTATATGAGAGCAGGAGGAAGATCAGGGAGAACTACTTGCTTTGCTATGGGCCACTTTTGCAAAAAGACAGGTCAGGAGTCGTGTAATAGACAAACATTAATAATGTATCATATAAAATGAACAAACTATAAAAAGCCCATAAATCATCTTTTTGGGAATTCTTCATTTTCAAATAAACCGACCTCTAAACTTTAAAACTAAATGAACACGACTCAAGGATTTACTTAAATAAACAAACTCTATTTGTCTATTTAACAGTGGTGAAGGTAGCAGTACCAATTTAAAAATACATTGACAAGAAAAAAGCCTCAAAGTACTGATTCTACAGAATTATATATATATATATATATAAATAATATATATTTTCACATATATATACTGATATATATACACACACATATATATATATATACACACACAAACACACACATATATATATATGGATTACATAGTATAGTATAGCATTGGTTTATACTGATGGTCAAACTAAAGACTAAAGCCGTCATATAAATGTAGTGGAGGGAAAGTAAATAGAATTGTCCAAGTTAAGTACAACAGTTGTATTTAAGCACAGTACTTGAGTAAATGCACTTTTTTTTTTACTTTCCACCACTATTCAATAGTATTCATACATTTACATTTTCTTTGTCTTGTGCAACAGTAAAAGGTTTAGCTTTGGGATTTTAGACAAAACAAGACATGTTAAGATGCCGCTTGGGTTTCAGCAAATGATTTGGCATAATTCACTATTTTGTGATATTTTATAGAACAAACTGTTGAAAGAAAAATAATAATTAATTGAAGCCATATTCAGAAAACAATGACAGTATAGTACTTTGTTTGATTATGATAGACACAATTAAATACTACTATAATATATGTCATTAGCTTTGAACAAATATAGGAATTACATATTATGGTCTAGCCTCTAGAAGCAATGGAATAAATGTCTGAACTAATCAAAGAAATGATTACATGGATGATCAATCAAATTAACAAGCTGTACAATATTGCAAACATAATGTGAATAATCACATTGTTGTAGTCTCTTGAAATAAAGTAGAGGCAATGACACAAAATAAAAAAAAAGAATTAAGTGTCTTTAATGATATAGGCTACATTTGTACATTTCTACAGCAGACTTTCAGCAAGACTAACTGCCAATTAGAAAAAAAGACAGAACGCTTTACTTGTAACAACTGAAACATTGGATAAAATGTCAAAGGCTGTGAAATTAAATACTCAATGTAAATATTCAGTTCAGTATTTTGTCCCATTAAATAAGAATAAAAAACATGTAATAGTTTGAACAATCAATGTGAAATATAAATTACATTAAAGCACCATTTCAAGGATGAGGATATTAAAATAAATAATTGGCCTTTCCTTATCAAGATGGAACAAAAGCCTGTGCAGTCACAGTGAACACTCCCGCCCACCGATGTCAAAGGGTTCAACATACAGTACATTGTGACATGAGGGGAATGCTCACGTGACTCCCACAATCTACAGCAAATAACTCTGCTTACAATATAAACATCTATTAACATGTAGCTCCGTCAGCAACAACAAAGACAGGAACTATTGCAGGTGATGGATAACTTATCCTTCGGTTCGTTATGTATAGTAATAATTAACTCCTTTGAAAGAAAGACGACAACAAAAAAGACGAAAAGAAAAGGGGAAAAATAGGACAAACGTGAGTTACTCTGTGAGAAGATTGTCAGATTTTCTTGAGTAATATCGAAATGTTTCCAACTGGGAGAACTCCCATTAAAAAGACATTGTACTATACCTCAATTCATTAAGCACAACTGGCCTGAAAAAAAACAACCATGCTTTAGTTTCTCCCACTCACTCATCCACATCAGTACTCAAAGGAGCAGCTGTTAAAAGCTGCATTTCATGTCTTCACCCAGTAGTTGTCCTTAAATATATATATATATATATATATAGTTTCAGGTCAGGAAATTATTTTACTGTACACCGTTCATGCACAAGCCTTTCATTTCATTGATGCACGAATGATCTTACTAAAAATCTGGCAGAGCAACAGTCACAGTACGACAATACAATTTACTTTGATCCCTCAAGACTTGCCTGCCTGCCTTGCATGCACACACACACACACACACAAAGTGAGAAAAGATCCGACTGAGTATAAAAACGGGTGTGAACTGTTTCGACAGGTGCTTCGAGAAGTCACAAGAACATATTAAAGAACGAGGCACAAAGCTGCCTTCTTAAATCCAACCAACACGAGTACCAGCAACCGGCGGCGGCGCTCCCGTCTAATGCCATTCGTGGAATAGAAAAAGTCGTACAGCTATGTTACAGTATGTAAGAGGGCTAACAGAGCCAGTCACTTCAAATTCTAGTCACAAATATATGTTATGCGGTTTTCTTTATGCATTTTTTTTACGCACAATTTGGTATTCTCTAACAAATTGGAGTGGATATTTCATTTCTTTAAAAAAAATTTTTACAGAAATCATACAGTAGTTAAAACACGGCAATACGCTCGCTTTACCTACAACTATGTACAAGCCATTCATACATTAACAGTCCATCAAAATAATTATTTAAAAAACCGTAGGCGGGCTTTAATAACTGGTAGACTAAGAATTACAGTGTTTACAAAAACATATTGGATTAGGGGATCCAGTGATGCTAGGGGGTACAAATCAATCCGAGTACTGGAGATCTAAGTCGACTGTTCCATCCGTCACCACTAACCTCACTCTCTTGGGTTTTGTGGCACCCATGGAGTGAGACGACGGTGCGGGTCCATAGTGAGAAGTGCCTTGGTGTTCCCCCGGCTGGCACTGTTGCTGCATGTCCTTCCTGCATTGTTCGTCTTGACCTCTGAGCCCTGAAAACCCACCCAATGAAAAAGACGCTGGGTTGGACAACTGGGGTCCGCAGGACTCGAGGACCAGTCGCCCTTGGGTGCCTGAAGGTTCCATCAGACAATGGTAGGTGTAGTTTGTCGAGCCTAATCCCGGGTAACCCTCAACCCCGTCCCTGAGACCCAGGGTCAATGAATGATCTCCGCTGAAGTTCAGTACGTAGGGAGGACCTTGACAGCCGTAAGGGAACGAGGCCGAGGAGGTTGAGGACTGAGTCTTGTTTGCTGGCGCTGGCGTACCAGAAGGTGCACCGTGGGCCATTTGGGGGTTGTTGTGCTGAGGCATGGGCGACAGAGACGAGCCGAAGCTAAAGTCAAAAGGGTCTTGCTGAGTGTAACACGGCTGCTGCTGCTTGTCTGAAGTCGACGGAGTAGATTTCTTGTCATGTGTCGATGAATAACCATCAGAAGTTTTGCTCGGGAAAAAGAAAGGTCTGGGCAGCGCCGAAAGGTTTTTGTACATCATGTTGGTTTCAACACTTTCGTGTTTGTCAGATGACATTTTACTTTTGATAAAAGACTGAGGGAAAGAGGAGTTGGGTTTGTTGTAATGAGGATTGGACATGCCGAGGTTGCCGGAGGAACCAAGATGGCCGACATCTTTTCCAAACCCCTGAACAGTCACATTGTCTTTGTGATGACCGTCTGTACCAGCACCTAGTTTCGGACTCTGCAGGGTCCTCTCAAAGGCACCTGACTTTTCACTGGGTGTTCTGGACGCGATGGTCGGGCTGCCAGCAGCCATGGCATCTTTACACGGTGCACTGTACAAGTTCTGCGTCGGGTTCCCGCCCTGATACTTAAGCACCCTGTGAATAACCGTCGAGGGTTTCTCATGGAACTTGAATGGATTGTCAGGAGGATTGGGATTTTTCACAGTGAAGAGTTGAGGAGGGAGGAATCTGTTGGACATCTGTGGTGGCGGGGCCGATTTAGTTAAGCAACTCTGGGGCATTCCTCGGACTGCGTTTGGCTGCATACTTGAAAAAGACTGGGATTTACTGGGAATGGTCCGATGGAAGGGGCCCTGGGTTTTAATGTTCGCCTGGACCTTTGATTGGCTGGTGCTCGCCCTGGCGTTCATGAAGGGTTGGGTTAAAGTAACGGGAGAGTGAGATGGAACAGCGGATTGCGCTGAACCGAACACCCGAGGCTTGCTGGCTACCGGATAGGACGGAGTTCTGAGGTCTTCTCTGGGAAGCCTCATGCCTGGATTTTTACTTAGGATTCGATCCTTTGCAGTGAAGTCAGAGTTGCTAAGACCTGAAAAACTGAACGTGGGGTTGTGTTGGATTCGGTCTTTGGAGGTATCCCTCACTCCACATTCCACAGGAATAGAGTCGCTTTTGGAAGAAATTAGACCTGGAAAGAACTGCAGATCCTCACTGGTAAAGTTATTTCCTGGACTGGGAGGGCCAATGTACGGCGTCTCAGTCGTCCACGTGTCAGACGGGCTGTGAGAGAGGGGACTGCTGAAGGGATCCGTTGGTGGATCGAGTGAACAGAGATCCGATGGGGAAGACGGAAGTATGTTCTGGGGTTGATAATAACCCTCAAAGTTGAGACACTGGAAGTCCAGAATATCATCACAGCAGTTTGTGAAGCTGGGCTCACCGGAAAGCATGTTATCCGCCGTTGTGAATGGAGGCGACTGGGACAGCGGCTGGATGACAGAATTGGGAGCGCTGGGACAGGCGGCTGGCTTTTCCAACGTCTGTGATGAACACAAGCCCTCGGAGAGCCTGGAGAGACTGTTGTCAATCTGTTGGAGGGTGTGACTCAGACAGGTGGTGGGTGTCTCAACCGGACCGCACTTTCTCGGTCTCTCCACTTTGTGCCTCTGTTTCCTTCCGCCAGTGTTCACCTCCGGCCTTCCAGCGATTGCGTCCGCTACCGAGGATATCACTTCGGTTTTATTGTCATTAAGGGGCGAGGACAGAGACAGTGGGGACAGAGACAGGGAGAAAGGGGGCGGTTCCGCTTTGAGGTGGGCCGTGGTGCTGTTCAGTCTCTGTGACGGGAACTCTTCTTTGAGCTTGCTCGTATCAAGACATCCTTTCTTTTGTTTCTCTAAATGCTGACCCTTCATCTCTTTCTTCACACTGGGCTCGACCTTAAGTACAGTTTGTAGAAGCCCCTCTTTGCTGTCCACCTCCCAAATATCCTCCGTCTTTCTGCGCAGTTTGATTACTGGCAACGGAAACCCATTTGAATCTAATTTAAGCTCTAGTTTGGGCTGTGAGCCGGTTCCAAACGAGCAGCAATTCTTCACAAAAGGATCTTCAATTTTTGTTTCTTTCCCTACAACTGCGATATCAGTTGCCATGTCAGTTTTACAACTCTCAATTTTTTCTGGCAGCACCTTGACCTCATCTACAAGTTCCTTATCAAGCTTCTCTTTCATTTCTACTTTGTCACTGGGCGTTTCACTGGGTCCACACACACTGTTTAGCTCTTTATCCGATTTAACATCCGAGGATGCATTTGTGGTATTCCTGTCGCATAACCTCTGACCTCTTTTTTTCAAATGATGCAATCTGCTCTTGGACTTCTTACTAGCGTGCACGTGTGCCTGAGCTGCCTCCATCTCCATGTTTAAAATTGAAACAGAATCCATAATCGCTTTAAAGGGGTCGCATGTCACCAACTCGTCCGCCTTTTCGGTTTTTAATGCAAAATTTTCCAATCCTGCTCCTTGCATCTCCCATACTCTCCCTCTCCTCCTCTTAAACCGGATCTTTAAATCGATGTCTGGCTTCGTGTCCTCCGAACTACTTTGCTGGAGTAACGTTTCCACCTCGTCTTCTTTTTTAGTTCTATTCGGAGCGGGATCTTTTTTTTGCTGCTTTTGGATTCGAGCGGGAGCTCGTTTGTCCTCCGCAAACGTCCCACTGTGCGGCGCCTGACCCATATCGCCGTCATCCTCATCTAGCCTCTCTATTTTACACCTCTGACCTCTCCTCAATGAATCGCTCTGCTTAAATTCAGGAGCTCGGGACCGTAGCACTCGCTTGAAGGAGTTTAGTTTCGTTGTCTTTTGGGGGTTTAACCTCTGGACTTCTGTTGTCCTTTGTTTGCGTTTAGCTTGCTGGTTCCCTTTGCTACTTTCCTCTGAACACGCGGCGGCTTCCTGTTTCAGCTCTGTAGACGAATTTAGATCAGTGGCTTCTTTGGAAGCTTGATCTGAAGCAGAGTCTATTTCCACAGAACTTCGAAATGTACGTTTCTTCAGAGGTATGTTGGATTGTATGTGTGCCTGTGTATTGGTATCTGGAAACAGATTAGTCATAGCTTTTGTTGAAACGAGTGACCTGTGAGGTAGCGGGGCTCGGCAGCCGGCCGTAGGGTCGTCGTGCCTCGGTGGCGACTGAAGCTGCAAACTGTCCTCGCTCCACTCGGTCTTCACTGTAGCTGCGGCGGCGGTGCTCACGTGTCCCCTGGTGCTTTGCTGCACTTTTGTTTTCGCTGCTCTCGGCTTCATCTTTCGCCTGCTCATCATCCTCCTCTGCACTGAACTGTGGTACCTGCCTCCATTTAGTTCAACCGCTTCCTCCTCCTCCTTGGCACATTGCATTGTTTTAGAGGCCGAGGTAGGAAACACTCTTCCTACGATATCTCTGTGTAATCTTTTATCTATTAAAGACTTATCTTTTCTTAAAATATCAGACAGCAAAACCTTAGCCTGCTTTATGACAACATCTTCTTCGTGCCGACTGTCTGGCCGCTTATTCACACTACTGGCCATTTGTTCGGATAATTTAACAACACCCTGCTCAACTATATTTTTAACACACTGCTGGTTATTTTCTCGTTTCGTTTGTTCACGGGGCGCTATTTTGCATTGGGACTCTTTCACTTTCTCTATGGCCTTGTTACTTTTACATCCCACATTTACAGATGCGGTATTTTTCGTTTCTGTCTCTTCTTCAATTTTGCATTTTACAACATCGTGCTGCTCTTTCGGCACGTCGTCTTTTTTTTCTGACACTGTTTGAATTTCAATAACCTTGTCATTCACCCCTTTCTCTGAGGAGGATAAATCAGAAACAGAGTCACTTGCTTGTGGCGTCCCTAAATTAACTTTATCGATGGCCTTAAAAAACATTTCCCTCACGCCTCTGTTACCTTCAGCTGTGCAGATATCTGAACCTCCTCCCAGTCTCTGCTGAGATCTGGACACTCTTTTTTCTGACTTCCCCGTCAGAGGTGCTGGTCCAGTACACCGGCTCTGCCTGGCCCTTGCTCTCAACTCCACTCCTCCTTTCTGGTCTTCGGAGATCCTTTCGTCTTCCACGCGCGACACCGACAACCTCGTTAGGCTGACCGTAAGGTATTGCTTCAGCGATACTAGTGGATTGTCTGTGGCTTTCTTCGTTCCGTGTGTGACTTCTATCAAGGATGAAGCTCTGGTGATCCTGTGCTCTGTCGGCACAGGTGCTGGGTGTTGGACCTTCACAACGATGCAGGATTCAATGCTGCTGGACTTGTTGCTTTGACTCTCTGCGATTACTTTTTCAATCTCGTCTTGTTTTATTGCACTGCAGTTCTTGTCACTTTCGACGGGGTGACACACAGTAGCGTTGGCCGTGTCACCGGACCCGACTTGATGCGTGAGCGTGGCTTGCACCATGCTTCTTGTTCTTGAAGAGAACCTCTTGGGAACTGCCACGACTTTAACAGATTCCCCATGTAGGCCTGCGCTGCTGGCTGCAGGTCCACTTTCCTGGTGGACCGGCATGGAGAAAGGCTTCAAGTTTACCTCACTGCTGTTATTTTCTTCACCCGCCGAATTCAGTTCACTCCGCTCGTTGTCTTCTGGGTTCTCTTCTTCCAGTTGTTGAAGCAAAGTCCTCTCTTTGCTTTTCGGATCCTTACACTTGAGTAAGAAATCCACCGAGTGGCGCCGTACTCGGATTGTGAGGTCCCTCAGAGTGAATTGGGACAAAAGTGTCTGATACTGTTGGGATGTGGAGGACTTCAAAGGGGACTTTCCCGATCGCCTGCTCTTCTCTCGTCGCCACTTATTTGTTTGACAAAACTTTCTGTTCTTTAAGGCATTTCTCCTCATCTGCTGGGTGAAGGAATTCCTTGAGGGGATGGCTATGGATGAAAGACAAGAAGCAGTTGAACTACAAGCGTCTCTTTTGCTAATGTTAAAATGTTTGTTCAACACAAGCATCGCATTCACATTTTGCCTATTTAAGCGATGGAAACACTGACATTTCAAATTAATTAAACGATCATACCGCATCTGTTTACAAATAAATACCTGGCCATGGATATCATTTGAGTGACATAAACCTGCAAAGATGCAACATTGTAATTTAAGTGACCAATTACTTAAACCAGTAGGATTAGTTTCCTAGGCGTGCGAGTTTAGTGTTCCGGGTGAACAAAGATCACACTGACTGGGAATTATATTGAATATACAAACTGAGGTAGCATTACAGCTCATTGCAAACCTACAGTATGTAGAGTTTGGAGGAAATAAAATGCTTGATAAGATCTGAAACATTGCTCCTCGAATGATGGTCTCTTACAATCTAAATCAAAACCCCATCACCAGTCGTGATGTACACACATACAGGACTGTCTCAGAAAATTAGAATATTGTGAAAAAGTTCTTTATTTTCTGTAATGCAATTAAAAAAACAAAAATGTCATGCATTCTGGATTCATTACAAATCAACTGAAATATTGCAAGCCTTTTATTCTTTTAATATTGCTGATTATGGCTTACAGCTTAAGAAAACTCAAATATCCTATCTCTAAATATTAGAATATCATGAAAAAGTATACTAGTAGGGTATTAAACAAATCACTTGAATCGTCTAATTAACTCGAAACACCTGGAAACACATTTTCAAATGTTTGATTTTGTTTTGCTGTTATAAATCTTTTTTTTTACTTGGTGTGAGGAAATATTCAAATTTTATGAGATAGGATTTTAGAGTTTTCTTAAGCTGTAAGCCATAATCAGCAATATTAAAAGAATAAAAGGCTTGCAATATTTCAGTTGATTTGTAATGAATCCAGAATGCATGACATTTTTGTTTTTTAAATTGCATTACAGAAAATAAAGAACTTTATCACAATATTCTAATTTTCTGAGACAGTCCTGTACATCTTGAATACAAAATGAAGATACAAAATATTAGAGTTTCTTTTTTCAATTGTCACGATAGATGATAAGTTAGGTTTAAACTAAAAATGCATGCGTTTAGATTAAGTAGTAAATAAGTATTAAGCATACGACTGGATGAATGAAACTTGGATTATACTGCACAAATTGTGTGAGAGTTCGTAAATGGAGGTGTTGATATAGATTTGTTGTTGTTAGACTCTTCCCCTATTTATTTTAAATCATCCCTTTTCTTAGTTGTTTTTTAAAATTCTTGGTTCACAATAGACGCAGAAAAGAAAAGCGCATTTCGAGAACATATTTGATATAAATTTGATATTTTTTGGATGAAATATTTCTAACAAATGAAAACAGAAGTGCTTCTTCAGGATTATTTAACATTGAAGTAAGCTATGTAACATGTTGCCAGGTTCCATGCTACATTGAATTATGAGGTCAGGCCGGTTACTTCAGGCTGGCTCGTACTTAAGCCAAAGTGTTGCATGTACTAGAGGACTAGAAATATCTCCTGTTGCAAAGTCGTCTCTGAGGCCCCTATTTACTGGAGCATTTATCAACCTTTCACTTGCATAATAATCTTATGGGATAGTAATCATTATTCCAGGGATTAACAAATCATCATGGTTACCAAGGAAACGGAGTGAAGGGATTATGATTTGGGTTGCAAAACCCATGAAAATACAAATGAATGCCCTTTTTTATTTATTTGGCAACTATGATAACAATGGGATGTTGCCTTTAAAGGTGTCAGTTATTAGGAACTGATGTACCTCACAGCAGTAACAGTCCAACGCTCATGTTGTCCATTGATTCCTGATAACGGACACCTTGTGGAGCATTAACCCTCACTGAACCGCTCACGGACTGCATTAGCCGGATCTGGTTGAGGTGCAACACAGCACAGAGATGTCTGGTCGACTTCCATTACTTTTGAGCAGCAGATAATTAAAGTTAAAATCAATTAAAAGATCACTCATGACTTTCGACCCGAATTAAATCTCGTCTGACAAAGAACCCTGTGTTAATACCATAATCAAAGCATTGCAGATTTAGTATGTGAAAACTTTGAGTTACAATGTGATTAAATCGACCGTATCATTTTGCTTGCACAGCATCACCATAGAAATCAGTCAGCTGACATTTCTGGAAACAAAAAAACATTTGTTCAAACAATTCCTAAATCATCAATTTGATGGTGCATTCAACAACCACCAAAGTGATGAGTAGACTGCCACTTTATGGCACTAAAAGGACTTTGGGGAAGCCACAATTGCAGATATTCTGTTTGAATTTGCTGACTTCAAAAAGTATTGTGTCCGAAAGCTCATTTTAAAGAAAATCTGACAGTGATTACCTTTAAAGATACCTGAGTGTGTTCCTTGTATGATCGGCCTCTTCTCTCTGTGATGGCGAAGATATCTCTCTCTCAGGAGGTACTTCTGCCCCAAAGGGTCCTTTGTCTCCTCACAGTCAGGCTGCTTCCCCCTGTGTTTGAAGTGACCCTCTCCGTTCCTAAAGAACAGTTAAAATTAAAAAAATAAATGTAGGTTAAAAAACAGTCCAAAAGTTGTTTTCATATACGATAACAAAAGTCTTCAGTTTTGAGCAAAACCCAAGCTAAAATAAAGACAATGTCGGAACAAATGATAGACACACCTCTCACAGGTGCAGCATTCACACATTTCATTGCCTTCTCCAAAAAAGCTGGCACCATAGTAACATGTGATCTCCTCCCCAGGTGAGATGGGTCGAATCGCTTCAACACATGCAATATTCTTCTCCCCGGGGATGAACTGGGCGGGTGAAAAGAGGAAAAGACAAAGGTTGGGTGGCCCCGTGGGATACATTAACACAGAGCAGTTAAGAAGCAGAACGAGTGCAAATCTGTTCCTA
Organism: Pseudoliparis swirei; assembly: GCF_029220125.1. Classification (NCBI taxonomy): domain Eukaryota; kingdom Metazoa; phylum Chordata; class Actinopteri; order Perciformes; family Liparidae; genus Pseudoliparis; species Pseudoliparis swirei. The sequence continues at coordinate 7,053,038 of NC_079410.1, read as the reverse complement.
AAATAAACACAATTTAAAATATGCAAAATGTCATAATTTAAGTTGTTAAGAGTTATAGAACAATCATATGTATTTGTCAAATATATTTAGTGCAGGTGATAAATAAATATAGGTTATTACCTTGCAGTTTGGTTTGCAGTCTTCATCCCAGGACAGACAACAAAAGAAAAACACAGAGATAAAAGATTTAAAGCTATTAAATGAATCCCAGCAATGAATAAAGGACTCTGTGCTTTGTTGATCAGCTGGCTGAAGTAGTAAGCAAAAGGCTCAACGGCTAAGCTGATTAACTCTCAAACATTTTTAAAAGATCTTGCCAGAAAATAGCCTCTGAGTGGACGGAAGGAATAACTCACATTTCACTGGACCTTTTGTACACATTACAATTTATGATAATGAATTCACATTTTCTCTGTGGTACAAAAGTTTAGGATCAATCTGTTATAACATGCATGTTGCTACTTCTTCTGCAGAGAATATTGTCAGTTATTATAAAATTAAAAATGAAAGCAAATTGGTGAACTGCACAAGTCTTGAATATTTAAAGAAGACATAAACTTGAACACATTTGGAATTTTTGACATCTGAATATTTTCACACACTTTCCATTCTGGAATTTAAATCTTCAATTGTTTTATTCAGTAAATTACCAATTGGTCATAGTTTGTGAAATACAAGAAATGTACTGATGTTTAAAAAAAAAAACACCCTTCAAAAACACCTGCTGTGATGCTGACACAAACAGACATTGAGCATGACACTTACGGAGGACAATTTGAAATAGAGAGAAAATAACTTGACAAGATGGAGTATTTTATGTGTAGTCTCTATTCTGATCGATGCAGAATCACAAGAACAGACTCTTTGTGTTTGGTACAGTATCTGCATAGTGTAGTGGTAATACATGCTAATCCTGCTCCTAAGCACTTGTTCTAGGAACAACGTGTGTGTGCGTGCGTGTGCGTGTGTGTGTGAAAAGAATGAGTGGCGAGTGATAACCCACTCACCATGGTTAATGAAAGCTGCAGGCCCGAGCCAAAGCTGAGTGCAGCGCTTGCGTGTAGAATACATGACACTGAAGTCATTGACTCCTGCTCTTAGCACCGCGCCGTCAGAAGGGCTCAGCTCTGCTATGCAGCCCAGCAGGACTTCCACCCGCTCTCCTGCAAACCTACGGAGCAACAATTCATGAGTCACATAACTTCACGTAAAAATGTTTTACAAAGTAACACACAGTGCAGGAAAGGTAGCAGCTATTGTTCAGCGACGTGCAGCCTTGACAAAATACAATGCATGAGTGATTACCATTGCCTCGTGGAGGTTATCTTTGCTCCGTTGGTCTCGGAGGAGTATCTGTCACAGGACTCTATCTTGACACCATTATCCAACAGGAAGGCACTGAGGTAGCGGTACACCTGCAGACATCATTGATGGTTTTGATTGTGTTCTCACACTCATGTGAGAAATGAAGGACTCAATAGTTGCGTGTTATAAATCTAAAACATATATTAAAGATGGGAGACTTCCAAACACAAATGTCATACCATGTTTTCATGCATTTCTCTCATATTATGAGTGAGTTTTATATCTACACTAATTTGTACACCTAAACATCAGCTTACGTGTTGTTTCAGCAGCTCCTGTCGATGGCTTCCCAAAGCATCAAAGAAGTCACCAGCCGGTTCACCTACTGTCAGTGCCTCAAACGTAGCGTTGAAGTCATGCGTACGCTGAAAACGCAACAGGGTCTCTTTGAGGTTACCCCAACGCCGGATCTCTGGTGGGGGACTAAAGAGGACAGAAAAGCAGAACATGGCATACATGAAGAGAGAATCAGTCACAGGACAAAGTCTAATCACAGTCAGTGTTAGTCTAAGGCGTGTAAGTGTAAAGTGACATTTTCTCAAATTTAAGATCTAGCTTTCAGGAAAAATCACCATGTAAACATGTTTGTGCTCACAGACATGTTGGTTAGCATATTTCGGGTATGATCCAAGAAGACACAAGAGTAAACAAATAACCGAAAAATCAATGAGTTGCATTTGTGTGAATGTTGCGAGTTACATTAACATTTTCAAATACCAAGTCATAAGTTCAACGTTGACTTGATGAAAGTTGAAAAGTTTAACTCGAAATGATAATCAGGAATGTGTTGTAAAGATTAATTAACGTTATCCTTCTACATACAATAGTCTAATTATGTTTGAGGATTCTCATTTCTCACTGGATTTTTAAAAAAGGTAGGGCTCGTAATCTTCTTCAAATACATTTATAATATATATTTGTTAATTATCTTTACACACTGGAAGCAATTATTGAATCAAACATGCGGACAAGAAAAATGATCTTTTATCTGTTACTGTCGCAGGACGAAGCTAACTGTGTGTATTAAGCAAATATTCTGCTTATTGCTTTAAATACACAGCTATTTTTTTCCCCCCACACTTGCAGGTGGACAGGAGCCCCGATGCATTGGAAGCAGAACGCATCATTCAAGATGAGCATGATCAAAACAAACTTATTCAATTGGTCAGATCAACATGAACACCTGGTTTATTTACCCTGCTGTTAAAGTTTCAAAAGCTATTACAGTATGTATTCTTTAGAGCTAAAACGTAGTTGATGAATCGATCAACAGAATCAGAATAACAATGTGGACAATAAACTAATGTCTTCATTTTTCAAGCAGAAATAGTGAAAGAATTCCAATATTCTCTGGTTTAAGCCTCTTAAATGAGAACATTTCCAGCTTTGCTTTGTCACATATGACTGTAAACCAAATATGTTTGCACATTTGGACTTTTGATCTCAAAATAAGTAACACGGTCACGTTTGGCTCTGTGATGGAAATGTTTTACGATACAATTAATCATTAGTGGAAAACGTAATGCCAGAGTAATTAATGTGGAAAATAATGGCTGCAGCCCTAGTGTACTAGAATTGTTGTGTTGAACCTTGTAATAGTTCCCAATACACAAACATTAGATGTAAATAAAGTTGAGTCGGCAGGAACCGTATTGAACAGACACAGGACAGCAAATAACTCCTATTTGATTCAATCCCATCCAAATAAAGAGCATTTTTAACATACGTGTCTGTATCTAGACACCTTAAGGACGGGCCTGGTTGTCATGACATGCTCATACATGGCCAGCCAAATTATAAATAGAATAGTGAAAGCTGAATTAATACCGTCTCGATGAAAGCAACAAAATAATCATAAACAATTGTTTAAATAGTGATGTGAACACTTGTTAGCTCTGATGTTGTTTGAGTTGACATGTCTGGAGTGACAAGATTACCTGATATTCATCTTGTGGGTGCTGAAGCCCAGCAGAGGGTCCAGCACCAAACCGGTGGCCAGATCATCGGTCTCACACAGCTCCTTCACACTCATTCTAGTGCATCCGTCCATTGCCTCCCACCATCAGCATGCTGCAATCACAGGGTCAAAGTAATACTGTGACAACAACAAACCCCAATCATCTTTGAGGTATGTCAGATCTCAGCCGATCTGACATAACATTAGCGTTACTTGCCTGCACACTTGTTTAAAGAAAGCTTTTCAACCCCCATCATGCAATGCGGTGTTATTAGTATTCGATATACTGTTTGCAATCACCAGTTCATGATATCGCAAAGTTTCGGTTCGGAATGTGACCGGGCACGCATTAGCTCCCATGCTCATTAGCTTAGCATGTCAGCTTGCTGGGGATATAAGCAGGCTTATCAGCTGAGCGAAGCGGCTATCGTTGTGGAAGCATTAGCGGCTATCCTAACATGACCTGCGGCTGATAGTTGCTGAAATGTGAAGCGATGTGCATTCGCAAGGATCAATACCGGCGATCTGGATTTAGTAAACATACCTGGGAGTCTTTTGTAGCCAACGAAAGTGTCGTCAGGGAGACAATTTATCGCAAGATGCCCGCTTGCTCTGGCAGAGAAAGTTAGCCTAGCAATGCAACCACCTAGCTTACCGCCGTCCTGCAGGCTAGCCCGGGCTGCCGCGTTCGAAAATGGAGTCGAGTCCCCTCGTCACTTCTGGAATTTGTTGATTTGTTGACAACTGCGAATCCCGAGCTGAATTACAAAAGGCAGAGATGCACCACAAACGACGAACAAACTAGCTTAGAATGGATATGTTATGTAGCTAGCTAACTAGCTTTGCACAACGCTCTTCTGGTAGCAAAAGTTGATGGGCAATGTCCGGTGCAACCGAACTAGGATTGGCCACGCCTACGTAGTACGCTATTGGCTGAGGTCAAGGTCAATTTTACAAATCAAACGTTTTAGACTCTGTGATTGGTCATGCCTTCTATGGGCGGGGCCACGTATTCAGGTTTACTATGTTGCGACAGAGCAGAGGTGAGTATTTACTCCAGTGATAAGTATCTTCCCTCAAACCCAGCTGACTCCCCAGTCGGAAAGATTTGTTTCTCACTAACGGTACATGCCCAAAATAATTAAAGAGCCTTCTCTGACTTATTTCAAAGAGATATTGTCTCGAATTTAAATGTCATGGTATATTAGAATCGGCTCATAAAGATCATAAGACTTTTTATTATGATAATGAAAAAAATGTTGTTAGCTTTCCTCAAAAGAGAAGCAAATACTTCTTTTTTTCATACATTTGATATTGATGTTGGATTTTGTTTTATTAATAATTAGTACATTTTTAACAAAAAAACTGTTTGAGCAATAGTATCGTGTCGAGTGTGATATACAGCTGGCTCTTTTGTTATTGTTCAATGTGTACACTCTCCCATGTGTACTGTACTGCATCTGTGTTATTTTCTTTTGTTTAATTAAAAAATATATTTTCTCCAGGACAGTGGCCTCTATTTGTCTGCTTCAAAACATCTAACACAATCACTCACATAAACAGATAACCAGTATAGAGTTGATGCTATCACCAGGAGAACTACCGCAACCTACCTACTACAAATGACACTGAAGATTAGATGTTTAAGGAAAGGAACAGTTAGTAATTTCATAATTAGTGACTCAATATCTAATCTGTTTCAGAGAGAGACAATGTATTACAATATACGGACAGTAGTTAAGGCTTAAGCAATGAGTGTTTATAATAAACCAGTTGAGGAATGTGCATGCAGAGCTGAAATCACCAAGTTAAAGGTCCAAAACAGTATTTTTAGTTTTTGATCAAAAATAAAAGTTGTCATTTCATGCACTTCTCAACTTCCTCAGAGTTTAAACTGCCAACCTGAGAGCTATTGTGTTTGCAAGTCATAAGCATTAGTGAGATATTGAGTTATTATCTCGTTTGAGAGTATTTATTAAAAGTGAACAAATCTGAATTATGGGATTTGTCTACATTTGCATCAAGGACTATGACTTTAAAGTTTCAAAGTTAGCTTTTGTTATCTCCCAAAATGTTTGAAATGTGCATATTGTTGATGCCCGATGCACATCTTCATACCCCTGAACAACTCATTTGGGTCCTTGCTGTTGGAGTCGAGGGAGATAGATCCTGACTCCAGTTTGAAAAGAGGCATTAAACGTGTTTCCTTAAAGAATTGTAATAATGAACTATATGTAGCTGAGACATTGTTTTGCATTCACATAAAGCCTGTCGACCAGTTTAGGATCTGTTTGTCACATGCTACATTTTTGTAAATACATTTTAAGATGTACAAACTAATACATGCATGCTTGTAAATTTAGAAATGAAAATATTCAAATGGCTCTGCCTTTAAGATACATTCTACCCAGAGCCACCAAGTAAGGAGAAGTTGAAAAATCAGTTTTCAAATGTGGTGGAAATTAAGAAGCCCTAGTTGAAAACCATCCAGAGTTGTGCTGCTGTATATTTCAAAAGGCGTCATGGCAGCTTCAGCTTCCACAGACAATACAAGGCCTTGAATAGAAAAACAAATTTCACTGAGTCATCACGAAGGCTAAGCTGAGGTATTAGTATTAGTATACATAAATGTATTTTGTTCTGTTCATATGTTTAAATAGTCTGTTCTGACCAGCCACACTGTAGAACACTGCACACACAACATGTGATGTTGCTGTCTGGTCAAGGCTCGTACACAAAGTCTGATTCATAAATCAACAGGAAGATTAACAAGCTGCCATGTGGCGACTTTGCTGTAGAGAACGCCGCGTTGCACTCACAGAGAAGACAAGATGGCAACTTTCCCTGCAGCAGGTGTTCCATCAGAAACTACTGCTTCTTGATGTTATCGATGCATTTGGTGCTCCAAGACTTCGAATAGCCTTTAATCAGGAAGCACACTGACTCATTAATATCTCCTGTTTTCTATTTCACGCTTACAGTATATATGGTATACAACATATTTTATTACATGCTTACAGCATCTTTTTTAGCCTATTTGTAACTGCAATTTTCTATTTTGTCATATTAACACTTATTCCCACGGATTCAGAATTTTTACTTTTGAAGGCCTGCGTGCAATCGAATACATTTCATGAATTTTGGCTGTGATCCCATTGGAAGTATCTAATATGTTTTTGTCTGTCGTTTTTTGTCTCATTGCCTCCGAAACTTCCTCGCTGTACTCACAGCATGCTTCACACGTAGCATGGTTCGAATCACAGAAAATCCTAAAAGATAAGCAAATCTTGTGTGTGTGTGTGTGTGTGTGGCCTGAGCCAGGTGACATCAAAATAAATAAATAAGTAAATGCGAACGCAGGGCCAAAGAGGCCACCCATCCTGCTGACTCATGCACAACTCTTTGACAGCCTCCGCAAAAGGAGAGGGAGAAAAAGAAAGAAAGGTTCCAACTGCTACTACATGTTACATGTAATGTGTCTCGCATCGCATTCACACACATTTGAAAAGAAAACCAGACACAAATATACAAATTCTATGTTTTATTTATATCTTGTAACAGAGACAAATTGTGATTGATTTGAAAACAAATGAAATACAAAAAAAAGTACTGTTAATTTCTTGAGTTTCTTTTCCTTAACTGTAATAATCTAATCATTTCATATCTACCCAGCAACAGTGCATGGTGCAAAACATCCCTGATTGATTTTAAAAATCCTAATAAGCTCGCAGTATCTAGCGTTAAATCTGTCAGTAAAAATAATGTGAACAAAACAGTAATCAAAGACCAGATTCTTAGAGGTAATAACATTATATATTGAGTGACAAATGCTATAAGCAGAGATTCATACAGCTATGAAAATGGCAATGAAAGTGGCCTTTATTTGACCGTTTATTCAGAAGACAGAGATCTACAAGTTCCATAATGTTTCAACACTATACATCATCTCTCACAGGACACACCTCCTAGTTTTGCATTGTTGAAGACCCAATCTCATCGCACTCGAGCTCTAACGTTATCAACAAAACAACAGACACTGCCGAACATTTTCATATCAAATCAAGATGAACTTCAAATCGGGCTCAACTCATTCCAATGTCACAACCTTAAAACTCGTGAATATCCAGTTATGTCTTTTTATTGGTGTATTTATGTACTAAATGAATATAAATACGATGTCCTCATACTATTGGTATATAATTTAAATTTCACTTCCTGAGTTGATCATACCTTCCCCCCTGCCCTCTTCTACAGTACACAATATTCAATGCAGTTAGTTTTACACTGTACGCAAATTGTTAGAAAGCCACACAGGACTCTGAATAAAGCTTACTTTACATTGATTTTTATTTTTAAAAAACATTTATTTTTCTGAGGTACCGAGTTGAAAACCTCTCGTCGGAGGGAGAAAGGTGGGGCAGGATGACAGCCGAAATTCCAGCTTCCCCACCCTCTGCTTAAGTATGTGCTCATACGCACCGCCTCTGCAACATGGAGAGCTGCGGTGGCTCATACTTGGACAGAGGGCTTTAGAATGAGGACAGACAGCTGCAAATGAAACCAGACGCACCAAATATGTCATGAGGGTAAAGTGTAATTGGGTTATTAGAAATGGGCAGTGATATACCCAGAAAACACTAGAAAGAAATCTGTTTTCATCAGTTGGAGCAGCCTGAACTGAACTATGGCGAGCCGTCACTGGGGACACCCTGCATGACAACTTAATGTACGCTAGAAGGAAAGCAGAACGGCCCAAAGAATATAAAATCTATCACGGTGTCGTCACAGGATCCGCTGATCTTTTTTTATTTTATTCTCTTTAGTCTATGGCTCTTTATGCTTATTTCAACAGCAAGCAGCGCAAATAAAGCAACTCAGAATGACGACTGCAGTCACAAGCAAAGCAAGCACTTCCATATTCTTGGCAATATAATGTACACGGCACAATTTAAAAAGCAGAAATGATGTATTAAATGCCATGAAGTGATAGCTGTTCACCTGGGAATGACTTTGCAGACAAAACGTTATGCGAGTCACCGGGAATATAGGATTACCCTCAACATATTTTCATGTCTACAATAAAACAATGATTTTGTGCGAAGGATTCCCAATTGGGTATATTTTGGTCTATTACTTACATTCTTCCAAACACCGCTCTCTAGTGCTCATGTGGCTTGCATGCAACCCACATTTGGTGTCGATTCAGATTTAAATAAGCCGGCTCTCTGTTTTAAAGATGGACTCCGCTGGTCTCGACTAGAGACCTTCAAACTGGAAAGGTCAGAGCAACTATTCATTCTCTCACCCGACAACACTTTCTCCCCAGTAGGCGCCTGGTGTAGAATATGCTTGTTAAGAGTTCAATATAAATGAAATGTCAGATAAATAGTGGTATCTACACGTGGAACATGAAATGGCACATATGTATACAGAGTTATTAACCTTTGTGAAGCATTGAGCAACAGAAGCTCAGTGACAGAGCGATTCACTTCCTGTTCCTCGTCGTCTCCCTGCCAAAGCTACGCTTCATAATCATCCAACAATCATGAGGAAAAACACGAGAAACACATTTGAAGAACAATCCTAACCAAAATATCTATTTCTGGGGGGTTTAAAAACAGGCAACATCTGGGTGAGACCAGCTTGGGCCGCTCTCGCCTCTCTTAGTCACCGAACGTCCTCTTTGGCGAAATCAAACTGAAGCAGCATGTGAGACGCCCCTCAGCTTGAATGGACTAGGAACTGGGCCAACATGAGACGCTGCAGCTTCTGTGTGCAGCGGGTGGGATCGGCCAGCCTCCTCCAGCCGCTGCGCTGCCATTCGAGCGAAGCGGAGACACGAGCGCAGCCACCGGGCGGGGAAAGGTTCGACAAACGGGACAAAGCAATGGCAAACAAAGTGATCGGCATGATGGCGTGATTTCAAATGAATGGTTATTTTTATTCATCTTCAACTTGCAGTGAACTAAAAACAAGAAAGAAATCAAACCATGTTGGTTTCATGTATCTACAAAAGAAAAAAAGGGAAGAAATAAAACAAAGAAGCAATCAGCTATTTCACATCCATGACTGCGTTCTTTAAATCATTGGTTTACGAAAGGGAAAAGAAAAATGTGTGAATCCATCTCATTGAAGGATTCAGCTGCACATATATGCACCTGTGTGTGTGTGTGTGTGTGTGGTATGTGCCGTTACCGTTTGACCGTGCAACTTGATCCCAACCCCCCTCCCCTCCCCCGTATCACAGACATACACAGACCTCTGAAACAGGATGTACAAAAGCTTGTGTTTAGCATTAAACAGTGCAGAGCCTTAACATAAACAGCTAAGACTCCTCTTCCTCGCTCCCCCCGGCCCCTCCTCCCCTTCACCCAGGATTGCAATTACATCACAGATGGGCAAGAACCCATCTCTACAAAATGACAGTGAAACAGAACAGCAGGTACAGGAGAAAAAGAAGAAAAAAAACATACATACAGAATACAGCAATTCCCTCAGAATCATTCCTACTTTTTTTTTTTTTTACACTCACACAAAAAAGTGCACGCAAACAGCCAAACAAACAGTTAAAAATTGTTTTCGAGAGAAAAACCGTGATTGAACCCTGGACACTGCTGCTTTGTTGACAAGGGAAAGACAAGTTTTGGGGAGGTATGGGAGAAAGTAAAATAAAAAATAAAGAAAAGTGTGATGCGGACAGAGGGGAGGCAGGTTGTGGGAGGGGAATCCAACGGCTGTTATTTCTTTGCCTTGGCAGCCTTGGCCGAATTTCGTGGCGGGGTGACCGGTCTCCCAGATCCCATCCCTCCCCCTCCGCCATAAGGATACAATTTCTTATCTGCTGGCTTCAGAATCTGTGAAAGTAAAAAAAAAAAAAAAAAACATTCAAAATGCCAATCACTAGAATCTGTGCATGATCCGTGCAGCAAGAGGCTGTTACACACCTGAAAGGAGCACATGAGTGTCTCATCCACGCTCATCATGGCACCGGCGTTGTCGAACTCGCCACAGTAGTTGGGGGCGGAGAATAAGGTGACGAGTTGCCTCTTAGCGAAAAACTCATAACCGTCTTCTACCACCTGAGGACAGAAACGAGGCCGTCAACGCCGCAGACTCGCTTGTTGCTACCGCTTTAGCCCAGGTGGGTGTTAATATTCAAAATAAATAAATAAAAACCTGACTAAAACAACACCGCACAACCAAAACGATAAATAAATGGACTCTCGGGCTTAATTTACAAAAATGTGCAAAGTCTTCTAATGGTCGGAGAGCCCTGCTGTTTACTTTGCTCTTTATCATGTTGCTGACATTCTCTGTAAACACGCACGCAAACAAGACCGGCCATATCAAGTTCAGCATCTGGTCATATCAATATATAGTAAAAAAACATAAAACTTAAGTTAGCTCATGTTGAGAAATATGAATTTCATATTCCTGGGTTTTGGAAATAATGGTGTTTTTAAGGTAGTATTGCCCTTTAAATAGCTTTCATATGTTGAACTGAAGTTTGATGTGAATAACGGTGCACCACGATTCGTCCCACAGCCTCAGCTGGCTAAACATTACCTGATGTGCCCTGCATATTAGGTCCATGTCGTGTTTGTGCAAAAATTTGGCCACCACATCTGCCCCGAATGTGAAGGAGACGCCGCGGTCGTTTTCACCCCAGCCCAGCACATCTTTGTCTGGATCAGCCCACAGCAGGTCGCACAGCAAACCCTGGTCAGGCACGTCTGTGGGCCGCATAACTCTGCGGATCTGCTCCATGGACTGGAGATCAGGAGAAAGGCCTGGAGGAAGCACAAACACCTCAGTCTGGTTCTTAGCAGCTAATATGCGTCGGCTAATCCTCGGCACATGGTATACATCATAGCAGAAAGTCTCACCTTCCGCCGGAAACTGAAAACACACCTTTTCCGACTATATCTAGATTAAAACACAGATTTGCACTTCAGTGGCACTTAAATAGCTCTTATTGTGGTACTTTTGTAGTTTGACTATATTGAGAAAATGTTACTTTCTGTATTCTTGTTGTTCTTAGTTTGTACTCTAGATTGAAATGCACTTATTGTAAGTCGCTTTGGATAAAAGCGTCTGCTAAATGACATGTAATGTAATAATATCATCAGAGCCCTACCTCCATGACAGCAGAAGATTTTCTCATCTACGATGGCAGACACAGGTAAACAGTTGAAGCAGTCTGTGAAGGTCTTCCAGAGCTTTATGTTATACCGTCGTTTACCTGCCAACAGAAGAGGAGCGGTGAGACCTTCGTGCAACGGTTAAGAGAACAGACATGTTGGCCGTTCGCAAAACAAAACAAAAAAAACAACAACAAAAAAAGGTCTCGACTTACACTCGTCATAAAAGCCGTAGATTCGATTAATGGAGGCGCATTCGTGGTTTCCGCGCAGCAGGAAAAAGTTCTCTGGATATTTTATCTTGTAGGCTAGCAGCAGGCAGATGGTCTCCAGCGACTGCTTCCCTCGGTCGACGTAGTCACCCAGGAACAGGTAGTTGCTTTCTGGGGGGAAGCCTCCATATTCAAACAGCCGGAGCAGATCGTAGTACTGACCGTGGACGTCACCTGCAGAGGGCAGCAGAGGAGCGCAATGTAAACGCCATAGGTGACCACAGGGTGCAGCTGATCAGCAGCTGGCAAACACACGAGCACACGTCTGGTAGGTCATGAGCAAAGCCTCAGGGATCATCTTCTCTTGCACCAGAGTCAGTCTGCGGCGTCACCGCTTCACGACTTTATGGTATTTCACACTCGGGTCTCGCCGGGTTATTGAAACTCATCGACCGCAACGGCATTAAAACTCACCACAGATTTTGAGGGGAGCCTCGAGTTCGAGCAGGATTGGCTGGCTGAGGAAGATTTCGCGGGACTTCAGGCAAAGCCCACGGATCTCACCCTCTGTCAGCTGGACATTCTTCCCTGGTCGAGAGCCCTTGACTGAATAAAAGGAGATAAAAAAGGGACAGGCGTTAGAAGGAACAACCATTAAGACGGCAAAGACGCACAGCTGCTATCGAAGCTACACGTCTAGGTGATGAAGGACATGAGGAGAAGCAAAGAAATGTAGTCTTCAGATTTTAAAGCAGACTGGGATGTAAACAACTTCCACGAGCAGAGTGCTAGCTAATTGTTAGTCTAGTAATCACAATATTATAGATATTATTTAGAGCCAATATATGCTGCATTTGAGGAAACTACCGTGACGTCTCAACCTCTTTTTGCTTTGGTGAGAGCTCAAGCTCGTGAAACCCACTTCTTCTTTCTAGACGATGTCGCTGCTGAAAAGACTTTGCAAACGGCACCGTTTAGAAACAAAGAGTAACACCGTTTCACATCACAGACAAAGCAAAGAACACAGGTCGCAACATAAAATCTCATCAAATGTAAACTGTATGTATTGTGTAATAATACAGATTACATTCTGTTCCTGCTTCTTCCACTGATGCCATCTGAAAACTATTCAGCAGGTTCATCAAGTCCCTCGTCGCGTTTTTTCACACTTTGAATGGAGCCAAATGAAAATCCTGATAGACTTGATCGAGGTTAATTTCCCTGGAAAATCATTAAAATAGCACGCGTCGTCATCTGTACGCTAGGTGTGAACAGAGATCTCTCCAATATGTTCATGGGGATTGATTCAATTGTTGTATGGGATTCATAAATTAACAGAATAATAAACTAAATAATGTTGTCACCTTTAGAAGCTAAAGTGAGACTGACGATAGGTAAATAACACTCGCAGATCTATCGCTCTATTCAAACTCGATTCCTTTCACAACTTTGGGAATGTAACTGTACTTCTTAATACAAGCAAATGTAGAGGCAACGCTACGGAAATGATGGCCGCTTAGTGAATACTTGGATTACGATTGACAGATTTAGTGACAACATCTCATCTAAAGAGGATTGAAAGACATGTCAATATTTCGGAATCAAAATCTTTCATCTCAAACTTTGATAAATCTGCTCGCAGGAAAATATTGTATTCATACGGAAACGGCGGTAGGGATCAAGTCGTGTCCAAGCAACGAACCCGAACCATAATCACAGATGTCAAACACTAAACTTTTGTTACACGCAAAGAACCTGACACCGAATCTAACACCATCCCCCAGGAAACCGACCCAGTTGTAATCGCGCTCGCAAAGCATTTACAGAGGGAGGGCGAGCGTAGAAAGCAACACATCGATGCAAAATGTTTGCACTGTCCTGAAGTAGAAACTAAAAGCAAGGCACTAAAGAGTGAAGAGTAGGTACAAATGTGGCAGTACTGCTTGTCACTTTAAACCTGGATTACAGAAGGCTAAGCTCTGACAGAGCCAGTGGGCAACAGTGAGCTTATCATGAGGGGTACAGACAATAGGCTCTCCACTGCGCTGATCAGGGAACAAAGAGCTGGACCGGCACAAAAGACACGCCACTGGGGTGCTGCTGGCAGTGCTGGAATCAACAGTTGGTTTGGGCCGGCGCTCCTGACTCGGTGCTGCTGGGTGTTCTGGCTGAGCTCGTGTGATGTCACGCTCTCGAGACACGCCGTTCGCAACACACTCGCAGAGTTCCCGTAGCTCTGGATCTACTGCAAGTGATCCAATTGAAGCCGCTCATTATCCAAACATTTAATTGGTTTGGTCTCGAAAACCCAGTCGGAAAGCGCGAGGGCTACATCGCCGTCTCCGTCGGAGCCGCGAGTTATCGATCTCCTGATGCGGCACCCACGGCGGGGCAAGTGTTCTTCACGAGTCCCGAAGAGATCAGACCTACGCGACAATAATATCAACCGGCAAGGAGCTATTCTCAGCGATAAAACTACAAATGCTGGCCAAAAAAAAAAAAAAAGGGTCAAGTGAGTTACATAAGAGGATATAAATACTTCCACTATCAGGCTTGTTTGTCTTCCCCTGCGGTTGGCAAACAACCTTATCGCGGCCCGAGTATAACGAGCGATGTACAAAACACAGAACAGCAGGCGGGGACCGCGGTCAAAGTCAAACGTCCGATGACTGCACCGACATATTTGTGAATAATCCCAAATCACCGCCACCAGCTCAGCTGAGGCGGACCACGAAGGGCCTGTCGTTAAGAAGGTAAATAAACAGAGGGCGAAGGTCAAATGCATTCAGAGCGTTAGGCCTGTGGGAAATGATGTGCACCCAGCATATCTTCTGGGTCTGCAGAGGCCGCAAGATCCCCAACCAACATACGTGATGTCGCGCCCTTGAAACGGTCACACAGACAAGTCTGTATACCAACAGCTCCAGAGGGGAGAGACATACGTGTGGAGGAAGCAGACATAATTTCAGCACCCAGTGCAGATGCAGCACAAGGACAACGACGTAGGTCACACGCGTATTTATTGTGCTCTTCAGATGAACTGTAGTCAGGTCTGTGCTTCAGTTTAAAGCCTTCAGGGCTGCTCTTACACAACCATCATGTGGATGCAGAGATTTTTTAAAAAGAGCCCCGTTTTCACTCACACACGCAACCTAAACAAAGCTTTCTCCACACAAACATACAGCGGGCGTTGGAGCGATAGTTCGTGACACACGTGTCAAGCCAAAACAAGTCTCCCGTCTTCAGCTCCTTTCTGGCAAAACCTTCCTCTGGGACTTTTCACAACTTCAGTCACTCATCAGCACAGTACGGTTAGAACATTAAAATGACTCTTAGTACTATCCTAACGTAAGTGCTTACACAAATGTGTTCTTCAAGGTGAGCACTCTAGATCAGAGAAAATGATGTAAGCATTCTGGGTGGCAGAGAAGGAAGCAGTTGGACACAGTGAGCATGAGCCAATCAGAGCATCTTTGTTTGTACACCTTATTAACAAGCCCCCGATAAAAGGTTGTGGTTACAAATTGTTATCGGATCCGTAACTGCGAAAACAAAAAACACAACACCAGTAAGAGCACGCATGTAACAGAGAATCTCTGGTAGAAAAAGGGGGTAAAATAAGGGTGGACAAACTACAATTACTAACCTGTTCTTACAGTAAGGCAGTGTCTAGGAATGTTTACATTTACAGGTAATCCTTTGCTGCCATATTACAAATAGACTTGTTTTAAACCAACTAATAACATACATTTTTCAGACGGGACATTATTTGTATTCTTAGTTGAAACCATCACTTCCTTAATTGCAAACGGTTATGCATGTTTCAACAAGTAGAAACAGCGTTATGTGTGAGAAAGTGTAATTTAGCGTAAAATGTTGCACTCCGCAACTCTAACGCCGTCCGTTTCCTCTTGATGTGCAGACGAAACGGTAACATGTCTGCATATCTAGTAAAAAACAAAACAGATGACCAAGGTGAAACCATGACGGCTCTAATCAAACATCAGCTGAGAGAGCAGGGTTGATGTGGCTCCAGCCTTTCACCCAAATCCAACCACAGAGCCCGAAAACACAGCAATCTGAAGTAGGCTACTAAATGCACCTTTAACTCAGCTGACTTACCTGGACTATAAAACACACATTCCTCTACCATGAAGAATCTGAACTAAGTGCATCGCTGCACAGTGGGGTCCTCACCTTCCAACAGACGCTGAATTATAGATTCGATGTTTAATTTGTCTGGCTCCGCCATTTTCTTTATTTTCTGACGTTCTCGGGCAGTCAAGACCTTGGCTTTCCGTGTTGCACCTTAGATTCCAAGAAGAGAAAGAACGAGACACATACTGACATATCCTCAGGGGAAAACACGCCTCAAGTCACATCGGTTATCCAACAAGGCATTGGCGCTAGCTAATCGGCAATGTGATCACACTAAAACAATGAATGAGCGAACGCGACCTAGAGCTAAGATAGCTAGGTGGCTACTAGCCGAGTAACGTAAGCTAACGCTACACATACACACTGCACGGCTGGTGACGTCGGCGATGTCAAACTTGTAAACAGATGAAAATGTCTCCGAACCTCGTCTTCGGTTTGACGGCAGTCTTTCTGGGGTGAATAATGTGTAAAAATGTGTATTCTCCGAGCTCAATCTTGGCCCCTTTCCTTCGATTCGTCCGGGTCCCTTCGCTCGTCCCCCAGGAAGTTTAAAAGAGGGCCGTGTCCTCCGACGTGTCGGCGGTTACGTAGGAGGCTGTATTAAAACCAGCTCTTCACGCTTTCCTCGCAGAGCCGTGTAAAGAGAGGGTCGCGTCAACGGAAGTTCAGAACGCGTGATCGTCACTTCCGGAAACTACTCGGCGGACAATTTGAAAGCGTACACACAGACACAAAACTGCGATTTGGGCTCAATAGTCATCAATACATGAATTGATTTACAATATTCACATATATTAACAACATTCGTATTTAGTTACATGAATTTTATGTTTTTTTAAAGTAAAAATAACTTATATTTAAGGAATAGTGTTGGAGCTATTTAATTTGACTTTTGTATTTAGGTTTTATTGTAAAGTAATATTTATTGTTTATTGCTTATTTAGGTTATATTTTGATATGTTAGTTGTTTCTTATGATAGTTGTAGTTTAGTTTAATATATTTAGTTGTAGGTTCACTGATTGGGTAACACTGGGCACCTGTGGTTATATGTAGAGGTGGATAGGCACAGGACCAGCATGCACCAGGGTGGCCAATGGTTTTTTTACCAAGGCACAGGGAAGTGTCAACATTTTGTTTGTTCTTTATTTTTTGGTTTAAGAAATAAATTGTCAAAATAATAACAGGCGGAAATGGACAGTACTTTCTTTTGCATGCGTCAACACCAAAACCCACAGTGCATCAGTGGCGGTTTGATTTATATTTTTGTTTGATTTGGGACGACAAATGCCCCTCAAGTGTCTTTAGAATTTTATTAGGAGATCCTATTAACAATACTTTTTGAAACAGTTCTTTTTTCATCACTGAAAAAGTAATATAGAATTGTAAAAGCAAATATGTTGAGAACAGGATTAGAAGTGATTTATATTTTAAATATAACAAAATATTGTTTCTAAAGCAGCAGCAGTATAATGTCTAAAACAGCAAAGTCACAATATAATCATTAACATCACACTCGAAAAAAAATCTAAAATGTCAATAAAATAAATAACATTCTTGAGTGAAGTTTAAAAATGCTCATCAATAATGTATATACAGTACATACACACATTCACACACTCCCCTACATACACACAGACACACACGCACATACATAAGTAAATACATACATACAACAGACAGACAGACAGACAGACATAAGTTTAACTGTAATGTGTTCTACAAGGTACTTTACGAGAATAATCCCATATTTTCAGCAACAATTAGATGCTATTTAGCGTGTGGATGCATATGATTAAATGTAACAAATTACAGTTAATGTAAAGTGTATGTTTCTACTAAAATCTAGTTAACATCAATGAAAATGTTCAACTATATGTGTGAGTTGACTCTCCATCACTGAGCCCTCTTACAAATAAAATTCCAAATTGATCCTACAAACCAAAACTATGTGCGTGTGGTGTCATTCTGCCTGCGTGTTTTCGAGTGTGTTAATAAAGGATACACACATTCGGTTTCACAACATTCCTTTTTGATTTCCTAATTTTATTTCCATCCCATGATCCACAAAACTCCATGTAGAATCTTGCGCAAAGCTTCTCAACCCTCTGTCTCTTAATTTCCTAAATTAGTCTCCTTAAATTCGTCATCACAGTTTCGACAGAGGGTTGGAGGGCGGGGGGGTCTTGTGCAGGTATGTTATAGCCTGGGTGGTATATATTTGTTTGAACTGCAGAGACAATTCTGCAGTCTTATAAATGATTATATAAAGACTCCTGACTAAAGACATTACAATCTTTATTTTCCTAGAAACTCTAAGGTTTCTATTCCCAGTGGTGTGCCG
The DNA here is from genome assembly GCF_029220125.1 of Pseudoliparis swirei. Lineage (NCBI taxonomy): Eukaryota > Metazoa > Chordata > Actinopteri > Perciformes > Liparidae > Pseudoliparis > Pseudoliparis swirei. The sequence continues at coordinate 7,034,863 of NC_079410.1, read as the reverse complement.
AGCTCCACAGCAGGTCTAAGGTGGAAAAAGAGAGGGAAACATACGTATAGGACAAGTCCAGTCTGGTCCACAGGTCCTCCCCTCCTGTTGGAGCACAACCCCACCCTATACCTCAAATTCCTCTACAAATACCCCATCTTGTCACACAGTCTCTTGTACATCACAAAACAACATCTTCAAAACAACGCTCAGGAAGAAAGGACAACTTCACTCAATCTTTACATTTTTTCTTATCAAGTTCCGAGGACACAGAATAAAAGGTGGGCATCTTCTTTATTATTTTTTTACTCAGATCGACAGTTTTAGCGAGTGATTCTGCAAAAGCTTGAAAAGACAGATGATAAAAGAATTGGTTGAGGATTAGTTGACGCATTTTATTCGGCATAAGAAAGAGCAAATAAACGGTTGGGAGAGAGAAAAAAGAAGCTATTAATGGCTCAGCATCATGTTTATAATGTATTTTTATTTGTATTATTGTTCTGTTTGTTTTTGTCTGTGTTCCCTGATTTTAGGATTTAAAAAAGTGTAAGAAAACTCTCAGTAATTCTGATGGGGGGAATTATTTTTAAGAATATGAACAAAACATTTGCTTTAAAATCCACTGATCCTCATTATATTAGTTACAATGTTACAATCCGCTCTGAAAGTCTGCGATCTGGGTTGGGTCACAGACGCCAAAAAGTAGTACTAGATTTATTGTAAGGGGGAGTTCTATGGTCATCAAAATAATCTCTTCTTATTGTAAGGTTAAGGATAGGTGTCTTTATGGATCGGGAGCAAAGGGCTTCCTCACACAAATTAATTTCAACATGTGTAAATAAAATACACATCTCGAGGGAATAAAACCTTTAGTTTTGTTAATTCATTTATTTATTTTAGTTAATTCAGTTTAGCACACCCCTTATTTGTTTCAAATGTTCTGTTAATATTGCTGTTTTCTTCATATTTTTAACCAAAACATATTATTTATTCGATTAAAGAAATTACAATCGAACTGTTCAAAAACATTTACTCTATAATTAATTAAATATCCCTGTGATCAAAAGTATTTCCTTCCTCATGCATCACTCTTCATGCAAAGAATTTGTGATACCCGTGAGTCCATGTTCCTCACACTTTAACTATAATTTTCTTTTGTTTGAAGTTGAATCGTAAAATTGCCCCAAGATACATAAATGACGCAGATTTTCCCCAAAAAGATTTGAGGGAGTGGCTTGGCAAATCCTGGGTGGAGACCGAGGAGGCCGCAGCCTGTCAGGACATGAATTTGTGTTGAAATGTAGCCCAAAGGAACGTAATCCTGTGATGGCCTGCCAGAGGGAACAAGTGTCTGAGTGCGTGTTATGTGATCATAAAAACTCCCCCACACACACACACACACAGCAACACCACAATAACAACGGATACATGGATCCTCCATGTTGGATCAGTGACTATGGGTGAGTGGGTAGCAGGTCCGTCTTTCAATCAGGGGGTTGGAGGTTCAATCCCTGCCCTAGTCGATGTGTCCTTGAGCAAGACGCTTAACCCTGAGTTGCTCCCTGTAGCTGCGTCTACAGTGTATGAATGTAACAGTACTGTAAGTCGCTTTGGATAAAAGCGTCAGCCAAATGACATGTAATGTAATGTAATCAGTGTAGACGATTCAACAACCCAAAGAAGAAGAACAAGAAGAGTTTGACTTAAACAGCACTTAAGCACTTGGAATTTAAAGTATTATTTAAAGTTAATATTACATCAGCAATGAAACAAAAATAAACAATGAAAAAATCCTGGTAGATCCAATTTTAAAAAGCGCCCCCCGCCCCGTCAGATGGCTTTGGGATGTAAAGTTGTTGAGAGAATTTTGTTCTTCTTCAAAAAAAAAACCCAAACCAAACATTCAGACTAACCTCAGGGCAAAAGAAAAGGTGCTGAAAGGTAGCGCTAATGTCTATTCTTGTCTCGTTACAGAATGGGACACGTCGGAGTTCAGATTGTGTCCGTGTCCCTCGGGGTCGTCGGCATGATTGGGGTCATCATCTGCTGCACTGTCCCGCGCTGGAAAGTGTCCTCCTTCACGGGATCTAACATCGTGACTGCAGTGGTAATGACAAGCTTCAGCCTCTTGTTATGAACGCTCATTAAAGAAAGCGTGTTTGTACGCAGAGATGTACAACCGACATTTAAAGCCCATCATACAGTGAATTCTTATGACTTCCATTGAAGTACAGTATATTTAACCCAATTACAAAAAAGTGAAAAATGCCATCACCTACAGATTGATTGACAGGTTTTAACTAACTTAACTGAACTATAAATATAAAGTAAATCATATTTCACCAATGGACATGAATGACATATGAAATGACTGACCTTTCATTTTCTGTGTGTGTGTGTTGAGTAGAGCTCTCAGGACGGTCTGTGGACGAGCTGTGTGGTGCAGAGCACCGGCCAGCAGCAGTGTAAGAACTACGACTCCCTGCTGGTGTTGGCCTCCGACCTGCAGGCCGCCCGCGCCATGACCATCATCAGCTGCATGTTATGCTGCCTCAGCCTCCTGATGCTGTTCTGCGGGGCCGACTTCACCACCTGCATAGAGAACGAAGACATCAAGCCCAAGATCAGCCTGTTGGCCGGCGTGGGCCTGCTGGTGGCCGGCCTCCTGGCCATCATACCCGTCAGCTGGTCCGCCCACAACATTGTGCAAGACTTCAACAACCCCCTGGTGCCTAGTAACATGAAGAGGGAGCTGGGAGCGTGCATCTTTCTGGGCTGGGCCGCCGGCGTGCTGCTCATTCTGGCTGGAGGTCTGCTCTGCTGCTTCAGCAGGCCCAAATCTGGCAGCTCCGGTGGAACCGCCAAGTACAACAGCAACGGCACCCACTCCGCCCCCAATAAAAACTATGTGTAGGGGCTTTATGCAGGGGACCACTCGGGTTTGACTAGAAGGAAGTGTGTGTGTGTGTGGGGGGGGGGGGGGCTAGTTGGGGAAAGACTTGGGGGGCAACAAAGTTGTTGACAGCAGGAGTTTTGGGGGGGAAAAGACATGAAATAAAGTGTCTGTAAATACTGAATTCTGATTGTAACTGGAACCAATTTCCAGTTTCTTTAATTATCATAGTTACGTGGGGTATGTTTTTAACTTTGAGGAGCTAGGTTGTGCATATCCTTATTTGTGAGAAAATCTATCATCTAAACTCTACAGTAAACTCGACATTTTAAGTATAGAAACCCTGTCCTGCCTTTTTAGACCCTTTTAGCCTCATATTTTACAAATAGTTAAGATCAACCCTCCTGTCCATATTTCATGTTTTACCATTTGTCTGTCACGATTCAATCTTTTTTATTATTTGCAGTCAGAAAAAGCGAATCGAAATGTGTGCACTTGTTTCTCCAAAGGTCCATGTGACATTTTAAACATTTATTAAAATATATATAAAACATTTGTTACTGCTTGTGTTGTTTTGTTTCTCGTTTTGTACAATGATGAGTACAAATTATTCAAATCTGGTGTAATTCAAACGTGTGTTTCATGTGTATTTTATTTCACAAAAAAGTCAACAGTATTTTGAAAATACAGAGGATTTTATTCCAAACTAAACGCATATATTAAAATAGGATTTTTATTTTTTATTGAGCAGACAAAGCAAATAAACAAATTCAAGCCAAACAAAACAAAACAACTGTAAACTTCTCTCTACAATCAGATTTACAACAGCTATCTCTTCTCTTATTGTCTTTCTTTGCTCCATTGTTTCTCTCTTAACTTCTACTCTGGATTTATTCGTCTCTAGTTTAATGCTTGCTCTCCAGCGCCTTCACGCGCTTGGTCAGCTCCTCTATTGCTGCGTTGAGGTCTTTCACCTCCTTTCTCAAGGACTGCACCTCCTGAGAAACAGACAGTCACAGTGTGATGACAGGTTAAGAGTTAATACCAGTTACCCGTCGAAATATTCATCAATCTAGACCACGTTGGTGTGAGTTGCCTACATTTTGTAGATATTGTCTGCTTTCTTTTCAAAATAATAGGACGATATAGGAAGAGAAAAAAGATATTGGTATTTTTTGAGTACCATATCATTCATTATATTCATAAGAAGGTAATAATAATGGTTGCATGTTGTATTCACTGTTGTAAAAATACTTGGGTGCAAGTAAAAGTCCTGCAACCAAAACTGTACAGAAGACAGTAAAATCAGTAAAAATGTACTTAAAGTATCAAAAGTAAAAGGTACCACTATGCATGTGTTATATTATTAAAATTATGTTGTTATTCAAACAGTATCACTAACTGTGTTTTAATAACTTTATATGCAGGACTAATGTTATATTAAAGTTCGATCTCTGTATGTAAAAACAGTGTTCAACAAAATAACTTGAGCTGTGAAATAAACAATATTTCCCTTTGAAATGTAGTAAAAATATAAATAAATGGAGTCAGATTTAAATGAATTGCTCTACTTGAGTAAATGTGCTTAGCTCCATTATTTTTACACTACAACATTTTTAAAAAATGTGACCACTAAATGTGACGTAGCTTTTAATTTAAACGTCTCACCCCGCTGTTATCCTGTCGATTCCCAACAGAAGCCGTTGTGGTCTTCAGGAGACGCTTGTGAACTTTGAACTCTTTGGCTTTGGTGGTTGCGACGAAGCCGTCCTTCAGAGAGATCAGGATGGGCTGGCCATCTTTTCCTTCAAACCAGTCGTCGGCTTCGACCGAAGGCTCAGGGCCGATGGTGTCTGGGTACAGATCCTCCTGGAACAGGTCGGACTGCACAGGCAGAGAAGCAAAGAGTGAGGTCGGGTTAGAAATGCACACATTCATCTTCATGCCAACAGAAACTCAGCGTGACTGATAGAAGCCCACGGAGTGTATAGTGTACCTTGCGTGGCACCGTCATGACGACCGGCTCACATTTCCTCTCATGGAGTCTGTAGAACCTGAGGGAAGAAATGTTTGTTCCTCATTTAGTTTTTTGTGTCCGCCAGTTTGAGTTAATCAGTTTCCTTTTGAAGAAGTAGACTCTTTTCCACATGAACAAGACTAAAAGACCCACAAATACGGAGCTACTTTTGATTTTATAAAGACATCACCAGAGGAGGATGCAACTAAGGACATTTAGTACAGTCTTAAGTACGATTTTGCGGTAATCTACTGTACTTTATTTTATTTATTATTTCCTACTATTTTGTACATCTCCTCCTTACCATGCAGAAGTAAATATTGCACATTTTACTTTTTAGATTTGTCTGAGAGCTTTAGTTGTTGTGTGGTTCTCACAAGAACATATCATTATCTCAGAAACAGGTGCATTGTTGTACATTAAATAACCAACAGAATATAAAGGTGTAAACATTCCACATACACACAATCCTGCCATGTCACTGTCTCTTAAATTTCAGTTTCGTTTAACTCGTCTTGCTCTGTGTTTCTACGTGTTTCTTATGTTGCTGCCTGTCTTGTCCAGGTCACCCTTGAAAAAGAGATTTTTTTATCTTAATGGGATTCACCTGGTTAAATAAAGATGTAATAATTATAATAAAATACACATAAATGCAGCAGTAATCTTCACCCAGAAACATCATAACTAATAGTTAAACACTGACAGAGAACATTTGAAGGCCCACTTAGTACATCAAGTACACTTTACTTATAATACATACATACTTTTACTTAAGTGAGGTTTTTTGAGTGAGTCTTTTACTTGTGGAATATTATTCTATTATTTCTCTGAAGTAAAGGATCTGAATACCTTTTCCACCACAGGACATGACCGTCTTTACCTGGTGATTTCACACTTGTTGATCTCCAGGCCCCTCTTGGGCATGCAGCCCATCCCCTTCTGGCTCTCCTTGCTGCTGTACATGGACAGGTAGTGGACATAAGGGGCTTCATCTGTGATCTCAAAGTAACGGATACTGCTGTCCCCCTGTGAACCAGAGCGTGAGCGTCAGCTGCATGTGTGTGTGTGTGTGTGTGTGTGGTTGGGACAGACACAGAAAGGCGGTTATTTCAACATCTAAATCTAACCTTGCCACAGAGGTAGACGATGCCAGTGTCTGGGTCAAAAAATGGCAAAAGGACGCCACTGCTGGTGTCCAGTTCCTGCAGGGTCAGAGGCTCCTCGAAGTTATTCTGTGAGAGGAGGTTCAGAAACAACGAGTTAGCGATTGATTACATCCAATACGAGATGCTGTGGGACAAAGGCTGCTGGAGCAGACTGCAGGTAAGCCGGGGACTTATTAAATTGAGCATGATGCGGGACATTGCAGAGCAACACCGCCCATTGAGCTGTAAGCTGGCAGTTGTGAAACAGCGGTGTCGTAAATGCAGTAAATAACTCCGGAATGTAACGTAATGAAAATAAAAATCTCCCAGAAAATTCTTTCTTTTTTTCTTGTTGTTATTTTCGTTGGATTTTTCAGCTCCATTGTGCAGAATGAGAAGAGTTTAACACCAGAAGGCTGTCATGTCAGCTCATTTGTATCTTCTGAAAGTATGGAAATTAGAAAACTCTACGAGGTGACTGAACATTTTTTTTGAAAATATTGAAATACAAACTGTTATTCAAAGCACAGTATTATTATTTTTAAAACAGTGATTATCAAACTTTTTTCCACAATAAACCCAATTAAATATAAGTACCGGCTGACCAGCACAAAAATAATAATTTATTTTAATACATTTAAAAATAATAATAATAATTTTGATATTTAAAAAAAACTTTCAATATCCAAACTGAACAAATGTTATCATGAATGTGATTGTGCATGTTTTTGAAGTTAACACAAAATATGACTATTGAATAGAACATGTGGTTTATTGAACTTACAGTTGCATTATTTATTGAACTTATTATTCTGTAATTATTTAAGGTATTATTCTTTTAATTAACTGAATAAAAATGTCACATTCCCCCCTGCAGTACTCAAAAGAACCCCTTGGTGTACTCGTACCCCTATTTGAGGAACACACCTGGAGGGCATCTCTACAGCTCCCTAACAAGAGGAAAAACATAATCCTGCCCAAGTTGGAACTGGTATTTCTGTTTTTAATGTCTTCTTAATACTTGTACTTAAACGTTATGTGTCTCTCTGAAAGCTGCAATAAAAAGAGTTACAATTGAAGAATGAGAAGGATGAATAATAGTAAAGTAAAAACTGTTTTTCAGAGACAAGTCTTGGACATGCAGTTGGTTGACACTCACTGGGTCCCACAGCGCCACCTGCCTCTCACTCATGCGACTGAAGCCGGTACTGAGGATCTTCCCGTCGGACACGAACACAGCCCGAGTCGGCCTGGAGCCCTCGTGAGGCTTCTCCTTCTCCTGGAGGCGAAAGAGGAGGAGCAGAGATGGAGGTGTTACAGACAGAACTATTCAGTCGAAAATGAACCACCCTCTGTATAATCTGGATGGAAATATAATTACTCCTTAATTTATGAATAAACTAATAATTTCATATTGTTACATTTAGATATTGAATCATAAATATATATCCTATATATATATATTAATTGGTTATCATTGTTATTAGCATGTGCAAAAAGATGATAATGGAAGGAATGAAGTAAACTGATAAAGCTGCAGGTAAAAACAATTCCATTTCACTTTATTTATATTAAATTATTTTACTTTTGAACTGAAATTCAAAAAATTGCTTCGGAAAATGCTTACTTAAATGTTACTCAAATTTAGGAAACAATTAATCAATTATCCAACTAGTCTTTTGACCAAAATGTAAAGCGAATTATAATATTTTAAGCAAAAATGACTAAAATGTACAGCCTCTCCAAAGGCTGTAAATGTAAGACATTTTAAAAGATTAATATCTTTAGATGTTTATTAGGCGAAAAAGGCAATTCCAAGATGTCCCTTTCGGTTCTGGGTAATGTTGATGATGATTTTTTTGTGGAAAGAATAATTAACTAATTATTTAAGAATCAAGAAGAAATCATTCAATAATAAAAAATAATCCTTGGATGCAGCTCAAATGATTACAGTCAGTGAGTTAAATGTCACTCCAGATGTTTGCTGAAAAATATAATGTAAGACTTGTTTGGCAGTGCAGCGTTCAAGGGAAGGAAAGAAGGATGGAAGGAAGGAAGGGGAAGAAACCTACAATGAGGACGGTGCCCTTGCGTGGGTCCAGCACTCGCATGGTCTTGTCCTTGCAGGAAGTGAGAATCTTGGATCCGTCCCGGTTCCAGCAGGCGCTGTAGATGAGGTCGGTGTGAACGCTGTCGATCCTCACCACTTCCTCCCCACGAGCAACGTTCCACAGGATCACCACGTTATCGCAGCCTGCATGGAGACAACAGCCACAAATCAAAAGAGGATTCACAGACGTTCATCTACTGTATGAATCAAAATAATTCCAGGTGGGTATCGCGGTAAAATGTGCATTACTATCTCATTAAAAACATCGATGTTTTGCAAGTCTTTAACACTGACTGGCATAATAGATTCAGACACGGATGAAAGCTTTCACACTGACTTCCCAAAAATCACTCAGAGGTGCTGAGTTCATTCCTGGAAAATATTCACTGATACACATGAAGTGACATGTTTGACATGTCCAGTGTGTTTGGTGAGCGCTACACAGAACAGAGAGGAGCAACTCACACAGTCTAAAACATAATCAATTTATTTTCATTCTTTAAATCAAATGCAAAAGACTAGACATGTACCACCTTTATCCCAGACTTGAAGGCTGTATCATCCAGAAATCAAAGGTTTTAACTGTATATTAGCAGCAATTACAGCTGGTCCATAATTCAATAATGGCTTATCTACAATGAATATCATGTTATCAATTCTAACCACATTGTCCTGTCCCACTGACTCCAGGTTTGTGAATCTCATTCAACCCAACATGTGTGTCGTTACATCACCCTTGTTATACAAGCCAGGAGCTCTCCGTCAGCTCATTAAACGCAGCTCCGGGTGCTCCAGGGTGCTCCAGGGTGCTCCTGTGGCTCCGGCGGGGTGTACGAGGTGTCACATTACCTGCACTCAGCAGCACGTTGTGGGCGGTGGGGTGCCAGCTCAGGATGCCAACGCGCTTGGAGTGTCCGTCCAGCTTGACCACAGGATCCGTGAGAGGCGAGGTCAGCCCGCCTTCCGGGATCTCCCAAATCTATTTAGCATGGAAGCAAATTGGATTCCGAGTTCACACACACATTAGAGTACAACATGACGTGCAAAGCGTGGTGTCGTGCTTTCGTGAAAACGTGAAAGATTGCTGTATTACAGTGGCGCCTATATACCATGACGCTGCAGTCCTCAGAGCCACTGGCAATGATGTTATCGTTGTGAGGACAGAACTCGATGTCCAGGACCGGCCCCGTGTGGCCGCACACGGTCGGGTAGGACATGTCGACGCGTCCGGACTGCAGAGACAGAAACGCAGAGAAGGATGAATTACACTCTCAAAGTATGCTTCTTCCCTCTCATTTTTTGTTCTTCTTTGTGTGTTGTGCACTGGAGCTGAATATCATGTGTACCAACACATACGCTGAAAAATTGACAAAGAAAGTGACTGTTTGAAAATACATATTGTTATGTTGTTGAAAACTAAATTAAAAAGTGAATTTTAAAAAATGGAGTATGATGGATTGTAATAATGATGATTTAGCCAAGGTGGGAGGAGGAAGTTGATAATCAGCTGATACAAAGTCCACAGCTATGCCTCCAATTACACCTACGGTATGGTAAGCGGGTTAGACATTTCTTGACCTTTTTTTTCAGCATAAACTGTTGTTATTGTCCTTAAAGCAAGACAAGAGGAACATGACAGGATGAATATTCATCTCCAAACAGGATGAGCATCTCCCCATCTGCAGTACATTTCACGCCCACTGGTCCCTTTACTCATTTGTTTCCTCCTGAGAGCTACAGCTTCACGAGCAACCGGACCATGAATAATGTGGACTCTGCAGGGTTCACCAAGTTGAACTAAAGACTTTTCACATAGAATGCAAATTAATATCGTTTTAATTGTTGTGTCGGCCAAAGTATGAAAGTCTGATAGAAAAAAACTGTATAATATGGCCTATGTTTTGCATTTTTTCTTTCTATAGATATACGATGGGCATCATCTGAGAATCTTCACATGTGGTATCAATTGTCTGAAAGACATGTTTAAATATCGTGATGCATATTTTCAATTCATAAAAAGAATGAAAAAAAAGAACAATATCACCGAGAGGGATTTCTTTTTTTTAAATCACATTTTGTAAATGTTTAAAATGTTAAAGATTAATCAAATAAAAAAATGCACCAATTATGGTTTTTACTTATTTTAATGCTTTCAGGTTTTAACACCTGAATACATTTGATAGTGTTTTAATTTAAAACACTTACAGTATATTCCTCCTAAGGGGCAGCTCACTCAAAGAGAGCAAAAGGGTAAAGCTCAGGCAACTTCAGTAAACCTTGTGCACGTCCTTTAACCCTTGTGTTGCCTTAGGGTCATTTTGACCCGAATCAATATTACACCCTCCCCCCGCCTTTGGGTCATTTTGACCCGATTCAATGTTTCACCCTCCTGTTACCTTTATATTTACTAACATATTTTACCCTTTGGGTTCAATTTGACGCCAGCAATTAAAACCTCCAGAAAATTATTAGAATTAATATTGTTTTCCAAGTTTAAGTGTGAGGCACTTTATGTTTGTTTGTTGACTACCGAAAGAACACTGACATTAAACATTGAATGGGGTCAAATTAATCCTAAGGCGGGGGGAGGGTGTAATATTGATTCGGGTCAAAATGACCCTAAGGCAACACAAGGGTTAAAGGATGGATTAACCAATGAGGAACCAACCAATTTATCTTTTAGGAAACTGAATTTAATGCTTTTTAGAGACTTTTCAAGACCTTCAGATACCGTGTGTGTATATACGACCCCGGAGGGAACATGTAAGCATCATTTAGTTCACGATCTTTGGCAAATTCAGATCTTCAGATGACCGTAAACAGTGTTTGCATTGTTCCACTTTTACAGGAAACACAATAAAGGGTTTCAAGTCACCTAACATACAAAGTTGACATAAGTGACAGTAGAACTGGGTTGAAGCCACATCCGGCCCTCACTGAGCTGACAACAAACTCCTAATATGGCAAAAACAGCAGAGCGAGTGACGTGTAGAAAGACTCAAAGTCAGCATCAAACTTCCTTATTCAGCTGAACGTGTGATGGTGACTGGCAGTGTGCACATTTTTTAAACGTAAGCATGGTGTTGAAATAAACAAACATCGGACCAGAATAATCAACGCATCCAAAAAAGTTATTGTAGGAAGTAGAAGTACACAGAGAGCCGAGCAGCAGACATAGCGCTCTCCTTCTTCTTCTCTGTGTTTCCCGTGACCCACCTTGCTCAGGGGCAACACCATGAAGGATCCTCCACCACTGGCGTCCACAATCATGGCCACAAACTTGGGGTTAACGGAGCAGAAGTTGCTGTCCCACGTCATCTGGGAGATTCGGATGTCATCGTAGCATTGGTCCGTTTTCACGGCCTGGCCGAAGACGTGACGGAACTTACTGGACCTCACCACCTGCCTGGACATGGTGAACTGGAAGATGAAGCGAGGGTTAAAATAGAGACAGGTTGGGAATGAAAAAGGGCACAGGAAGCCCAAAAAAACTGTGCATTTCAAAAGAAATACCAAATGTTGTCATTTGAATGCATATGAGTCAAAAAGAGTGACCTGTAATAAGCATAAAAGTTTATGCTCGTAGATTTCAAGTGGAAATAAAGTAACAGCCACGAAGCTGACGACACACGAAAGAGGAAGCCAACGCTTTCACAACTGCTTCCTCTAGTCTGTCTGTGGCTGTTCCCTGTCCCCTCATCGGTATACACATTGTGATTCTGTGTGTAACTTAAATTACTGTTCTTGCTGAAGTTGTGTCGATACAGTAATATGAAGATGTAATGCTGTTTATCATCAATTGAGCCGCTGTATGGCGAAGAAGAGACGCGTCAGTTACCCAAAGCGGCAGTTACACCACATCCTTCAGAGTGAGTGAGCAACACAACCACCAACCTTTCTTTTTTGCCAAATATGGTGTTTCACACACTCTGTCATTGATGTTCCCACGTGCAAATACTTACAAATACAGATCTCAGTTAAAGTTAAATAACATGCAATAAAAGCATCCTTCACTGAAGCAGAAGTGTGTCAAATAATACAGAAGTCCAAACCAATACAAGCTGGGAAATAAACTGCACTTTTTAGCAAAAGCACCACTTATTAAAATACACTGAATATATTTAGCTTTACCTCCATTTGTAGATTTTACTTCCTGAAATATGCAGCCGCGCCTCAGCTCAGACTCACGAGAGTACAATAGCGTTGCTGCATGTGCATCACAATTTAATAATAATTTAATAATAATTTAATAATCCTTTTTAGAGTGAGTCCTAATTTTATCAGGAGTCTAAATGCATGTCAATAATTTCTCTCTCTGTTGTGATGGAAAACATTGCCTCGTACCGAGGAAACAAGTCACTGCCTGGAAACAGGATAACTCAAGCCATGAGGTTTAAAGATGCTAGATTCAACTCAGTTTTTGTTGTGCTATCTTTACATGCTGTTTGTATAATAAATGTACCTATCGTCAAATGATATCTTCACAGATGTTTTATCCGTGCAAACAAGCTGCAGACAGATGCCGCGTGGCCTACCTGGGAGTCGCGTGGGGCCGATTCAGCTCAAGGAGTTTCAGAGAAGCATCAAACACCCGACCACCCGAATGAGGACTTGGAGGAGCCGGTAGGTTAAAGTACAAAACGACAAGGAGGAAGTGAGAGCTTCAAATGAAGGTGGAAGTGGGAGGTGTCTCGTTTGACATGTCAGGGTTGAACAACTGAAGAAGGCAGCGTGGAGGGGGAAGACGGTCGGAGTTTTACGCGGCCTTTTGTGAGATTATATCGAGGTTCAGATGACAGGACAGTGCGCCTGTAGATTATCGGCGAAACCCATAGATTTCTGAAAATTGCGGTGATCATTAAAGGGTTAAAAAGCATTACGAGGTCACAGAGGCTCCAGACTGAAGGGATTCACTGCTGAGAGGTCCAGAGCTGAAGGTTTACCCTGACATGTGGGAGGAAACGCTTCGATGAGACACCTGCGAAACTGTCAGTTTCTGTTTATTATCTGTACTTACCGAAAGCGTTAATATCGCTAATATAAAACACAGTTATATACTAGTAGATACTTTATATGACCCTTCTTGACTTCGCTCATACAGTATTTGTGAGGAGCTTCTATCTAATTGAAAAAATATGATACTAGTTCTAATACTTAACCCAGTTGTAAGGAAAAGACACGACATCCATGACCCTCGTGGAGAAGAGTTAACTCGTGTTCTGCGGTCAGCAAAGGGCTCGATTGAGTTGCTTCATTTGGAAATGTAGGGTCCAGTGTATCAGTTGATATCTGTCTCTCCCAAAGCTTTAAACCTTCAGGACCTGTAATGTTTAGTTGCTGAAGCACCTGTTTTCAACCTCTCACCTTGACCTTTGACCTTTAAACAACCTGTACAGTAACACGCTCTGAGCTAATCGTCTCCCTGAAGAGGTGAGGTCCAGTAATGTCTCATCTTTCTATTACAGTGAGGTCATTCAATCCGTATCACACATGCACTAACACGTCTATACTTGTGAAGACCTCCCTTTGAGGTGCTTACCCTAGCCTCCTAGGACCCTAGCCCCCTAGGCCCACCCATCAAAACTACAAGAACACCCGCAGCCCTTGCCCTAACATTAACATCTCATACCTAGTGAGATGTATTTCCTAACTCCTTCTGGTAATAATGAAGCTCTAGCATGAATTCCCCCAGGAATACTATTCTTTCGTCTGCTTATAGGCCTGGAGTTTATTTGTCATTCATCTTGCCTTTCACTCTTCTCATGCGTGCTCTCTCCTACTTTCCTTGCTGCCATTGTCTGGAGCTGTCAATCATGACATCAGCTGTTCACAGCATCCACATAATAGAGTGACACACCTTCATTCAGTGGCGGTTCGTCCATAGGGGGCGCTAGGGCGCCGCCTCTCTTAAAATGTTGAGATGGAAAAAAAAAGAAGAAAAAAAAAATACATCCTGTCAAAAAACATTATATGCTAAATCATTTAAATAGTAAATATACCGTGTTGACGCGCTAAATGTGTGTGGGAGTATGGAGGACTCAAAATGACTTAAGTATAAATAAATAAATAAATGCATGAATAAATATGGGAATAAATAAATAAATGCTTAAATAAATGTATAAATAAATAAATAAATGCTGAAATAAATGTATAAATAAATAAATAAATGTATAAATAAATGCTTAAATAAATGTATAAATAAATAAATACATATAGGAATGAATAAATATAAGTTATAAATCAACAGGAGATCATTAAATAAATATATTTATACATTTCTGTATTTCTTCATTTATTTATTTCTCTATTTATGTGTCCACACGTATTTCTTCATTTATTTATGTGTGACATTTACGTGTCCGTATATTCAAATGAGCTGGGCGGTCCGAACCTCTGTCTGAAGCATGATTGGTCACAGGAGTGTGATGCACCTGGTGTGTTGTGCTCTACTATTTCTGCCTGGCACATGAAGCTGAAGCTGGCTCGCTCAGCTAACCGTTAGCAGAAGTTAGCCTAGACAGCTTTTTGACTTCAGCCGTTTATCAATTCCAAGAACACTGAGTAGAGTCCAGACTCTCGAGGACGCAGGACGGTCTTTCTGGTCGTGTGACGTCACCACATCAACTGTTCTTGTTCATGAATTTACTCCAATTATTCACTGTAAAATACTTTACAGTGGAGTAGAATGTGTTGCGGTGTTCACTGTCGTTTGGCATATACTCCGCCCACAGTAGCCTGGTACTTGTTCCGCTTTCCATCCTGACCCAGGGTCGCTACAATATGAAGTTATGAATCTCAGTCAAATTGACGTAACGTTATCTTTTAATAAATAATAAACTCGTTGTGCTCTTTAGATCCTCCAAAACCTAATTATATCTCATGTTAAGTCAGAGCCAGCGGAGCATTTAAAAGTCCTGCCGAGATCAGGCTGCTCGCGCGCCGAGCTCAGAGGTCCGAGCAGGACCTCAAATCTCCGCATATCCTTATTAGGCTGAATCTCGATAAACCGACCACAGATTTGATGCTTAAACTACTAACTTGTCGACTGAAAACATCCTTAAATTACATTCCGTGACTCAACAACAGTAGTATTTAGAATGTACAGACAAGAATGCATAATACACGCTGTTCGCTACAGGGTCAAGTGCTAGGGATCGATTACTTCTGTCTTGCTCCTGATTTGACCAATCCTGTTCAACAATGAGAGCTCATTTGAATATACGGACACGTAAATGTCACACATAAATAAATGAAGAAATACGTGTGAACACATAAATAGAGAAATAAATAAATGAATAAATACAGAAATGTAGAAATATATTTATTTAATGATGTCCTGTTGGTTTATAACTTATATTTATTCATTCCTGTATTTATTTATACATTTATTTAAGTATTTATTTATACATTTATTTATTAATTTATACATTTATTTAAGCATTTATTTATACATTTATTTAAGCATTTATTTATTTATTCCTATATTTATTCATGCATTTATTTATTTATTTATACTTGTCATTTTGAGTCCTCCATATGGGAGACCGTCAGCCTGTCAAAAACCACTTAAGTTAATGTGAAAAAATATAATATATCGCCACTCATCCTCACGGAGAGAAGCCCCGCCCCATTTTCGGGGCACCGGCCCAACCTGTGTGTACGGCAGCGAGCAAACATTTCACAGTCGTTTCGGCAAGGACGGCTTCTCATTGGCGGATGAAACGTGAATCTTGGGCGCAAAAAATGCGCTCTGGCCAATGACATCGTTTTATTATTTCACGTGACTGGACTATTCGGCAGATCAGTGACGGATCGGCTGTCAGCTGGAGGCTCAGTGAGTAATGCGCTGTTTAGTTTCCCCTGTCTGTTGTTCCAAAGTCCTGGGACTGAAACTCTCTGGACTACAACGGGGTGAGGGATCTAAAGAGCTGCAGACAAGTGTAAAGCACGAATCTTGCCGCAGTTATCTAGCTAAGAGCATGAAGCTAACTCGCTAACAGCATGACGCTAACCCTGTTTGCAGAGCAGAGCAGCAGAAGGAGACCGAACTGAAAAGTTCTGAAAAACAGACACATTCCCTCAAGAATAATGGAAACAGGCTCGTCACAGATATGATTGACTTTAACCAGAGAGTTATTGAGAAGTTTGCCAACTTTAAAGAGAGGAGGCTACTTTTCTTTACACGTAGTGGATCTACTCTGTCAAACACCCAATGTAACATGCGATCTCTCTGACTCTATTCTGCTCTGAACCTGCGCCCCCCCCAAAAAAAATGTCACCAGCCGCCACTGCCTTCATTGTCAGCCTATCATGTTGCTGCCGTGTCTTTTTAAATACCTCTCTCTCTCTCTCCGCCTTTAGCTCTCGCACGCCCCATTAACGAGGTCTTCTCCCGATGTACGACTCAAAGAGCTGAGGTCAGCTATCGTTGCTGTTGACAGACTTTCCTTCTGTCATCGTTGGGAACATTTGATCCTCATCCACACGTACAGCTATATTGAGGGAACGAGTCACTCGCTGACATCATGCATTCCCTCTCCTAGTGTTGTTAGATCTGACCCCAATTAGAGCCTCAAACATGCCCGGTCAACAAACAGCAGCCCAGATTCCACTTATCATAGTAAAAATGGCCTTTCAGCAACATTACATTAACCGTAGAAAAAAGTATTTAATTATATGAACAGATGTACGAATTTCCAAGGGTTTTTGTCACAGAGCTGGTCAAATAACAACATGTCAGTCTCGCTGTAATACACCTGAATGTCATGCTGCACCATCACAATGATAGATAGATATCCTATATCTATATCTATTTTTGTAAATCGCAGGATTGGAGTACACATTTTTTACGATTCATCACGTGACTGGGACGGGAAAAAAATGTGAACGGGAGCGGGTGGGACCAGAATCATAATAAAAGGTCATATATAATATATATAAATAATATATAAAATATAAATAAGCAATTATAGTATGAATAAACAGGAATGGGAGTAGCCAGAGAAAAATCGGGGATGAACAATAATGTATTTCTCTTTTTGAGATTAGGAAGGGAGGGAAGTTAAAATCCACTCCTGAGTCGAGCCATAATCTCACTTTATACTTCGAAAACTTATCGTTCTTCACACACACACACACACAGACACACACACACACACACACACACACACACACACACACACACACACACACACACACACACACACACACACACATCTCAATAACATGGATAAAAGAGATAGCCTTGAGGCAGTTTTAAAAATATAGACTTCAGTTTATTGCACAATCGTTGCTGGAGACTGAGGAGTGTGAGAGTCTGTCTGTTACACAGGACAGATGTTAACGTGGGACAGATGTGTGAATGTCTGCACTCGTGCACATTAATTTACAAGCAGACTGGATAATGAGGCTCTCTGGGGATGCGGTCGGCTCCCCCATCAGTGCAGAGAACATAAATCTGACAACGTACTGATCTCATGGTTGCGTGGGTTCTGCTGGAGAACTCATACACACATGTGAACATATACACGGTCGGGAAATATTAAATAATCAACCCAGGAGAACAACAGTTTTACAAACTGTGGGTTATTTCCATGTGCCTGCGGCGTGGCTGCAGTAATGCCGTTGCAGTGCACATGGACCTCCTCTAGATGGAGCCACACTTACTCCGCTGTCAGTTGAAAACGTTGCAAGATGTGATAACAGACAGACCCTCCAGAAAGCTCCCTTCATCCTAAAGGACAGGCCTCGTCTCATTATCTGTACACATAGACCAGTGTCGTCGTTAAGGATCCACAGAATAACAGTAATCAGAATAATCAGTATATAACAATACAGGTAGTCCATTATAAACAGGTCATAAACAGGCTATCCGGCACCTGTGTTTTATATTAAAAAATGAATTTTGTTTCGTTAGTGACGTGTGATGTCTTTTTTCTTCTGCTTCTTCTTCATTTAACATACAGACAAAAGGACAAAGAGCAATATTTCTGGCCAGGTTCCACTCGTGCAACATGGATTTGAGAGAAATACCTCCCCTTTCCACCTTTTGTCTCCCTTCTGTCCAATCGGTGAGCCAGTAACGAACAGACTGGACGAAGAGGGCAGGTGGAGGTGGAGGAGGAGGGTCTCGCGGCCATGTTTCAGACAGTGGAGCTCAGGGCCCTGGATGTTACAGCTACTGTTATGGCACCCTGAGAAGTGGGAGACCCAGGATGTTGGAGCCGAGCCCTCCGCGACGGCGGATCCGAGAGCTCGGCCAACGGACGCATATATCGACTTTCCCGTTGCATATCCTTCGGCTGATAATGCATAGATAGACCAGCGGTAGTCACGAGCTATTCACACGCTCGCCAAGATTCAAAATCCGTCTCTCCCACGCGTCGAGAAAAAGTGGTTCCATTTAAATGATCAGAAGCATTCTTAGTTGGGGTCACACAAGGTCAAACAACTCTACATCACCACTGAAACCAATTCCCCCCCGTGTGTCGTTCACATACATTTGGACACAGCGAAGCAAACACACGTCGTTGATATCAACCGGAAGTCGCTCTACGGGGCACACCCTTAATCCCGTTTCTTCCTATGCTATATTATATTCCCCTAACATATTGTGTACGTATCAAATATGGATCTGGGTATATTGTTTGCACTGTATGGATATATGATCTACATACATGTATTTACAGTATTTATATGGACTTTAAATAGGTTTCAGAATTATAATTTACTTTAATGCAGAGCCCTTTTGAGAACAATGAGCAGCGCCCGCCCCCCCCCCCCCCCCACGTCTCGGAGTGAGTGACTCTGTGGCTATGACGAACAAACGACAAGCGAACGCTATGAGACGTCGGTGTCTGATTTATACCTACTTTCATGCATTATTATCAGTTTAATTTGTTGTCCAATAATACATTAGTTTCCGCTTTTACATTGCACCGCGGTCAGTGTCGTTAATAATCACTGTGTCAGAGTGAGATTCTGTATAGAGGGGGTGGGGGGGCGGGCTGAGGCGAGTGTACGTGATCGCGACTGTGGGAAATCCTCCTTCGCCGATGAGTCGCGGGAAGCAGAGGGCGTGCTACACCTCAGACACGCTGCTGATTTGGCAAAATGAAGCGAGTCTTACGGGATCGGCAACCCGTCTGCGGCCGTCGGCTTCACGTCATTCAGAAAGTAAGGAGTGCCTTTCGGAAAAAAAGACGCCTCACTTCAAACACGAGTCTCGAGAGCAAGTTGCTTTTTTTACTCAAGACTAGTGACTGAAGTACCACGAAAGAGCAAAACATGGGCATTCACACAGAAAGTGGTGAAAGTGAGACGTGACGTGAGGGCACAGGGTTCATTCCCGTCTGGGGGGGGGGTCAGCTTCATAAAGTGCAACTCCACTTTAACCTTTGCTCGGGTGGATGAAAAAAAAAAAGTGCTACTGCAGAGCAAAAGCGTCGCACTTAAATAAGAAAGCGTAAATAAAGTCAATAATGTGCACCATTCTGTGGCAGTAACGACTGATGTTTATAAACCATCACCATCGAGAGCCGATGTACAAATAGACATCCAAATACCGTCGAACGATCTTTAAAAAC
Organism: Pseudoliparis swirei; assembly: GCF_029220125.1. Taxonomy (NCBI): domain Eukaryota; kingdom Metazoa; phylum Chordata; class Actinopteri; order Perciformes; family Liparidae; genus Pseudoliparis; species Pseudoliparis swirei. Next base: position 7,015,134 of record NC_079410.1, on the reverse strand, counting down.
AGAGCACATTAGACACAGATACCATCTCTAGAAGAGGGCGGCGCGGGTTTCTAATGTCACTAAAATGTGTTTTTTCTTGGCTGATTATTGTGAATGTGGTAGGAATGGCAACGCTTAGAGACAGACTTGCTCTGCGATATTACTGCGTGACCGAGGAGTCAAAATTGTTGGAAACAGAAGAGTGTGTGGAGAACATGAGGAGCTAATCCTTGGGATTTTCTCTGACCTCTAATTTGACCTGTCGGCCTGTGATCCTGCACAGCAACAACGCAAACAGTTTAAGCAGCTGACAGCAAATAAATAAAACACAATAAATATAATATATATATACATATTTCATTAGTGTTTTGTGCATATTGTGCCAATAAGCAGGTCTTTTTTCTCTGCAATTCATCTAAACCGGGTCGAATTGTTTAGGAACTTCGAATTATATTTAAAAGATATTAAAAAGTTGGCAATTTTTAAGTAGAAACTGCTTAATCTCACGCTCTAATGTACACATGGTGGCATTTCAGTGTAAAACTCAGTGTGCCCGTTTGTTTTCTACAGAAACTTCAAAGTTACACAACCTCATCTTCCATTTAAGGAAATAGTAACAACATTAGTTGGTTGAAGAAATGCCTGAATTTCACTGTCACTGGGCTCAGGTGAGAATAAAACAGTTGCACAATATGATTGTAACGTGTGGTACGAACCACCTAAAGCAAGTCAAGCTCAAATGTGCTCCTACGCTCAGGAATGAACCCCCTCCCCCGTCTTATATTCCTCGTCATCTTGCGACGGTGAGGATGAATCAGTTTGACACGTAAAGAAGTCGTGGCACAAAACAGACAGAACAGCCGCTTCCAGGAAAACTCCGTGGAAACTCTAGAAGTGCTTTGTGCCACACTGACAGTATGTACATGTAGTATAAAAATATAGGCGTGAGGGTGTCTGAGTGTGCGTTGTGTGTGTGTGTGTGTGATGAGTTGAGCTATGGATGTGCTGCATAGGTAGCAACAGTGACATCTGAGGAACTCGCGCGTGTGATATCTTCTTAACCGACCGCATCGAGTAAAACTTCAATTGTTACGCGAAGGCTTGAAACTTACCTTTTAGGGCCTTTTCTTAAGACGCTTTAGTGTTCAATACTCAGTCGCGTTAGTGTTTAAAACCTTTCCGTTGAGCTGTGTGTGTGTGTGTGTCCGGATACACCTGTGCGTCCACGTTGACGGAGACTGAAAGAGTCGAAATGCTTGTGCGTGTTACTCGACATACTTTTGCACAAAGTACCAAGATGGACGTAGATATGAACCTTCTGAGTTTGAACCACAGTGTCTCACCTCGCTGCATCAGGTCCACCCCCCCTCCCCTCAAAGGTCCTTTCACCTGTTACACAGCAAAGTGCTCCTTGTGAGGGGTCCGGGGGGCTGCAGGAGTGTGTGTGTGTGTGTGGGGGGGGGGGAGGGGTCAGTCTGAGGGACAGTTGTAGGTGTTGATCCACAGCAGGTCGTCCAGCACGCCCCAGTGCAGGTACAGGATGGAGCCCACCACCAGCACGTGCATGATCTGGTGGCTGTTGCACCAGTAGTCAAAGAGGCCCGGGCTGAAGCGCTCAGGGATGCGCGTGATGTTGATGATCCCGCCGAGCACGGCCAGCGCGTCCATCGTCAGGAAGTGGCGCAGCGAGGTGGGGCTGCCGCCGCCGACGCCCGCCCAGCGCAGCAGGAAGAAGGAGAAGCGGAACAGCGCCTGCGAGGCGAAGGAGCGCAGCCGGCGAGCGCTGCTCCGAGCCGTGACGGCGCAGTAGATGGTGTGGCTGGACAGCAGGATGTAGACCGTCAGGGCCGCGGTGCGGGTGAACGGGTAGCACAGCAGCGTGCTGTAGACGATGGGCAGCGCCCCTGAGGCCAGACAACACACAAGAGGAGAGTCAGCGGAGGGACGGCGCGTTGACGGCGGCCGACTCAGCAGCTGCGAGCCGAGAGCCTCGGCGCACAGAGGTCAAATAGTTTGAGCGGAGGGCGCGACGCAGCGCTTTTTGAGAGCAGCGTGCGGATCCAATGACGGGGAGTTGTGTCGACGGCAGCACTCCACTCCCGTGAAAGTCATGTGCAAGTCTCTGACTAACTGAATAACTACGCTTTCCACATGGGGTAACTAAAAATAATAAATAAAAGGTTTCAGCCGGGGGAACGTTTGATACGTCGCGTTCATACCGAGAGCTCCTGATCAGCGGAGGAGCCGCGACTTTGACTCAGAGAAGTTCTGATCTATTGGACTCATCTAGACCAGTGGTCCCCAAACTATGGCCCGCGGGCCGGATACGACCCGCCTCCACATTTGGCCCGGCCCCCTGAACAATACCAGAGACGCATTATGATTTAAAAATAAAAAAATATGTATTTATTTTTCTGTCCAGCCACGCAAATCCTAGACTAGCCGCTGTTAAATAGAACGGACTAATGGCGAAAAGCTTAGGTAAGACAATAAATAGTGTTATTTATTTCCTGACTTTTTTTTCTGTGAAGATCCCGGAAAGGGTTATTTATATTTGGTTATGTGTGGCTTTCTGGAAAACAATAAATGTTTACATTTAGGCACCCCTGCGATCGTCACACTTTTTCTGTTACAAACTGACCCCGGCCCCCATCAGAGAAGGGAAAAGTTATGTGGCCCTCACAGGAACAATTTTGGGGACCCCTGATCTAGACGATTCAGATACTCGATGAATCAATTATTTTATAAGCCGATTGACACAGTTAATCTTTAAGCCATTATTTAAGTAAAAATGAAAAAGAAATGCTCAAATCCAGCTTCTGACATTGAGATTTTCAGATTTTTTTTGATCTATATCATAGAGAATTAAATATATTTGGGTTTTGGACAGTTCTTTAAACAAAGCGGGAATTGTGATGGGACTTTTTATCCAATTTCTTTCCGAAAATTCATAAACAAGGCTAATAAATAATGAATCATCAGTTGCAGCCCTAGACTGAAGCTTTTACGTTGCTAACAAGAAGTTAAATGAGACGACAAAACCGTCATCGCGTGACGAGTCGGCCTTTTGGCGGTGACTAAGTCATGTGATCTGGCGATTGAAGATCATCATCAAAAATCATAAAGGTGGTGTTTATTTGCGAAGATCGTGAACTTATGTTTGCCACAAACTTTTCTTTAATAATCTAAAAAACATTGGAGGATCCCACTGGCTTCGTCGAGGTCGCCGGTGCAGGGCTGGATACCAAGAACCGAGCAATCGACCCGCTGTGAACAGCCACGGGCCGAACGGGCCCCGCGCCAGTGTTATAAAGCCCCGACATCCAGGCTCATGACACAATTAATTATTACTGTATTATTGGAATAATATGTATTTTATTGCTAAGCCAAATTGCTTGTTCATAACCATAAAACGAGTGAAAAATATTGCCCCTGTCATTTTGGTTTTAATAGGCTTATACAGGCAGCATGGGCAGATCAATAATCATATCAGAACTTGGATCATTACTTTTATTGGCCAATTGACAAATACGTTGTTACTAATCAGTGCCGGTGCACCTCGAAGCAGAACGCTGCCGAGGTCAATCACAGACGATCAATTAAGAAAAAGTTTCCCCCTTCAAAGTAAACGGATCATACATTTTCAGAAGGCAAAGAATCCCAAAACGATGACGGTGAATCGAGCCGCCGAGCTCCAGGAGGACCTACCCAACGTGTTGATCATGCAGATGCCGCACACGTCGAGCTTGAGGAGGGTGTGGTAGACGGGCTCCCCCCCCTCGTGGTTCATGAAGAGGTGGTAGAGCACGGAGCCCAGCTGGGGCGACAGGCATGCCAGGAAATGCACCACGCCCAACCACGTGACGCTGATCTGAGACCAGGGGATGTTGACAGGCAGCAGCACCAGGAAGCACACCAGAGGGATGCCTGAAGAGGGAAGGGCAAGGAGACAGAGAGGCGGATTCACCTTTTTATTTCATTAAAGCCGAAGCTCCCGTCAAAGACTCGACAACCCGAAACACTTTTGACATGAGAACGCTCCTCTCGTCCACGATAAACAAAACACATCCAGGTCACTTTACGTATTTTGAACCGTGACATTTGTAAAGCCTGTGACATATTTTGAAGGAGTATCTGCCGTCAGACGTTTCTCCTCGTGGGCGTCCAGTGATTGACAGAAAACGATGCCCGATCTAAGTGCTCGCCAGTGTGAAAGCCATCAGGTCAGACGGGAGAGAGAGAAACACCACTCTGACGAAGACGAGCGAAGGTGTCGTGTTTATCGCGATGGATTCTCTGGCTCGGGGCTTTCAGACGTGTGGACGTGTTGGTTTTTTTTCCAAACTGAACAAGGAGGTCCTGTGAAGGGCTTCCCACCGTGTGCAGAAACACCAGCGAGAATAACGTGTGGCTCCGATGTTACCGCGGGTTCCTCCGTCGGGCCGGAGGGGTGAGGGCGTTCATGCCACGCGAGCATAAATCTATTGAAATGCGATCCAGGCACAGTTGTTTTGCGATCATTTATCACTCTCCCACATATTGCCCTGCCGTACCCTTTTTTTGGTTTTATGCTCACTCGGCCTTTTCCCAATGTCACGGCATTCGTCCCGGCCCGGTGACACCGGCGGTGCCTTCTACTGTAACACGTCTATTTTAAGTGTGTTATCTCCTCCTCCTCCTCCCCCACCCCACTCGTCCTGAGCTGACCGGGCCGCGCTCGGCTCCAGAGCGACTTCCTCTGAAGGCGTGAGCGGCCGCTGAGCTGCCGGCAGGAGGATGTTTTTCAGTTTATATGCAAAAACAAACCCGCCGGTGAAACTCCACCTGCAGCGTTAAGAAGCGACAGCGCTCCGCCTTAAGTCGGAAAGCTCCGCCGCACTGCTACTAAATCTGGAGGAATTAAACGTCGCTGCCGTATTACATATTACGGTGTATGTGAGGTCACGCGCTCGGCTGACGGCACCGGAGTCGTGTAATAAAGACGTCCGGGGCCACTTCCCCGATGACCGCTGCCGCAGCTGATTCTGTGTCAGCCGGCGGTCGGAAGTGAAGAGATGACCGACAGAATGAGAAAGTTGTCTGATTCTCCGTAGTCTGTGAACACCTGCACTCGCTTACAGCTGTAGGATGTAATCTGATGTAGGATGTATTCTGATGTAGGATGTAATCTGATGTAGAATGTATTCTGCTGTAGGATGTAATCCGATGTGTATAGGATGTATTCTGCTGTAGGATGTATTCTTATGGCAGTTTAATCATACCAGACTGAGAACAGAATAACACCATACAGATTTCTAACAAGCCGACACATCAGTCTTCCCTCTGGCTGCACAGATTAACACATTAGTGCAATTAATTTTGCTTCGCACCAATCTATTAAAATAATGTCATGTTGTTGTGTAACGATGACACTTCTGACGAGATGAAAAAGCCACGTTTCATTATGTGCAGCTCAAACATCTGTCGAACTTCTAAAAGCCCTCGTTGTAGTTAAAGGAACAGTGTGGAACATTTAGGGAGATTAATTGGAAGAAATGGAATTTAATATGCATAACTATGTTTTAGTTGGTGTATAATCAACTAACACTGAGAAGTGTTGGGTTTTCGTTGAGCTAGAACATAGACGCTATATAAGAAGTGGACCTCGTCAGCGTGACGTCACCAATGGTTTGTGGACGGCTGTTTTGAAGCCTCGAGTATGGCGATATCGAGTTGTATTATCAGCTGTGAACTGTAATAAACGGGAAGCAAAGATACGAACTGGCTGGAATCTCTTCGTAAAAGCGAGTGAGGATCAGGATCTGCTCCCGCAGCCAGCCCAGTGGCTCGTCACTAAAACACGCTCCGCTTCATGGCCTATTTGACTCCCAATGGACCATCGTTCACTAAATAAACACCATGCTGTATTGAAGAAGACTTAACACGAGGAATTGAGACCATAAACTCGTGTTTACAATGTTTACTGAGGTAATAAATCAAGTGAGACCCTACTGGAGGGAACCTTTGCTTTTAGACACTTCCACATTTCACTGTGACACTGTGATATGTTCTCCTGTTTCTTTTATATATATTTATATGCAATTCTTTTTTATCCATTGTAAACTTTTTATTACCGATCTGTTGTGTATTGTCAGCTAAAGACTATAACTGATTGTAGTTTATTACTGCTGCACTTTGGCATGACCTTTTCCTCTAGGACACTCTGTACATTCTGGCAGGGGGACATACGACGGAAATCAGCCTTGCGGCTGTAATTGGGTGCATTTATATTTTAATTTAAAGTGTTCATCAATGTACATTGTCCCTCTCGAACAAATAAAAACTTGAGAAACCAGACGTTGCAGCATGGTTTGAAAAAGTAATTTCTATCGACATCTACATTTTAACTAAATTATAGAGCTCTCTTAATTGATTAGTCAAAGCACAGAAACATAATCTGCATCTACTTTGATTAATCCCGTCAGTCATTTTTTTAAGCAAAACAGTGAAACGACGCTCTCTAGTTCGAGCTCTCCAGCTTTTTGTTTGTCACATATTTAAATCTGAATTTGTGTGTTCGACTGTTATTTGAAGACACAAACTTGTTCTCTGTGAATTTCTAATCGGCATCAGCTTCACAGAATAAATAAAGGAAAAAATATTACTCAAATATTCTAAAGAATACGCCGAAGATAATCATGAGCTGAAGCTCTTCTTGAGTCAACCCTGTGGGGTCATTTATTCTTTAACAATGTGTCGCATCTAAATGTATTATGTGTTTTATATATCAAATCATAACTTAAACCAGCAACTACAGTGGACTAAAACAGCAGTGTTCCCTCTTAAATGTAGAGTAAGTTAATAATGTAAATATCACTAAAACAACCTGCTGTGCCTCAACTCGACTATACAACAGCACATTTAAGTTACTGGTGTTTTCTGCATCGCTTCAATAGACGTATAAACCAAAACAAGCTTATCTATTCAAATATTCTCAGTTGACCAAAAGAAGAAATTATTCAAATGCAGTGCAGCGTCTGGATCGGCATCCTGCCGCAGAAACACGACCTGACAGGTACATACTGTACAGAAAGTACCTGTACAGGTACATGAACAGTATCACAGTAGCTGTACAGTACCTACAGTCTATATGTACAGTACATGTACATGAACAATATCACAGCATCTACAGTACCTGTAAAGTACCTGTACAGTACATGAACAGTATCACAGTAGCTGTACAGTATCTAAAGTACCTGTAAAGTACCTGTAAAGTACCTGTACAAGAACTGAACAGTATCACAGTACCTGTACAGTACCTGTACAATAACTGAACAGTATCACAGTACCTGAACAGTATCACAGTATCTGTAAAGTACCTGTACCTGTACTGTAAAGTAGCTGTACAGTATTACAGTAGCTGTACAGTACCTGAACAGTATCACAGTACCTGTAAAGTACCTGTACAGGATTACATTAGCTGTACAGTAGCCGTAAAGTACATGTACAGTATTACAGTAGCTGTACAGTACCTGTAAAGTACCTGTACAGTATCACAGTAGCTGTACAGTACCTGTAAAGTACCTGTACAGGATTACAGTCGCTGTACAGTACCTGTAAAGTACCTGTACAGTATCACAGTAGCTGTACAGTACATGTACAGTATCACAGTAGCTGTACAGTACCTGTAAAGTACCTGTACAGTATCACAGTAGCTGTACAGTACCTGTAAAGTACCTGTAAAGTACCTGAAGGCTACTGCTGAGTGTTCAAAGTCAAAGTCACAGCGGCTCCTGGAATCTGTCCTGCTGACTAAGCGTTTACTCACCGTGAGTGTAGATGTTCCCAAGTTCATTGTGCAGGTAGAACAGGCTCCTGATGCAGTCGTGCATGGAGGAGATCGGCCGGTATCCCGTGAGGACGTACTTGTTAAACTGAAGATGTGGCGGGGAGCTCGTCCAGTCCAGCAGCCTCGGCTCGTTTAAAAAAACCATCGCAAATAAGGCGGTTAAAAGGACTCCGCCGAATAAGTAGAAAACAGACTGCACGCCGATATATACATTGAATAAGATGATGGCCACTAACACCGCGTGGGACACCATTGGTGCGGCGTGTGGCGGTGACTCTATTGTGCTGTTGGCCGCGACGTCGAGTCTCTCTCAGCGCCGCCGCTGTTCGCGTTCAACCGCCGGTACCCGCGTGAGCGTCACCCGCGAGGCTGGAGGCAGACACGAGCAGCCGCGTACATGGCGCGCGCTCGGGACGGTCATTACACCCGGCGTGTGAACGGTGACCGCGCGGCGACCGACTGCCCGGAGCGCTGGAGATGCAAATCGTCCCTCGTCATGTTAAAAGCCACTTCCTCCTCAGTCGATTGGCATTCCGGTGCAGCGGCGGCGGGCGTGAAGGATGCTGCTCGCGAGCGGCGCGGTCCATCCGACTCCAGATGATGCTAAACTGTCACCTAGCGGTCAGATTTCAGGTGGAGGAACTATCGGGTGACAAGCTTCGCTTTGGTGAAAGAAAACGGGAGTCAGCTACGAGACGCTGTTTAAAAAAATAAATAAACAACCTCAGACGAGATCTGGGAGTCTGGAGCCGAGGTTTTTTTTGGGGGGGGGGCTGCGGGGTTAGCAAGCCGGGTCGGCTACCGATGTCCTGAGACGGGGGAGGAAGAAGCAGATATTTCAGCCGGGTGACTCCACGCACACGCGGTCCGGTCCGTGAAGCTCGGTTTCTCTTTCTTCAACATCCGTTGTATGTAGTCGTTTCCCACCATTGTGTCTCGCTGACTGTATTCTTTGCAATGCAGAGTCTTCCCTGGCGGCCTGTTCGTCCCCTGCATTGCCTTTACACAAGTGTCAAGCTACAATGAACAACGAGCGCGACGCTTCCGGTTATTGATTTCAAAATAAAATCCCGATCGAGATTTATTTGAGAGTTTTGGCTAGAGCATAATTAATTTAAATTTTAAATTTTTTGTATACCCCTTGATTAGCTTTAGAGGGCTTTACAATATGTACACATATGACATCCTCTGTCCCGGGACTTCACATTGGCACAGGAGAAAGGGAAGACACCTGAGGGAGCGCAACCGAGGAGGATCCCTCTCCCTGGATGGATAGAAGTCCAATAAATGTCATGTGTACAGAATGAGTAACATGACAGAGTTACAACACATTCAATATGACAGACATTATTCGAATAAAATAAGAGTAGTAGGAATAATGAACAAGTTACGACTACCAAAAATACCAACAGCAGTGGATATACGAGAGTAATTATGATAGTAAAAGCAGTACACACATTTTGTTTATGTATAATTAACACCATGTATTGATGTAGTCATAAACACAACAATAAACATCAACAATACTTCAGTCATTTGATGTTTCACTGTCTCTTTCAAAATGAACGTAAAAGGGGGAAAACAAGTGAACCAATACAATTTGGTCGCAAAAATAAACAACATAACATAACAGCCCGTACATGCTCATTGTTCAGTTGAGTTGAGCTAACATGGTTACATTAAATAGACAAGATGCAGCTGTTGATGCCTTTACTGTGGCCTAGTGCAGATTATTTATTGTCACCATTGACCCTTCATTTCTACTGGAATAAATCTGTTTCACGCTAGATTTTCTTTGACAAATTACAATTTAATTAAAGAACATGCACCATGTGAGAACATCTTAAATGCAGGAATACTTTGAAAGACAGATCCACAAGACTATAGGACCCATCTTAATTGTTGATGTGTATTCTAAAACAAACCAAACCAACAGACACCCAGTGAACCACTCTTTATGTATGGGGCTGTAAACAAGCTGCACACTTTTCCTACTTCGTAATCCAGCTTTCTCTTTAAAAAAACAATAATAATTCAACAGTGATTTTTATAGAAAGCTGACATTTTATTTTGAAGGCGAAATCTTTTAACTTCTGGTCTTATTCTGTTTCACTGGGTGTAGTTTCCTGCTGCTTGGCTGCACTCAGCAGTCTAAATGCCAACACTAACTGAGCTACAGTTTCCTTCCACACAGACGTAATTATTCTCGTAACAATCTGATCTCTCATCATGAACAGAAAGAACATACTTTTTTTAAAATATATATATATATATATATATAAAAATATATTGATTACAGCTAAAACATGTGTTTTATTTCTCTAGTGATAATATAATCACGGAAATAATGTAGGTCAGCCCTTCAAGAATGTTTCCAAGGGCCTACTTTAGTTACTCGGTAATCAAAATGTATTTTTATTATATAAATTATGGAAGTCTTAGATTTTAATCATGAGAAATCAGGTCTATAAATAGCTCAGAAACCTGAGTTTGAGTGAAGCGCTCAAACATCATATTTTCTTGTAATGCTTGACTCAAACTTCCAAACAGCAACACAAATAATGTCACTCTGGGGTCAATTGTTCTGTTATTACTAAACAAACGAAATAGATGCACTTGGATCTAGACGTTTCCGAGGAGCCCCTGAAGGCACCAGGTGACGCGCTGTAATTCCCTAACATTCTAAAAAATTTTTAAAAATTTCCAATTTTTTTTAAAAAATAATTTCTTTAAAAAAACAAATTTTTAAAAGAAGAAAATTTTTTTGAAATTAAATTTTGGGGGAAAGGGGAATTAAAACCCCTTTGGAAAACAATTAGGAGAAAAGGCCTGGTTAAGAAAAATACTTCGGTTAACCCAAATAAAGTTATCAACCAAAAATCGCAGAACAAACGTTGACCATACAGTGGGATACCGCAGCTGGGCTCAATCAACTTAAAGCCTTGTTACTCACTATGCTACGAAGCATCATGTATAACAAAATCTCCAAGATTGACCAATTCCAACGTTGAGAGCTTAGATTGATGCTACTAAAAGCCAAAGTACAGGAGAAGTGTATTCTATATGTTCCCCAAATCGGGGTCTGATGAGCATACTTGAAGTAGAGCACCCAAGGCCGGAAGTAAAGAACTGCTTGCAGTAACAGATATTGTGCATAGATTTTCGATTGTCATATAAACTTATCGGTAATTGATAATTTGGTTACACAGGTTAGTCCTAACCTGTTTTTACATCTACATTATCAGTTTAACTTTTAGGAAACATGCCAATTAGCTCGAGCATTCGAGCCACTGTGACATATAATGTGTTTTTAAAAGTTGTTTTATAATGTATTGTACAGTAAGTTCATCCGATTCCTTGAGAAACCATGGCAATTGGAAGTACAATGTAGTCAATCTGAGCAAGATAATATATTCATGATGTATCAGACTTACAAAAAGACTTATGTGTCAGATGGAAGACGTTGTACTATGCCTTAAATAAGGATATATTTTACACAGTGAAGCTGAATTGAAAGTATTTACGACATATACATTAAATGTCAGACACTGAAAGTAAAAGTAGCATAATGGTCAAACAAGGTATTACAAGACCAGATAATTAAGTGGCCAGAATAGACTATAGCCTATCTTGAAATAATAATGTTATTAGATAAATTTGTAATCTAACATGAACATCACTAGCGCTTTATACTGTTTGACAGACAATTGTTGTCTAAAACTAGACCCTTATTTACAAGAAAGTCAACAGACTAAGGTGAATAGTCAGGTTCAGCAACGGTTAGAGCACGGGATCTTCATTCAAAGGACATCATGTAGCTCGCGTTTACGTGATATGTCATGAAGCTCTTTCCAAACCAAGGTCTAATCGGAAGACCGTAAGACAACCACATATGACAGTATAAATCAACTGTAAAATATCATCAGATTTAAGGCAAGACAGATGTTCACTGAAGTGAATCAACAGCCATAGACACTAACCCGACTATTATCAATGATTCTATACCTGGCAATATTAGACAACACATAAAACTCCAGTTATAATTAATATGCTCAAGTTAGATTATAAATTTATGTTCATCGAACACCTTTCTATTAAAATATTAAAGGCAATCTTAATGTGACCAAACTGATTGAACATGAAGTATGAAATTGATTAACAAGGTAATACAGGTTAGAGTAGATACGATTTCATTTCCTAAAAAGCATCAGGTGTCATCATCGATTATTCTGTCTAACTGCATCTGGTATTGGATAAATGAGCCCTTACTATCTATAAGTAGTCATGAAACCAGAATTTACTAGTGTAACAGTAACAGTCATTAACTTAATGATAGTTTTTGAATTAGAGTCATTACAAGGGTTCTAAATACAAGAACATCGTCCTGAATTTAACGTTTCACTGGGTCATTCAACGAATTAAAATAATTTCGGAATACAGTAAGTTTTTAATAGTCTAGTTGTAAAGTCTACTCTAAAAGCACATCTAAGTGTCAAGCTTATCGTAGGACAGCAGATCAGTCGGCATTGTTACCTCAAGACAGCGAGCTTAAACTTGACATGCTATAGTACTCTAGTGGACAGTGGCTCAAAGTCTGCAGGCTTCTAGGCTTATCTTTGTTCCTGCTCTGTGGTCACATTCCAACTGAGATCTCGTGAACCCAACTAATTCTACATGTTATCACTGGAACATACTCATTCACTCAGAGCAATTCCTGACATAGTGCAAGAAGTTAAGCTAAGTTGCTACTTTAATTTTTAGCTAGGTATTACGCAATAATGACTAACAAGTGAAAACAGTTACAATTAAGGAGTACGACTATTTCACTGAGGGTATACCTAAAATATAAAATGATATTTAATGAAGAAGGTTAATACCCTTGAAACACTAAATCTGAAGCTCAAGCCAAGTACAGCGGTATACAGGATGAATTAAAATAATAAATATTCATCAGAATAACTTGATTGATTTCGAAAGCTTAACAACTAGTCTATCGACAATGAGTAAGAATGGCGCAATAGTCGAAAATCTTGAATGTTTAATCAAAATTTAATTCTTTCATTTTGTTTGTGATGGATATAAGCTAGAATCTCCAAGTCAGACACAAACCTCATGACAATTTAAAACAGACTCCGTGGTGGAATAAAATTTAATTGGCCTACATTTAATGAAGTTAAAATGCAAAATAATTGTTAATGTAAACATGAATGATTAACGATACTGAAACCTACATGACAGTTGAGTCACCGTACATGCTATATTCTCTCATTCAGGGTTTGATTACAGAGATAATTAGTGTCAAGTGTATCCCTAACTACAGTTGTTTCAACCCTGAGATAAAGAAAACCTTAAGATAAAAATAGATGGAAAGTACACATGAAACCTAGCAAGTCATAAAACCATACTGATAATAAATCAAGAAATGAGGAGAAGCATGAAGTTAAATCAGTTTTAATCTCAATTTATAACTACATGATAATTTGCCAGAGTCAATAAATAATTTCAGACAAGCTAAATGCTTAACATCATGATTAAAACTCTCAATAACTAAACTTTTATGTACATTTGCAACTTTGATTACCAATAACATTAAATACAATATTAAATAATTAAATGCTATGATTATAGTTCTATAACCAATTTAATAAGAAAGACAATATATTATAAACTAAGAGCATCATTTCTATCATATGGAAGTCGATGCTATTTGATCTTACGCTGGAGTAGATTTATAATTTTTTATACTTGATTAAATAATATTTCTGAAATAACAAATGACCGCAGTAAAGGTAATTTGTTCTACGATATTTAACAATGTGGTGTTGATCCATAGAGATCTGCAACAATCAGAGTTTACTACTGACCAACAATTATGAAAATGCAAGATTAATACAGCTATTAAAGTGCAGATGCAATGGTGCTCTTATACACCAGATCTGAATGATAGGAACGTACTTTGTATCAACTGCTGCAGTAGCCAATGTCCACGTAACAGCAATGGATTTCACACACGTATTGCAACAAACCTCATTTACAATCCATGATTAATGATACTACAGTTCAACACTGCTCCTAAGAATGTATAATTTTTCCACAGATATCAATTATTTAAAATAGAATAACCTATCAAGGTTAATATGTTGCTGAGCAACTCTTCATTAGCTAGATCTTTTTACTGGAAGTTTTAAACAATATCCTGACAATGTTAACAAGCCTAGATAATTTAACTGTAATATGAGCATCCAAATTTTGAAATGCGAATCTATAAGATAATGAAGGAATACAAATTAAGTCAATTATAACAAGAATGTAGATCCATATGTAAAATGAATGAATACCTCAAGCTGATCAAACCAATTTACTTATTGAGAAACATTTTTCCGTGAGTGTACAACTAGAAACTTACTAATCTGATCACATCTATAGAACTTCATGAAGATCACTGAGTTTAGCCACTAATGTAATGAACGATCGACCTGGACGACTTACACCGAAGCTTGACTTGACTTGGTGATAATCTATCTGTAGATCTTGTCAGACACCGAGCAAACCATATACAAGTTGGAATGCATCATTGAAAATCACGACTATGTGAAACATTATCAGCTATAGCAAGAGCATCTGAATTCTTGATTGAAGAACCTCACAGTAACACTTATGAAAAACATGTAAACATTGGCTGATTCTGAAATTGTAAAGACCTCACAGTGTTGAATGTCACTTACAGTCCTAGGAATAAACATAATTTGCAAGCTGTTTGGGACTGTCCAATGCAGTATACATTGAAGGTTTACATTTCACAAGCTTGTATTGTTGAGACGTAAGTAGCACAGTCAACATTTAAGCAAACAGTTCACTTCATCAGGTTGCGTCCCGACTACTCAGAACACTCTTTTGCACTAAAAGCTGCAGAGTGGAGAGAGAGTGGACTGCACCCCTGTGGGATCCTTCTCTGAGTCGCTGTTGGATGTAAGATTTTCAGCCTACAACGAGTGCTAAATCTAATGCACGAGTGATCCAACAGGAATTTGAAAGCATCTGGACACATTACGCAGTTGCGATATTGTGAAGCATCTATGACAGTATCAGAAATAGCAGGGCCCAATACCGCAACAGACTCAAGCCCTCTAGATTCCACAGATCAGCTCATAAACAGTTGCATCAGACGGTATACTGGAAACTAATTAAATGAATTTCGTGAATGCGAAATAAATACTGTGTCAGGAGGCAAATGTGACAGTAATACTGAACAATTATTCTATCGGCTCAGAGATAACTGAAAGCTACGATGTAATCAAATACCTCTGTTACAACGAGGTAAACTATCCATTTCAGCACTTTTTTGTCCACAAGAAAGATACATTAGTAACACAGTCGATGATCACTCTAAACTCCGATTGCGAGCATTTAATACAAGAATCTCAGTTAGCATCTACTAGCAGAGTAGTCAGACTGTATGAAAACTCTGTGGGAACACAGTCTTACATGCACGATTAGTCTGCTGGGAATCAATCAGAGTCAGCTTGCACTTTGCCAGGGACAAAGTATCGAATCCATATGACTCGCTCAAGTAGACGACTCAATTGACAAGCACTAAGAAACCAAATATACTCTAAAATTTGACATTGTTAAATAGCCAGTTGTCACTAAATCCAGATGAAATTTCTCAATGACGAAACAATGTCTTTTCCGATTCATTAAAATCAGCAAAATGTGTTGCCATCGAGTGTTGCTAGAATATGGACTTCATGCTAGAACTAATTTTCCACATTATAACATACTCAGAATCAAAGATCAGAAGACTAAGTGATTACAGACAATTCGTCTAAACTATGATTCATGTGGAATGACTTGTAAATGTTTCAGAAATAAATTACTTGGTGATCTATTTCTTATTAAAATTAAATGTTAGAATCAGATATGTTTAGTTTCTAATAGTAAAACGTTCCATGAACAGTGCATCACATCATGTAAATAAGTCTTTCATCATTCATGACTTGATGTAAATAATACAAATTATTTAAATTGAAAGATAACTAATTCAAGACAATCCTGTAATCTCATAATAATCTCAATGGCACTTGTAAATTATGATGCTGATAACTTCATTTATTGTTAAATTTATTTAGATATGATTAAGTTCTTCTAATCAATAAGAAATAATTAGTCTATTCTTAGATGTGCTGGCTTCATTGACTTCAATTATTCTTATTAAAAAAAATTCATGAATATATCACTTAGTATAATCAACTGAATTAAAAAAAAACTTATCTAAATATCTTTTTTAGTAAATTCAATATTATTTATTTAGTTATAAACTGTTTTACTGGACTATCTTAATTTAACACGGGTTTAGTTCATTATTTGCCTTATCAGAAAAAAAAATTTGGTTTCAGTATTCAATAGATCTGACATGTGCTTACTTAAGTTAAGACTTCGAATATTAGTTGAAGTTGACAGTAATCATTATATGATCATGAACACGACATCTTTTATCTGCAGTCCTGAAAAGTCAGCAACCAGGATTTGTAGTAGTTACTACTCGTGATTTGCAGTTATTCATTCAAACTTCACGCAAATATCTCAGATCGTTGCAGTTGCTGCGTTGCATTCGTGACATTTTGTAAAAATTACGCTGAATGAAAAACATAATTGCCAGCTAGGAAAAACTAAACATATAGAATTCATAACTTGAAAATCATTAGATTGATAATGCTCACTGTGCAAAATACACTGAGCCTTTTACTTGACGCATACTCACCACACAAATAACACTCTCCAGCTAACTTAGACAGCTGCAGTGTTGATTAAGGAAGTTAACTCTTTATCAGTACGCGCCGTCGTTTACCTGGTAGACTCCTAACTCAAACTGATTTGAGCGGCTATGAGCCCAGCATGAGATACTTGAGGTTATGATTTACCAGTCACACAAGCATGTTGCAGAAGTTCATCGGTTAGCATCAGCTAACAAACAGTTAAAACATTACTAATCTGTTTACTAAAGCCGTTGTAATTCTAAAGTCTGTACTCAGCAAGTCTATAATTCAAACAGCAGCCATATCGTATGTAATGCAGGAATGACTAGATGTGAGCAGTTCAAGGAAAATATTGTAAGACATAAATTACTATTTAACACATCACTACTCTTCAATATTCTCTTAACATGAACTTATCGGTGTGATTGAGGAATAGTTGTCTTAATGTACTCAGTAGAACATTATAAAGGCTATTAAATTCAATGCGTCCAATAAATCGGCACTGGATGAAGGTCAGCGGAATATAAGATAAATTAACTGAATATCGTATCCATTCACTCTCACTTTAGTGTATGAGATTCCCGTAAAAGATACAATTACTGTATCGTTTCATTTAAAAATTATTAACACGTAATAGGATCATTTATCTCAGAAATACATAATTCCGAATTGTATAGTCATGTAATGAAAGGCATGTTCATTATATATATGTATAAATAAAGTAGAGTTAGATCAGGTGACCTGGTCATTTGACCTTCATTTTAAAGGAAATAATTCATTTAAAATAACATATAATATTATTCCTGAATATTTATATTATCTCATTACGCATTAATTCAATTCTATCTTCAATAATTTTCACAACTTATAGACATTACTTATCTATATGAACAGTTTTGCACCTCGGTCTCCACAGGAGAGTGCTACCCATGTAGATCAAGAAGCTGGACTCGATCTGGTCTGAACGACAACGCGATAAGAATCAAATATCAGGATCTTATTACGATCAAAATTACATTAACAGATACATTCAACTATCTGAAGTAAAATCTTTCATAATAACGTTTTTGTACAGAGTTATACAATGGTATTGTATTATATGTTAACTTAGTTTTAGTACGTACAGGACAAACAATAAAACCTACTTACAGTTATTATATACTTCATTACGCTAATCATCAAAGTGTTTTACTCGATTTTGGTTATCACAAATGAACTTTTACAATTTCCGGCATAAAGTCAAAATGCCGGCTAGGGACTTTAAATCAGTTTCTTTGAATTTTAATATAAAAAAATATCATTAATTCAAATAATTCAGAAGATAAATTTTATCCTTTACGATTAGTAAGACTTAATAAAGCATAGTTTATGTTGAATTAATTTTTATCACAGTTAAAGAAAAAAATAT
This sequence comes from Pseudoliparis swirei, assembly GCF_029220125.1. Lineage (NCBI taxonomy): Eukaryota > Metazoa > Chordata > Actinopteri > Perciformes > Liparidae > Pseudoliparis > Pseudoliparis swirei. The sequence continues at coordinate 6,997,163 of NC_079410.1, read as the reverse complement.
TGTATATATGATATATTACTATTTATTTCCGTAGTGTTTGAATAAAGTAATTACCAAGATAAAGTTTGCAGTTAATGACTTAAACTGAAATAACCAGTTGTTATTGGACACAATGAAAATTTGTTAAAGTCACATCTGATATGACAGGTAAACTAGCCTTTAATAAACATAAAGACAGGTATTATTTATACAGAATTTCAAGCAGTTACTTAATTATGCAATGCATATGGAGAAAGTAACTTGCAAATTATACGATGAGTTCATAGTTGACTAATATACACAGATGGAAAGCAGTCTAAGATTGCGAGCTCCGACAGATTAAAGCTATGCTGCACATGAGTTCTTACGTCTTTCTGTAATACATTACATGCATTAACACAATTCCTGGCAATGCTTGACGAGATTGACTCAAATAAGTATAACATTGTGCCAAGCAAGTTTAAGATACTAAATAGTTTTTGTCAAAATATTATAACAGCATATTAACGCCTCCTTAATGAAAAGGGAAGTTTTCAATTCTGTGTTTTTTTTGTTTCTGTACCAACCAATAATCGTGCAATTTCCATTGAAAGCTCAGAATTTTTATCTGACGTGTTTTAACGTAAGTCGTTACGTAAACTTTCTAGTTTACAATTGCATCACAATCCTAGATATTATAATGATCATTGTATCAGATTTGTCGATGCACTTAATGTTTGACAGACGTGAATACTTCATTGACAAGCAGGTATTACATATATAAATTTTTGAACCAAGTCAATGAAACTATATGCCGATGATGGTATTCGACGTGTGTTTTATTGATCCGTAATTCACAGTCTGAGTTAAACCCTCAAAGCAACATACAGTCATTTAGTCAATTCTTGCTAACTAATGCATCAACCTTGTTCTATCTACGTTGCTATCAATGCTTCATACTGGATTTAGCGTGGTATGCCCGCTGTCTGAACTGTTAGCATGAACGGTAATTTCCGCAATTGCCCCCGCATAATATGACAAGCTAACGATTCCAGCTCGACATTGCACTGTTACAGTGCGCTTGTGTGTTTTCGGGTGCCTCTGACTTTGCCAACATAAATCCTTCAGATATCGTGCATGACTGGAAGACTAAGTGCGGCTCGTCTTCGCTGCCCCTTCCGCCTCGGTTTGGCCGTCCACACTTTACGATCGTGTTCTCTGCTGTAAGAAACGACTCAGTTCTGTCTCCTCGTCCTCTCGCATGCAACGTCGCCTGAGTCTGCACCGGCCAGCGTCTGCACTCCTCTGGATCCGACATGGCTAACCAGATTGACTTGCGTTTACGTGGTTTAACGGCTTTTCGTCTCCTTTACCGCTTATTTCCGCCACAGATTCCCATTTGTTTAGCAAAACCGAGTCACTCGTCTGCCTTCGTGTCGGCGTGCTGTTGCCACTCTACCTGTGCTTAGGAGTCCGAGCAGATGTCCACTCGTGTATCTCGACCAAAGCGAGCACCCAATGCATTGGATTAACATGTTGTTGTTTCTACCTGTTGTGACTTTCGTCAACGTTTATGTTGCCCTTCTCGAGTTCTTGGAGTCGCAACTTCAAACACGCTGCGGTCCCACTAAAGAGGGCCTTTCTGTTGTGTTTGCTTATAAAACTTCCGCTGCAGTCTGCGTGCCCCAGGGATTAAAATTTTTACAATGGCCTTTCTTGTTGAAAGTTCTTAAAAAGACATAGGTAAAGTAATTGTAAAATCCCAGTTCACGGCTATGAGTCAAGAAGTTAGATTATTTTTGAAAGTGTAGATAGCAGAAGACGTCGATGCGTCGTAACGCCGATGTCAACACTAATTCATGATGATTACTGAACACACTTATCTCTGTGGAAACGTAGATCTATGCAATTGGAATGTGTCATAGTAGAAGATTAATAAAAACAAGAGTAATGAGACCTTTCAAAGTTTTCGTGTGAATCTAGATATGATTGGAAAGTTTAGAAGACTAGTTTAAATGGATAACTCACGACAGTAGAATATGGTAAGGTTCAGTTGTTCACATTGCTCCTACAAGAGTCACATGAAGCACTAGGGCGTATTGGTACCAGATTATCAAGGGGCACATCATACTCTCTTTAAACCTTAACGTATGGATTCAGCCTATAAATGTATGATTATAACCGAAAAACGGTGATAGAACGGGCTCGCAAACCCGTACTTTCAACAAAAACCAGAAATAATTTCAAAATAATCTAAATTGTTCGTGAATCCATAATGTAATTACAACATAAACTTATAAAAACAACTGCTACTAACCAACCCTGATAATTCCATCACCCAAAATGCTAATACAATCCCTAAACTTATTTCACATAAATTATTAAATCACTTAATTATCAGCTAAATAAATTAATCGACTCGTTACATAAATCAATTAACATGCTTCAGTTATAAAAATCAACAGAGTTGTTTGCAAAATTCATAGGTTTTCAGTCATCATAATATTATGAACGACTTAATATAATGAAACCACAGTGCAGCTGATAATAAGCCACATGTCCAAGGTCTCTGACACCCTGGCCTTCTGCGACAGGAGACACATAGTGTCTGGTTCCCTGACCGCGAAGGATGGAGAATAAATGGCTTCTGCCATCTTGAGCTTGAGAAAGAGGCCGTTGATAGCTTCTCTCTCCTTGCGGAGTTGAAATCCCAAGATGCTTGCCGTCCATGCCGACGTGAGGCTGAAGCACTAAACCTTGATTCCTCTGTGCTTCTGAACCCAGATGCTCCTGGTGATCGATTCCCAACACACCTGACAAATCCCGAGTGGATCCACAGTTCGGGCCTCGCTGATTCTGTTGGATGGATGAATCGTAGTCTCTTGCACTCTGGACCCGAGAGGGATCCGGACGGCTGGCGTGGTCTCTGACTAGAGGCAGCTGCTGTCTGACTCCTAGTTCGGCCAGTGTGGCTCCGTGGCTCGCTGCGCCGCTTCTTTCCAAGACCATAGGATCATAACCGTCTCCTCTTTGTGCTGGTAATAAAGCCAGACTCAGACCTTTACTGTGTTTATCAAGAGGTGTCAAAGGTCCAAGACTTGATGACTTGACCAATCGATCAAGGCTTTTCATCTCTCTTTCATGTGGCAGCACAGGTCTAAAGCCAGCTTCTTTATGCAAATGGGGATGAGTTGGGACATCGCCTCTCCTCATGTTGGGCATTTCAGCTCCAAGAGTTCTGTCTCCATACGAGGGACCAGATGCTCTGCTCTTTACGCTCTTCAGATCTTGAACAGCTTGGCCCAGATTGGCCAGCTGAGGTCCACCCAAATCTGCTGCGGACACACCTGGCAGAGAAATATCATGATGCACTCACGACGTCTTGGTTGTGCAGAGACAACAGTGTTTCTTTGAGGGTCTACTGTATTTCATTAGACGTGTGTATAAGAGCATTCAATGCAATTAACACATCATCCGTCGTATAAGCAGTACTCAAATGGAGAGAACGCAAGACCGAACGGAGATGAGGAAACATCCATTATGGTCTGAAATCAGTCCGGCGTCAGAGGACAGAGTCATCACCATAATTAGAAACGACATAGAGCTGAAGCCACACGTCGACAGGACACTCATGGCGCTTCTCACTGAGTCAGAGCAATGACATCAACACATGACACCCCAAATTGTTGAACTGCCATAAAACCACAGCAGTGTTACAGAACAAGAAAAAAGACACCACGGACTCATCAGTGTGTGTCGAAGACAACTGATAATTAAAAGCTTATTAAAACACTGAACGGGGATGAAGGCGGAAACCTACAGTGCACGGCAAAAAGTTTTAAAAGTGAAAGATTATTTGCAGTTTTACTCTGACTTTTCTTGAAAACTACATGCATTACCCACTTACTGGCAAGCACAACTGTGACCACAATAATCTAATATATTTTATACATCTTCTGATCCCACTAATTGGTCTCATTTGAATATTTAGTTTTGTCCCCATGTAATTCAATAAGTGAGCCAAATGCTGGGTAAGATTCTAGCAAAAAACAGCTTTCATAACATCAGAATATTACCGTTATCTTACTGTAATCAAGTAATTAGTGTGTATTTAGTTTGCATAACCTATTCCAGCACGAAGTACTCTCCGAGATGGGGAACTCATGCAACATGCAACATGGATGAACACTGATGGACGAACAGTCAAACATCAGACCTGCTGTGCACACAACATGAAAACAGAGGAGCCGATGACAACAGTACAGCATGGGACTTCAAGCAAACACCAAGTTAGCACGAACTCGACGTCAGTGACTCACGAGACACCGGTTCCACAGAGGTTACAGACGAATACGAGACACAACGAAGACAGACACAGACTGACAAACACCGCGCGCTGCTGCGGGGACGGCTTTACCAGGTTTGTGTTCCTTAGCCTTCTGTCCAGTGGGATACCCAAGTCCAATTCCTAATGATAGCAGACAGGGGGGCTGTGAATGATTTCACTCAACATGCTAACGTACAGAGACACCCAGCCCTGCACTGTGAATAAACCAGAACTGGCCCTCACTAATTTGACTTGGAGCCCCCTGCCACCGATCGTTTTCGTTCATACACTCACACAGAAACTCATTAGCTTCTTTGAGATGAAGCAATGCAGATCACAGTGAGAAGAACACCTGTATTTCTCACCTGTATCGTCTTTCCAACTTCCACTAATGGGTTGAAGTTGAGCGTTGGCCTATCTGATGTTAACTGGAGCCATCTATGGGCCATTATGTGACGCGACGTGCCTATTCAGTACCCGACGTGGATATTTCTTGTGGGCTTTTTTAATTTTTCTAAAATAATAGTATTATAATAATTTTAAAAAGTCAGAGTTACACTTTTTTGTTTTGATTTCACCCCTCATTTGGGATGGATGCCAGGGCCCAGCTGTGGGCTGGACAGATCTACAGTCTTAACCCTCCTGTTACCTTTACATTTACTAACATATTTTATCCAGCAATTAAAACCTCCAGAAAATTATTAGAATTAATATTGTTTCCCAAGTTTAAGTGTGAGGTACTTTATGTTTGTTTGTTGACTACCTAAATAGCCCTTTAAATATATAAAAAAGTTGATATTTCTTATATGTTTGACACAGTGAAAAACAGCCTGGGGTCAAATTGACCCGAAAGAACACCGACATTAAACATTGAATGGGGTCAAATTGACCCGAAAGGTAACAGGAGGGTTAAAGCATCTGTATACTGGCAGATAAAAGGCCCTCAGTTCAGTGGAACAAGACACATGTAATATTAAAGAAAGCTGTTGGGCATGGTTTTGTAAGACTACTCCGCGACCTTTAAATGTGATAATAAATAATCTTTATTACCACAATGTTTTCTGTGCAATCTGGAGAACCTGTTTTTATCCATAACTGACAGCTTAAGTGTGTGTGCGTGGCAGGAGCGATGGTTTGGAACATAAGAAATAGACCCTCCGGCATACAAATTTGAGCTGAATGGACAAAGTAATTGGTTCTGCGGTAAGACCAGATTTATCACTTACCTGGTCTGGCTCCATGATAGCCCATGCCGGCCCCATATCCTGGCAAGAAAACAAAAAGCCAGGTTCAGAGGACGTGGAGCAAATCTGTAACTCTGACAAGCACCCCGATGACATCACTAGTGCTCTGGGCTTTATTTCTTCTGTCTTACAAGGACAGATCTGTTTTTCTTCTTAAGACGCAATATGCCCCTTATATCACATCCACCGACAATGACAGAGTGCCACTTAGTGAAGATGTATCACACAAACAAGCAGAGGGTTTACAGAGAGTGCAATTCACTGGGCATACTCTCATTCGGGGACATAAGGACATCATGATCACTCACCTGGTAGAGTACCGAGATCACCGCCATACACTGGAAAGTCACAAAAACACAGAGTTGTATTAACAAAGATTTATGATGCAAGATTAATGGATGCAAGACACACACACAGAGACACGTAATAATATAGAAACTTGATCTACATCGTATATCAAGTGGATTATAAAGTTATAAACTCTAGATGTGTCAGTCTTACCACGTTTCCCTCCATGTCCAAGACCCAGTCCATTTGTAAGTCCAGTCCCCATTCCCATGCCCAACTGTGCACCTGTATTCACATGATGTCATGTTAAAATTGTGCCTTTATTAATAAACTTGGTTCATTATGTACACTACCGTTCAAAAGTTTGAGGTCACCCAGACAATTTCGTGTCTTCCAGGAAAAATCACACTTTTATTTATCAAATGGATATAAAATGTAGTCAAGACATTGACAAGGTTAGAAATAATGATTAATATTTGAAGTATTAACTTTGTTCTCCAAACTTCAAGCTCAATGGAAGGCCAGTTGTATAGCTTATATCACCAGCATAACTGTTTTCAGCTGTGCTAACATAATTGCATAAGGGTTTTCTAATCAGACATTAGTCTTCTAAGGCGATTAGCAAACACAATGTACCATTAGACACTGGAGTGATAGTTGATGGAAATGGGCCTCTATACACCTATGGAGATATTTCATTAGAAACCAGACACTTCCACCTAGAATAGTCATTTACCACATTAACAATGTATAGTGTGTATTTTTGATTAATTTAATGTTATCTTTATTGAAAAAACAGTGCTTTTCTTTGAAAAATAAAGAAATTTCTAAGTGACCCCAAACTTTTGAACGGTAGTGTACATGGAGCAGATCAGTAATCAGCAACTGGTGTTTAGGGGGATAATGACAGGCAGGTAGGCTGTGAGAGCTTGACACGCGGTTATATTGACGTACCGTAGGCTCCCTGGGCTCCGTAGGCTCTCTGGGCTCCGTAGCCTCCCTGGGCTCCGTAGGCTCTCTGGGCTCCGTAGGCTCCCTGGGCTCCGTATCCACCTTGCCTCATGCCGGCTCTACCTCCATATCCGAGAGCTCTGTAACCTTCTGTGAAAACAATCAAACACACGTAATTCACATTGTTGTTCAGCAGCAGTCAAACAGTATCATCATTCAGACTTTAGATGCAGAGATTGTTTCTCTGCATCTGGACTGGAGGTGGCAATTTACCAAAAAGGATAGAAAGCACTCTCTTAACCCTCCTGTTACCTTTACATTTACTAACATATTTTACCCTCGGGGTCAATTTGACCCCAGCAATTAAAACCTCCAGGAAATTATTAGAATTAATATTGTTTACCAAGTTTAAGTGTGAGGTACTTTATGTTTGTTTGTTGACTACTTAAATAGCCCTTTAAATATATTAAAAAGTTGATATTTCTTATATGTTTGACACAGTGAAAAAAAGCCTGGGGTCAAATTGACCCCAAAGAACACCGACATTAAACATTGAATGGGGTCAAATTGACCCTAAAGGTAACAGGAGGGTTAAAAGGTGTAATGGTCATTCATGAAAAAAGAAGGTGTGCATCTGATTTTAACCCTGCCTCTGAGAATGGATTTGGCCTTGAGACGACTTACCAGCACCAAGGTGAGCCGCTGGATAACGACCAACTGAGATTTGAAAAAAAGAATAGCATGAACATTACTCATCTGAAGGGAAAGTATTACTATGTGCAGGAAGTTAATCAGAAAGTTGAACATACTTCCAGTCTTCATTGCTTTGGTGCCATATCGGCTCCCCAGTGCTCCAAGGGCAGCGGCAACTGAGAACACGTACAGAGAGAAACACTCGATGGTTTCATGACATCATTTAATGTCCGTCAGCTGTGTGTTAGTATTAGTCTGAAATTGAAGCAATAATTTGAACCCTCGGGAGAGTCTTTTAAATATGTCTAGTATGTAACTAATCTCACATCTGTAAATGCTACAACATACAGATGTACATCTGTATACGGTGGAGAACACACAACACCAGTGGTACATTTAATAAGTTAACACATGACAAAGAATATGACTGTGCTCTTTTTTTGTTCTCCTGGCTTATCTGTAAATCTAAAGATCTGCACAGATGACAATACACACAAAATTAGTCGGTCAAGGTGCTATTCATGTGACACTAGTTTGTCTAATTCAATATACGGGTTCTTGAGTTATTCGTGAACCAATTGGTGTAACAGTAGTGGTTAATGCACGCTAAGAAAACCACTGACCTCCAGGTCGTACTCCAACGCCAACACCTGACAAAAAAACAAACAGACAGACAGGAGAAGAGGAGACGGACATAAATAGTTTTTAAAAAATGTTTGTTGTCTTTTTTTTAGCAGTTAATAATAGGCAAAGTAATAAAAAAACACAACATATGTGTATGAAACAGTTACAAACATTTAAAGGAAAATTTGAGACGTACCTCGAGCTGGCAGCCCTCTCCCCCAGGATACAGTTTGAGGTCTAACTCCTACAAAAATATATTAAAACTCTATCATTGTACAACTGTTGGCAGTTTCATCTTTATATTTATTTTCAAATACACCAACAAATAGTCATTTAAAATGTTTCCAAACAGCTCATGCAGTATACAACAGACTAATTTCCTTAATAAACTTAAATCAAATAATTAAATAGAAGTACACAACATAATTATGAAACTTATAGAAAAAGACACAATACAGATATTAACTCTACATCCACTGCATGGAAATTATTATAATGAAGCATGCACGACGTGGTGTAAATACATACTTCATATTTATAACTCAATTATTTATATCCTACAATGATATATTTTTGCTGCAGGAGATAAATCAAATAATTTCTCTCCTCAGTAAAGCGTCAAATTTGCTGACTTGACATATTTTTCAACATAACTGCCGTGGAGTGTCAGTAATTAATAAATTTTTTTGATTTACCTTCCAGCTTTACTAACTACTTGAACCCTATCCCCAATAAGTATGAGAAAGATGACAATAGTTTAAAATACTGAGTATTAAAAATGCCACTAGTGTGTCATGAGTGCTGCCACCAGACCTGGCAACCCACAGGCGAGGAGAGGAACAGATATCCTTTGATGGAAACAGAGGATGAGACAAATTGGAGCGACTGTGCTGAGTCCGTCTGTTCTTCTCACGTTCGGTTGTCAAATTTGGCTTCCCCTCTGCCCCCTTTTCATCGCATCCTTTGATTCAAAGAAATTAGATCACGGAAACCGCAGTGACTCACTGATGCTGAGGCCCGCGGAGTCAGTGGTATTTTTGTCTGTCCCTCTGTCTCACAGACATGATATTTAACAAGTGAGTGAGAGTGAATCCCTGGAAATCCATCAGAGCATCCTGCCTCTTAAAATTATTAATTTGTATCATCACGACAGCCACAACCCATCAATACTAATCCTATGAATGCAACGAAGATTTAACTAAATGTATTAAAAGTGTGTGCAGAGGCAACCAGACGTTGCTTTGCATTTTTGACAGAAGTCATTTTTGTTTAACTTGAATAAATATTGTAGCAATATTATCATTTTAAACCTGCTGATTGTATCCTTCTCAACCAATAAGCCAATTAGGATATTACACAAAAGTGTAAAGTATCCATAATAAACTTTAAACGCCATCGGATACAATTCAATATTTTAAGTGATGAATTTTGACTAATTAACACGAGACACCATCAGGAGGAGGAATTTATAAGAACTTTATTTTTTAACAACAGATGGTGTTAAATACCCAATTATGTTAAAAAAATAATTTCAGAACTAAAGAAAACCGTTTATCAAGCTGTGATTTCTGTTTACCGCCAATGTTCAATCTTTAATTGTGAAAAGCTGTATAGTTTTTCTTACCGCTTTGCAGAGTTTGCTGAGCCAACCAGAGAACCAGCGAGGTCTGGAGCAGCGCTCGGACCAGCATGATGGAGGAGATCACGAATCACTGAGCAGCACTGAAGGAGAGCAGAGGGACCAGCTGATGGACAGATGAACGGAGAGGTGGACACTTAAAGCACCACGACTCCTGATGTCTTATATACAGTACTCTGTTTGATACACCCCTACTGCCCAGTGCTGCCCAGTCCTGCCCTCTGTGTGCACACACACACACACACACACACACACACACACACACGTTTGATTGAGCAAAGCCAAAGGCCCATTTTGGCCTATTTCCATGAGTTGAAAATGCACACCTACACGGTGTGCAAACTTACATTTCCTCCCTTTAAGCTCATGGTCAACATTCACATTTTTCTTCAAGTCTGTATTTTTTGGGGTATAGATCAACTGCTTTTCTGCACAGTAACACGTGTGAAGAAGTATCAACTGGGTTAAACACTCAAGAGGGGACGTTGTATTTGCTGTAGAGACGGTGATAAAGAGCAAACATCCACAAGGCTGTGTGTAAAGTCAAAGCGTCGATGATTCAACCGTGTATTTGCCACATACACACGTAATGTGTGCGGTGAAATGCAACTCGCTTGCTCCAAAGAAAAATGCACAGATACTATTTTTTTGTGAAGTACAAATGTGCAGAGCAGAGCGAAGGAGACGATGATGATAATGAGCTGGAGAGAGGATCAGTGGACAGGTAACCCTCCTGTAAGCGTGAGGAAAAACAAGCTTCATCTTAGTCTGTGTTGGGATCGTGGCTACGTCTGTGGCTTCATGAGCTTACTCATGCTGCTTCTGCACTTTCTAGAAGTCCTGCACGGTGGAGAGTACCGTAGACCCGACGGTACATTCTGCCACACACTCTGTTTGGGGATCGGCGCTTCAGCAGAGCAGTTCCCCGACCAGTTGGCGAAGCCCTCTGTGAGGATTCTCTCCACAGCGCCACAGTAGAAGGCCCTAAAGCTCATGCAACAGGGTTTTCTCCAAAAGGACATTCTTGCAAAAGCATCCGGAGCAGCAATTAGCAGCTCTAGGGCAAGATGAACGTGAACACTCGCAACGGAACAGGCGTTCATCAATAATACACTCGCGGAACAAATGAACATGAAGACAGATGTGGTGAACTCGGCCCTCCGCCAAACAAACTCACCTGCGTCATACGCGGGTTTTCTTGGGATTCGTTAATGAAGTAAACATTATTCTTCCTACAAACAAGAAGGATAAACAAAAGGAGACAGCAAACAGATTATGTGATGGCGAAATTATCCCGGTGAAATTTGTAGATTGCTCAGTCAACATCATTTTGTATTTGTGTTGTGTGTTCTGTTAGTGAAAAGCATGCAATTAACAAGTAAACACACACAAACACACGGTTTCAACCTCCATTTCAAGGACTTTCCATCGTTTTCCACAGAAGGACTTCATTGCACTCTGACTTGAAGCAGGCAGTCAGCTGTCATGAGGCTCTTTGGGGAAACACGTCTGTTGAGACTGAGTGCACGGAGCCCGTTGTGGCCTCTGGGATCCACCTCATATTCTATAGCGTGGGAGGTCCCTTGAACAACAGACGTTTCTTAATCTAACGTTTACGTTCATGTCTCGACCTCAGGCTCAGCAGCACTCAATGCAAACGTCTGACTGGAGAACCACAAACGACGGTCACGCTTTGTTCATTGTTTTTATGCCAGCTGAGGAAAACTAGAGTCACACGGGGAGACCACCACATCGTCTCCCCTGGTGGTACCGAGCGCAAGACAATGACATAACCCACGTCTGACTCACGACTCCCTCGCCCATGATCCACTTCTAAACATGTATCTGCCCGCACATTTTAGACGTGCCTATTTAAATAAACTGAATATCTGAACTATTAGGAGTGTGTACATTTTTCAAGATGAGATGTCAAAGCCGTAAAAGTAAGAGCGGATTGTTGTGAGAGGAAGAGCAGACAATGGTGTCTTTACAGGACAGTTAGCGCAGTGTCTGCGGAGGCACATCTGGATGGCAGTTCCACTGTGGTCTGTCATGTTAGAAACACTGTGTGCCCCAGTATACACATAACAATTACATTCAGAGTATCCTCATGTGTCCTTTAAGGGCAAAAGAGAAGAAAAATACCTTGATTATTTACATCAAGACAAAATTTTGTATTACAAGTTTTCTAAAGTTAAACCATCCAGTGCGTCCATTAGAATCCAGATGCATGATACAGCTCAGTACAACTAACCGGTTACGGTTGCAGGGGAGTCCATTGTTTCCTTCCCTCTAAAAATAACCAAAATGTTCCACAGAACGAGCAAAATATGGGAATAAACACAGACTGCATAGTCAAAACCTCATGTCGAACAAGGCAGCAACACCTGCCCTGATTACATCATCAGTCAATCAAGCATCTCAAAATGCATCTCGTGCCACTTGGTGGACAAAAGTGTAATGACAAATAATCTCAATTTGAAGACTTGCTCAACAATTTAAATCTGGGGAAATTATCAATGTCAGTCTTGATAAATAAACTCTGAAATAATTTGAGTCTGTATATACAGGACTGTCTCAGAAAATTAGAATATTGTGATAAAGTTCTTTATTTTCTGTAATGCAATTAAAAAAACAAAAATGTCATGCATTCTGGATTCATTACAAATCAACTGAAATATTGCAAGCCTTTTATTCTTTTAATATTGCTGATTGTGGCTTACAGCTTAAGAAAACTCAAATATCCTATCTCTAAATATTAGAATATCATGAAAAAGTATACTAGTAGGGTATTAAACAAATCACTTGAATCGTCTAATTAACTCGAAACACCTGGAAACACATTTTCAAATGTTTGATTTTGTTTTGCTGTTATAAATCTTTTTTAACTTGGTCTGAGGAAATATTCAAATTTTATGAGATAGGATTTTAGAGTTTTCTTAAGCTGTAAGCCATAATCAGCAATATTAAAAGAATAAAAGGCTTGCAATATTTCAGTTGATTTGTAATGAATCCAGAATGCATGACATTTTTGTTTTTTTTATTGCATTACAGAAAATAAAGAACTTTATCACAATATTCTAATTTTCTGAGACAGTCCTGTATACATATATATATTTAGTCTCGAGACTGGACCACTTGTGTTTATTTGTGGTTTTACGCTACTCTTCTTTTTTTGGTAAACTTCTTGTTGCCTAGTTACGTAGCTCAGTTTTTGGTCTCTTCCAATTCCCGACAGAAACATTTGGTTCCTCAGCTGTCAGATGCTCCAGATTGGTGCTGGGCAGCTTTCAGCTTCTTCTTTTTGCTGAATTACAGCTGCTTGTTGACTACAAAGATTATGAGAACAGTGATATTGAACCACAACAGTAAAGTTGCCAGCTGGGGAAAAAAAACTAAACAATGAGCTGAAGAATGCCATAAATTGTGAAGAATTTTACATATAGTATTGATTATAGCTCCTTCAAACCGTCTTCTGACTGCCACTATTAATGCACACTAGCAGCCAGTCAGTGTTACATTTGCACGGACACACTGAAAATAAAAAAAACACCTCCAGCTATTCACATAAAACTTGCAAGTTATACTTAAGCAAAGTTAACATCAACACTGCAGACAAGTGGTGAGTCTGCACGGGAGTTTTTACTGAGTAACGTCGGCCCTCGATCGCTTCAAACCCAGCGCTGCCTCAGTGAGACTACCGATGGTGGATTGTGACTCCTTTGTAGTCTGCAGCAGGTCCCAGTCCCACAACCCGAGGCATGATTCCAGTGAGTACACGTGTGTTTACGACAGTCCTATGTTGCATAAACAAGAATTCAACCACGGTTTAAAAAGTCATTACAGGTGTAGATGCCTGGTTTTAAAAGCCTGGTTGTACTTCTTCTTTTTTTTTAAACATCCTGGAATAGTCTGTTGAAAAGGTCTCTGAAGAAAAGGTCTTTATCCAAAAGCGGCACAACGTCATCGAAGAGTTCAGATGCGAGCTGCTCTGAAGTGACGGCAGGAATATGGTAGCCAAGTGTCCAGCAAAGAGAAAAAGACATAAAGATGGGAGAGACTGTTACAACTGGCAGCTTTCACCTCTGTCCTACATCACACACACTTACTGCATTGCACACAAACAACAGCTGTCTTTCTCCGGGCATGAACACAGACAGGCGTTGTGTGGGTGTCTGGGGATGTTGAGGAGGGTAAACTCAGCTTAACTCTTTTTTCACTTTCAGAACGGACGACTTAAAATCGCTCACGCTGTAAATCAATGAAGTCGCGTCAAACTGATTGTGAGAGGATGCAGTCAGGAAAAATATATATATAAACTTTTGGAAGTATATATTTCTGTATTTACACATCATCACGCGTCCACTTTGCGGTGTTGAGTCTGCAGAGTTTCCTCCGGCTGCTGCACCCACTGACGGGAAGGCTGCTCTTCATCGGGTTCAGGTAGAAACATTGTTGAATAGGATCAGTCGGTCTGAGGCCGTCCATCACCCATCCAACCAGAAGGCTGCTGCCGGAGAGATGTTATACGATACAATAAAACGGGAAACATGTCATTCATTTATTTTATTGTATAAATTCAAAGAAGAAGAAAAAACTAATTAACCCTTGTGTTGCCTTCGGGTCATTTTGACCCGATTCAATATTTTAAAAAAGAAAATAATTTAAATTTAAAAAACACTATACAATATATTTATATTATTTCTCATGTAATTATTATTATTATTATTTATTTCTCATTTAATTATAATTATTTCTCATGCTTACAAATTGCAACATGTGTGGTTACAACTTATAAAAGACTATTTATCTAAATAAATGTGTGCGGGTTGGAGTCCAGCTGCACACCTGCACGCCTCCGTGCTCTGGACCCTTCAGGATGAGATGGCGCTGCCCACAGTAACACCAGAGTGAGACATTCAGACCGGCTGACATCACTCCGGGCTCCGGCTGCTGTTTGCTCTGCAGCCTGAAGCCGCCCAGACAGACTCCACAGAGGCATTCATATTATATCGGGGGAAATCAATAATTAACATTCAACAGAAAATATGACATTCACACTTGAGTCTACGTGTGAAGATATTTAATGCTAGATATTGCATTATGCATAATTGAATCCTTTCAGGAGTTCATCAACCTGGAGCCTAGTTTAGATACTTTATACGCTATTGGGTAGATTAGTAGTGAATTACTAGTATCTTGTGTTTTTATGTAAAACGTGACTAAAACTGTCAGATTAATGGGATTAAACTAACCTCTGACATGTCTCATATCTCATTAAACTGCCTTTTTAACACTACAGGTTCTTCTCTGCAGGTAAATCAGCTAAAATGTAAACTTTTATTTTACAGGCAGTAAGGAGCCCAACACATGAGAGGCTAAAGGTGCGTTTAGGGACAGTGTGTTCAAAGCAACGCTTCTCCATCTGGTTGACAGTTTATTTCAAGGTAAACAAAAAACAAAAAAAACAATAAATCCCTTTTACTTGACATTCTTTTACATAAAGTCACATTTCTATCCAGCCAAGGCATTAAAAGTTCTTATCCATTTTTATCTACGATTTAATTTGTGTGGTTTATTCACATCGAGATTTACAAATGTGCAAAAAATTCAAACTTGTTTAATGGCACAGTGCAGGCCAGAACAATTTACATATACCTGTACATTATTTACAGTTATAAATATAACTTTTATTCCAGTAAATGTTGCCAAGAAGATGTAAATTACTCAGAAGTAATTAAATGGGCTTTATTGCTTCAATTGGGACTACAGATGAAAAATAGCCTCTTGGCTGACTGGCACATTTACTGAAATGTTTTTATTAATGTGCACTGTCCCTTATTAAATAAACCCAGTAAAAAAAAAAAAGATATATATATATATATATATTTAATTTCCAGATAGCAGTGTTTATCTAATCTTAATACCAAAAGGACTTATAACAGAGGAGTAATAACTTTAAAAAATGTAAATAGACAGATAGTGATTAGTCGGCTTCGTGACGCACAACTAAGCCTCACTGAACTTAAAGATGGAAGTTAAGAAAGACAATATTATTTCATGAATGGGGAATATTCAGCCCTCTGCTCTCGTTACAGTCTTGGTAATGCAGGCTGAATGTGCTACGCAGCACCGACACGCTCCTCTTCCCCTGTCCTCTTCTTCACATACCAGCCTTTGCACTTGTCCAAATATAAACCAAGTTTCTTGGCGCATGGACAGTTTGAAACGGGGAGGAGTCTGACACCCTGAGTTGAGCTCAGGACAGACTGAAGGCCAAACAAGCAAGAAGAGAAGAAAATCAAAGTAGTGTGGAGCTTTCCAGAAAAATAAGAGGATATTAAAGCATATTGTATACTGCCTGCCTGAAGAAAAGTAAGTTTTTGACAGATTTTCTTGTATTTTAATTATTTTTAACTACTCAATACACACCACCAGCAGGCCCAGCCTCAACCGCCCGCTGCCGTTTGATTGCAGAGGGCCATACGACTTCAAATGACTCCATGTGTGGTGTTTAACCCTCCTGTTTCCTTCACATTTACTAACATATTTACCCTCGGGGTCAATTTGACCCCAGCAATTAAAACCTCCAGAAAATTATTAGAATTAATATTGTTTTCCCCAAGTTTAAGTGTGAGGTACTTTATGTTTGTTTGTTGACGACCTAAATAGCCCTTTAAATATATAAAAAAGTTGATATTTACCTTCGCATTGAAAATGCGGAAGGTTATGTTTTGATCGACGTGTATTTATTTATTTATTTATTTGTATGCGTGTTATTCGCAAAACTCAAAAAGTATTGAACCGAATCGCATGAAATTTGGTGGGATGATTGGTTATTATCCGGGGACCAGTTGATTAGATTTTGGGATCGATCGGGTCAAAGTTCAAGGTCAAAGGTCATGAACAGGTCAAAATCTTCTTTTTACCATAGCACGGTCAATTTTTATCCAATTGGCATGCAACTAATGCCAACATGTTCATAATTCAATGCACAATCTTGTGATATGCGAAGGTATGCGCTCTACCGAGTGCCCGTTCTAGTTCTTATATGTTTGACACAGTGAAAAACAGCCTGGGGTCAAATTGACCCCAAAGAACACCGACATTAAACATTGAATGGAGTCAAATTGACCCTAAAGGTAACAGGAGGGTTAAATAGCCGTGTATTATTATTTCAACATTGTTCTGTTCCGTTTTTGCCTCACAGTAAAGCTTATGAAGGCTGCCTTAACATGCCAATAAAGAATAAATAAACTGTTTGTCATATACTCTGGTGCATAACATTGAACTTTAATGCAAAGGAGTCTCAATCTTTCGCTTTGCTCCCTCTCCGCCTCTCGAGATGTTTGCGTCTCCAGCTGCTTTGGCCGCTCGGCGGGTGCTTGCGGCTGCGTCGGCTCCGAACCACGAGGGAGGAGGTCAGTGTGTCTCTGCTGTTGCCCTCAAAATGCATCAACACCTCCAGATTCAGAGCTTCTGCACCTCGGAGTCTTGTCATGAACAGTAGCCGAGCGTCTGCAGCGCTGGCCGGCAGCCATCCTGCACCTCTACTTGGCGAACAATCAGGAATCTTATTTTACGACCGATGTGGACTCTGTAGACGAGAGACAGCGGCTATAATCGTATCGTCTTCCTTTCCCACCACGTCTTATTTCACGCTTCCGTCATGCACTTCCACTCATTGTGTTTTCCACAGCAAAAACCTGGAAGATACTGACCTTCGTTCTGGCCTTACCTGGTGTTGCCGTCTGCATTGCCAACGTCTACCTGAAGATGCAGGCGCACTCCCACGAACAGCCAGAATTTGTGCCATATCCTCACCTGTGTATCCGCACCAAGGCGAGTCCCACTCCCAGATTTGCATTGAGATTAATCAGGGTGTTTGTTTGTTTTTTCTTCCTGTTGTTGACTTTTTCGTCAACGTTTATATATTTGTCCTTCCAGAGATTCCCCTGGGGAGATGGAAACCACAGTCTGTTCCACAACGCGCACACCAACGCACTGCCTGGCGGCTTCGAGGGGTCCCACCACTGAGAGCATCGGCCACATTTCTCAGTTGTGTGTTGCTGCTTGTATAAAACTTCCGTCTGCAGTGTACTTGGCTTAAGTGTACCGACCGAGGGGCCGCCTAACATTGATAAAACCACTTTGTGCTGTATTACAATGAGCGCCTTTTCTTTTGTTTTGACCTTAACGTGTCTTTTTTAAATATCGACACTAGGGGTCGGCACAGTCGCAATTGTTAAAATCCTGCAGTTCAGGTCCCTCAGAGATCCAAAGAAGAGGCTGGTGATATTTTAAATGTTTTAGAAAGTGTAGAGCGCTGAAGAGACGGCGGGTTTTTGTCAGCCAACCCAGAGGTTAGCATCGCAAGTAAATATTTCTATATGATTATTGAATCAAATAATCTCTGTGGCGAACGAACGTTTTATGATTTCTTTTTAAGCGAGAATACGATCGTCAGAAGTAGAAAGTTGACGTTAAGCTGTAAACAAACACTACGAGTCACATGACTGACCTCTTCCACAACAGCCTTTCCTCTTCGTGTGAAATCTAGCATCCATCTGCAAGTTGGAAAGTTTTAGTAAGCATAGTTTATAAAAACTAAGAGATAACTCACGAGGACAACGGCAGAGTAGTGAGTAGGAGTTTCAATGTTTGGTTTGATGACGTAATGTCGCTGACATCCTCACGAGACGGGTTTCTACTGGCACATCTTACGTCGTGGAAGAACACTCGTAAAGTTTGTGTTAACCACGGACCTTAGTTCACAATAAAGGAAAAGGCAGGGGACCATCCGAGTCATCACGGCTCGTCCTCTTGAGACCATGAACCTCGACTAACTTGTATGGCAGTTCAGCCAATAGCTGGTTTCACGATGTTGTGTAATTGAATACTATAACCGAGTGAAAACCGCGGTGCAGTCAGATTACTGGGGTCCTTCTGCAAACCCACATTTCAACAACAAGAAGCCAAAAGCAAAGTGATGTTCCAACAATATATTCAGTGGCATAAATTCATGAGACAGTTGGAATCCTTACATTGTATATCTGCTAATCCATAATATCTCTATGTACAAAATAAACAACTGGCTACTAGACCAACCCTGATAATTCCAGTACTTCCAGCTAAATGACACTCATCAAATCCATCTTAAGACTTTTTCCACGCAAAAAAATAATAATTACAATGCAACTGTCATTAGTAAATTATAATACAATTATGTCATGCCGGGACGGGCTACAGTTTACATCAAAACTCAATTGAAACTATGCTTCCAGCTTATGAAAATAAATCAACAGGCAGTTCTGTTATCGCTCAAGAAATTCATACAGGTTTTTTAGGTCATCATAATGTTGTTGCAACCTGCACCTTCCAGATACTAAATGAAAACGACTACAGTGTCAAGCTGATAATAAGCCCCACAGTCGACTCTCACTTCACTTTCATGCCACACAACCCAACAACTTTTCTCAATATTCCCCTCCTCGTTCAGCTCAGAGCTGCTGTGGCCAGACTTAGTAGATCCCGTTTCAGGGTCTCCGTACAGTCGGCCTCTCTGGCAAGTCTGCGGAGACAAACCCCGGCAAGGGAGGAGGACACGAAGGGCCGAGGGCAGTCCTGACAACCCAGCAGCAGAGACACGCAGGCCCGACCCAGTGCTGGGTAGCTGTACCGCTGGGAAAACCAGTACATCTGGGGGAGGAGAGCGGCCAGGGGCCCACCTCCTCCACCTCCTCCACCTCCTCCTGAGGAAGAAAGGGAGTCCTGAGCTGCTGATTTCAGACGCTGTGCTGAACTTTTCAAGTTCTTTGGTCTTGACCTCAACTCCCCTGGAGCAAGTGGTTTGTCCACCACTGATCTGGAAACTGGAGTGGCCCTTTTGATTGTCTTATGATCCGAAGTTGTATCGAGTCCTCCGCTGGCCGCCTGAACCGTTCCAGAGGTTTTGTTTCCGAGTGTCTGGTGCTGGGAACTATTTGGTTTCTTTGTCTGTCCCGGTGGATTTTCAGTTTGCGCCTCAAAACCAGTCAACTCTAACTCGGATGTTCGAGTCGCCAGGTTCTCCTCAGCAGACTCGGTGCATTCATGGTCCATTTTAGACACGGCCTTCTCGGCTTTGTCCAGTGTGGGAGCTGATGCAGCTCGGCTAGCAGGGCGGGTGGAGCAGGACAGGAGTAGAGACACGCAGAGACCCTCCAACTCTCTCTGCAACTCAGGTACCAAAAACCGGCACGCTCCAATCATCATCTCGCCTAAAGCAGTTTTCTGGAAATCAAAGTCTTCTCTTGAGCAATCCCCTCGCCCTCTTTGGCAGAACCCAAGTCCTTCAAGGATTAATTTGTCCAGGATCGGACACTGACCTCTCCGCTCTGCTTCTTCGCCTTCCCTGGTCGTCCCTGTGTCCTCGGTGAGGCGGCATCCATGCAGGTAGTGCAGCACTGGCAGCAGCATACCTGCGCTGACATCTTTGATGCGGATGGCTTCTTCCACTTTGCCCTGAGCTTCTCCAAATCCGCCTCTCAACAGAGCCCAGAAGTATTGAGAGCCGACCCCGTCCGACCCCTCCTCCCCGGCTACTGCCTCCCTGTTGGCTCGGACCTGAATCCCATCGTCCAGCAACAAGAGGAGGTCAAAGGTCGAGACGCCGTAGGGACAGGTGTCGACCAGACGAGGCCTTTTCGAGGGAGGGGGTGACATCTTGTCAATTTTACTGACTGACTGCGTTATGACTGGACTTGGATGTTTTTTGTCCAGCTCCATTTTGATGCCAACAGCCAGCGTGGACAGGCATTCAATCAGGAGAGAGGAGAACAGCAGGTGGAGCTGAGAAGTCAGGCCTGAATGCGAAGAATGAAACCAATCAGAAAGAAACTTCCCACCTTCAGCGGGGTGGTATTCATCCACATCATCGGCACCAAGAAGCTGCAGAGCCAAGAGCAGCCCCCCGCTGTCCAGAAGAAGTTTCTTCAACAAGGACTTGTTGCTGTTAGAGAGAAAAGAAAAAGAAAGATCATACATGATCACTTATTCTGGATTAACTATAACGACCTAAATTAATCAGCGCACAGCAAATACAAAACCATTCACTTACTAATATATATATATATATATATATATATATATATATTCATCTGTATCCAAATGGCTGCTATTTTCACCAGATTATTTTACCAATAAATGTGATTTTAAATACTAAATTTTTTTTTTTTTTAATCCTATGACATTCCAGTCGTTACATTTACAGATTGTCAGTTACTGAACTCATATTCATATTGATCTACTACTCACCTGCTGATTAATGGCAGAGACAACGCACAGTTGATCTTGTCGGACTCGGAGCCGGACAGCATCACGTGGGCAACAACCCCGGAGCCAAATCCAGACTCGCACTGGACACGCAGATTATTAAGAAGAGCGAAACCTGCAGAGACAGTCAGTGCAACATTGTAAACTGCTGTTGTATGAAATTCAAAATAATCCAATTTTTTATTTACTTATAGAAAATCTGGTTCGAGAGTTATTTATGTAGGGATGCACCGAATTGATACGCCAGATCTGTAAAGAGATGAATTGTATCACCTCTGTCGTAGCTAAAGGATGACATCATAAATTGAGGTATCTGGACCAGAAAGTTGGATAGTTGCATCCCTCCTCAAAATAATTCATCTCAATGATTTAAACAATAATCTACTAGTAAAACAACATTAATACAATGTGAACTATATTTAACATTTATAAGGCAATGGTTTGTGCTTTCACTGCTTGTTAAAAAAAACAGTTACAGGGGTTATGGGTCAAATGGTTGTTCTAAAGTTGCTGTGTTGCAGATGAAGGATCTTTATCTCACCAAGCTGTTTAACTTTGGCTTTCACTCGGTCCGTCTGCCTCTCCTCTCCCTGAAATCCTCCCCCTCTCTGGCAGAGATGGTGGCGGATCAGCGCGACCGAGCCGGTTCGGACCAGCGCCTGCAAACAGTTGGGGTTGCAGCTCAGCCTGCAAAGCATCCGGAAGCACCTGCTGCTGGGGTCCTGGTGCTGGGTGAGGTAGTAGAGCAAGCCGGACATGACGCCGGCGCTGATCAGAGCGGCGCTCGGGTCGGTGGCGTGAGAGAAGCGCGACAGCAGCAGCAGGATGGGCGACTCGGGCGTCCAGGGCTCAGGGTGGTAGGGGTGGCTGTAAGGCATCTGGCGGGGCACTGACGGAGGGGTATCAAGAGTGACTTTGGTCAAACAGGCTGCCGCATGAGGACGCTGCTGCCTCCTTCGGTGAGGGGATGAGAACTTTGAGGGAGAGACGGGTGTTTGGGGGGTTTTAATGGGAGAGGAGAGAGTGGAAGAGCCGGGCTGGGTTTGCGGTGTGAGCACAGTGCAAGGTGGAGGACTAGATGGAGGCGGATCAGTGATTTTATATGAGGAGGAGAGTCGGGGCTGGACCGAAAAGGACACAGGGGAAGGCTGAGCAGCCTTTTTAGAAGAAGAGGCCGTAGGGTTGGATGGAGAAGAGTTTTTAAGAGACGAAAGGGAATCGGGGTTTGGAGAGGAGGTTTGAGGGGATGAAGACGGTGGGATCTGAAGACTCCCCCATTCTCCTTCGACACCAGAGGAATCCAGCAGCTCCTCCTCTGAAGAGATCAATCCCTCAGACACCAACCAGGACCTGACGGGAGAGAAAGAAAGCATGAAGATAAACAATAGAAACTAGTTGAATCAAATTCACTGGGAATACAGATAAACCAATGCTTTGAAATATCCATACCTGAGACTTAAAAAGCTGGATGAACCTTGCTCCTTTCCCGCTTCCTCCTTCTTGCAGCCCTCGGGGGGGAAGTCAAAGGAGTCGAAACATGATGAGGGCAGGAGCTCGGTGGGAGACATGCTGGAGGAGAGGCTCACGTCCATCTTCTCGGCAGATTGTTCCTCGCCTCGGGTGAGCTCCACCAGTCGTGCCACAAGCAGAGGGACCAGCCCTAACTCTTGCAGCTGGTCCATGGCAGATTCATCAAACACAAAGTCGACACAGGCCAGGATGGTGAGTCTGGAAAGGGGATGACTCTGATGGGCAGCCAGGAAGCCAATCAGCACCTCCAATCCACTGCTCTCCTTCACCTTGGCGCGGTTGACCGCCTCCTTGCAGCACAAGCACAGCGCCTTGAGGAAGACTCCAGACTTCAGGGGCTCCCTCTTGACCTCCTCAGTGAACTTCTGAATGACCCCCAGTGACCCCACGAAGGGGCGAAGGCACCCCTGGGAGCACATGTTGGCCAGCGTTTTCAGTGCGAGCTCCTCAAAAGATTCATCACACTGCCCCGACGCCATGACACCGAGCTGAGCGAGGACTCCAGAACGGGACACCTCCCTGGCACATTCAACCCCACAGCCGCGGGTCAGCTCGTGGATGGTCCTGAGCACCGCCCGCCTCAGCCCCACGGGGTATTCTGGAGCGATGAGCGGGGCCAGAGCCGTTAAGGTCCCCTGGGTGAGCAGCGATAGGCGGTTAGAGTGCGTATCCGAGAGGTAGAGCAGAGCCCGAGCGGCCGACTGAGCGCACTCCAGTTTAGGACAGGGCTCTTTGGGCGGGGCAGCAGTGGGCGAGGACGGGCCGGGAGAAAGAGAAACACACAGGAGAAGAAGAGGAACACCACCTGGAAGAAGTCAAAGAGAAATAATAAAGATAGGATGGTTTTGAATCTGTGGGCAAATAATAAATCTACACGAAAACATTTCATAGATCATATCAACAGTTTCTGTGAATAGACATTTCCTATTTTTGGCACATGTGACCTTAATTCTTATGAAGAGATGACGACACATTTAGACCTCGATATGTTTATGTCCATAGGTTCAGTCTATTCACTGATAATGCATAATAATAACATTAATAATAATAATAATATTTTCGCAATTGATTAATTGTTGATTAATTCTAAGACTAATCAATTGACAGAGTCATTAACCAATTAAAAGAAAATTAGTAACACACGATGTGTAATGCTGGTATTTAACCATATATACTAGTACATCTAAAAATATGAACATGCAAGATACATTCTTCTTTAACTATCGTAGCACAAATATTGATAAGCCGTCCATTTGTCCACATGTGAATCATTGCAATCACTACTATAAAAATTTTTTTTAAAATATCCCCCTCCAGTACATTTCAAGCAGCATCTTAAATAAGTAATACATCCTGAAAATGTACAATTATGTTTGACATTTAAGACTAACCAGCCGAGTGGATGAGAGCAGAGCTCTCTGGATCCATGGCCAAGTTTCCCAAAGCCCGGGCTGCTCGGTTCTGGACGGTCTCCAGGGTCATATTTTTCTTCAGGATCTCCACTGTGTCAGACAAGAATTGTTTTAAGATTACATGCAATTAAATGTGAAAGACAAATATTGTGGCAAAAGTTTTTTTTTTAAAGTCATTATTCTAAGTTTAATACCTTATAAGAAAGTAAATGATCACTTACCTACGATATTTATTCCATTAAGCTTACGGACCTATAGTGGCAGACATGTCAAATGTGTCAAATGGGTGCTTTAATAATAAATAACAGAGAACATCTTCTTCGTTATTCCTTTTATCTCACCTGGATGCGTGTCTGCAGCTCAGTGCAGCAGTTTGCTAGGATGCTCAGAGCCAGGTCCAGGGTTTTCCTGGAGCACTCGGGGTTTTTGAGCAGGTCCAACAGGGGCCGGAGACCCCCTTGGGTTCTGAATCGGGCAATGCCAGCCTTGTCCCCCTTGATATGCTGCGTCCGGATAGCGACCAGGGCTCGCCACTGAGAGACCCTGGACCTCTTGTCCCCCTCTTTGCCTCCGCCTGAGTCCGCCTTGCCATGCCCCTGAGGTTCAGCCCCTGGTCCAGGTTTAGACAGGTGAGCCAGGCACCACGTCAAAGAAGACTCTGGTGATGATGGGTGACCCTCTCGAGATCGTTTCCCGTCACCTTGCACCGGTGACGCAGCCATGGCCTCTCTGCCTGACGAGGCTCCGGGTTCAATTATCTTAATTGTCCTCCTCTCAATTGAGACAGATACTATTCCCTCTGTGGAGCATCACTGGATGCGCACAGTGTAACACTGAGAAATTGAAAACCATGTCCTTTCACTTTAAATTGTTAGCTTCTTAACGCAACTTAGGCTCTTCGCGAGTTCATTCATAAATATTCTTTTTAAGTTTCGCAAAATAACATTGTGGCGTGATCAGAAAACTACAGATTTCATGAAAAAAGGAAAGTCGTACCACCTGACACCGCGGACGCTGATGGGAGATGGAGTTCCAACAGCTCCGGTCCACTCCCTAAAGAAACAGGCCTACATCGTAAGAAGGCCGAACAAACGTTATTCTACGTGGGAGACATGTATTATCTCAATGGAACATATTTTTACACATCAAATGGCGGATTAAAGCTCTAATTGATCAATGTTTTGTTACCACTGGCCGAATAATTTTTGTGGAACAAAATGCAATCGCCTGCGTTAGCCGCTAACGCCATCTTTAGCCAAACAACAAAACAGGGGCGGTCGAGGGAGGGAGCAGGGAGTGAAGAGGTGGGCCGGTGAGATATACGCTGGGACTTGTAGTTTAAAACGTCACTGCCTGTCAACTGCCCTCGTATATTTACTTCCTTTAAAAAACTACATTCCCCAAGGCAACGATAAATAGTCGTTTGTCGTGATCTATTCGCAACGTTTATGGATTGTAGTTTATCCGGTGCACCAGAGTACCCAAAAGACAGCTTGTAACAACTAAAACGGACTACACATCCCGAGCTGCTAAATAACGTTGTTATAGTCATCGTTTTACTCGATGCGAGAAAATACATCGGTGCCTCTGAGATGTTGTTAAATTCCACGATAGAAACACACGGCTGATTTTAAAAAAGAAAACACTTCAACAGTTATTGTAATGCTTTATCATCATGGAGGTGATCGAGACAATTGTGATCCAAAGTACTGAAGTGGCGGAAAAGGAAACTGTTGTGTCCAGCGTTGACAGCGACAAAACTAAAGCAGGTTAGTAGTCGACACCCTGAAGTGAAACAGGTTTCATCCAGTCATCGCGTGAAGCGAGGAGGGCCCGATGAGTGCGCAGTCTCTGCCCGTTGCTGTCGTAAACCGTGACTCGCATAATGCCATTTACTTTACCGGCACGGTGGCTCAGTGGTTAGCACTGTCGCCTCACAGCAAGAAGGCCCTGGGTTCGAGTCCTTTCTGTGTGGAGTTTGCATGTTCTCCTCGTGCCTGCGTGAGTTTACTCCGGGTGCTCCGGTTTCCCCCACCATCATAAAGACATGCACCGCAGCCTCACCCCGATTCATATGGATGTGAATGAATATTGGTGGTGGTCGGAGGGGCCGGAGGGGCTACTGATGTAGCTTACCACCACCGGTATGACTGTGTGTGTGTGTGTGTGTGTGTGTGTGTGTGTGTATGACTACTGGACTCTGCACTCTGTAAAGCGACTTCGGGTGACTTGAGAAGCGCTAAAAAAAAATTTTTATTATTATTACTTTATCAATAACTATATGCCATATGATTACCTCATATTGATGCTATAATTATATTATTTATGTTTTTCAAAAAAAGAAACAGGAAATAGTTTCAATGCAAGGGCTTAGAATTTAACAACAACATGATACACTTTGTTTTCCTCTCTAGAATTCATATGGACACTGCAGGCCACATGGCACCTGGTCAACACCAGACTAGAAATGGACCAGGCTTTTGATCAGCCAGTATGCAAGAAAAAGAAACTCTGGGAGACCGTGGCAGAGCAAGTGAACACCAAACTGAGAGAGTCAGAGGCCACCGATGTCACCGTGAAGGCATACGAGTGTGACCTCAAGTGGAGAAACATGTTGGCCACATACAGGAAGAACTCCGAGAGGGCCAAGAGGCTGGGGGTGGCCAGCGTCCACTGGGAGTTCTTCAAGGCCATGCACGAGGTCCTGGGTAAGAGCAGGGAGGAGATTGAAGCCCAGCGAAGGGCCAAACTCAGCGGGACAAGAGTGGGCAAGGCGATAGCCAGCAAGAGGTTCACCCCGATCCTCCCCAACCCGCCGACAACAACTGCTGCCTGCACTGCCAGGCCTCCACAGGACGTCCTACAGCTGTACATGGAGCTGCAAGAGAGGAAGATGAACATGTGGGCCCAGCAGAAAGCCCTGGAGGAGAGGAAGATAGAGGCCATTAACAACTTGGCCCAGGCCATCTCCAGCCTCGCTCAGAAGAACAGCACACAGGTGTCCAAGGATGGACTGTAGGCAACAGACTCTGTTTTCTATCCACAAAAGCTTTTATCATTCTGCATAATGAAAATTAGTGTTTTTGTTAGAAATGTTTTTAAGATTGGTCCATGTTGGCACTTTTTTTTCTGTTACAGTTTTAAAATTAGTTTGCCTATTCTGAACTTTATCATGCAGCAGTTCAGAAAACGGGACACACACTTGCAAATCATCTTCTGTTTACGTCACAATATGTGTCTTTTTCTGTTGGATGAATGCAATTCACTTATTTTTGTACCGCAATAGAAGAGTGAATTATCGATGGTTGGCTTAAGTTACAAGTGCAAGAAAAAACTATTTTTTTACTTAAAAGCTGGCACCCTGCCATCACTGCACCTGATATTTATATAAAATGCCGACAACCTATATGCAAAAGTAGAACATGTTATTGTTGTATGCAGTCACCGGACGTGAACAAACTCAAACAGATATGATCACAACAGTATTCATTGTACCATTCACACTTTACCATTAATGTATTCATAATATACACTTCGTCAGTATGCACAACTTCACTTTGTAATGTATTCCAATAAACAATCCTGCAATAATTACTATTATAGTAGTATAGTAGGGAAACACTCGCTTGACTGTTTTGGTTTGAAACTCCTACCGGATATGTTGTTATGCTAGTGTATCTGTCTTGACGCCAGGTTTTGGACTGGTGACGGTAGTGTACTGCCCTCCAGTGAGGAACTGCAACATTATTTTCTTCCCTAGATAAGTTTAATATCATTAGAACATTCATATCCATTGACAATTCGTTTTTGGTGCTATTACAGTAACACGAAATACTGCCGATAATCTTTAACAGACATTATTTAAAGTTGTGTTGGTCTGGAGAATTATTAGACCGGGAAATTGTGACACTGGCATCGAGGTAAACGTAATAGCATTACACTCACTTCCGGTCATCACTTTCAAAATAACTTTGGGTGAAAAAACTTTGAGAAAAAAAACCAAAAATCGTTGTCCCTTACAATCATGAGAGACCCAGAAAGTAGAGATTCTGTAAAAATGAACTTTTATATTAAAAAGCTTTTTCCCAGCAGAAATCGTCACATCACACGCTTCCAGATTCAAACATTTTAAACAACAAATCTGAGATGGCGTCTCGTCTGCGTACACCCTCGTCATCCATCTCCAACGCCCCCTCTCGGGTCACGGCTTCCTCTTTCTCGACGTCCCCCTGCACCTCCTGTCCCATGTCCAAGAACATGTTGTGCAACACACAGGCGGTCAGCACAACGGCTCTCGCTCGCTCGTAGTTTCCGATATCCAGATACCGAAGCCTTTTAAATCGGGCTTTCAGGTTGGCAACGGCCTGGTCCAGGATCTGAAAATGCTCCTCGAGCATCTCGTTGAAGAGCGCCTCTCTCGGTCCGATACTTCTCGAGTACGGCGTTAGAATCTGAGCCGTGAGCGGGTAGCCGGCTCTGGCCACGAGGCAGGAGCCAGAGGGCATCAGTTCAGGCTGCTGCTCGAGTTTGTCCCTCAGAGCGCCGCCTCTGTCCACGTCTGAGCCTCTACTGGTTCTGCAGTGTAGGAACCGGCCTTTGCGGTCGCACGCGAGCTGCAGGTTCAGCCAGGAGTCGGGATGGGCCTCCATCTTCATCCTCTTCACTTCCGGCACCATGCTCTCCACGTCATGCTTCCCTATGGGCAGGCGGATCGGGATGCGCGTGTGTCCCAACACTCCCAGGACCCGAGGGACACCTTGCTGCTCCTCCTGCTCCTTATCTGGGCGGCAAAGTGGAGAGAGGGCTTCCACAGCCTCCCCGCCTGGACAACCCGAGAGGAAACAGACCCATCGTTATCATTTCCAAACCCCTCATCAAATCCCTGGCATCACTTTACCGATCGCGTCCGACAATCCACACTGAGGTCAAACCCACCGACCGGCCACCGGATTTGCTTCTCTTGCAGCGTGTTGAGGCGCTCGCAGAAAGAAAAGAAGATCCTGTGGATGTTCCCTTTCTCCAGGTGGAAGCGGCGGGACACAGAGCGGTAGCTGACGCGCTCAGAGAGCAGAGTGAGGGACAGCAGGACGGTGTGGGGCAGGGACAAGCGGGCCCGTCCGGCCATCCGAGCCCTGGACTCTGAGTTTTGAAGCACATCTGTGATGTACTGATGGTAGAGAGGGAGAGCAGACACAGTAGATTCAAGAGCTTTTTCAGGAGACACTTAACATGGTTCCAACAGACTTTATCACAGGTTTAACAGCAGAAACAATAAGCTCTCATATGCAAATCAGAAAAAGGGGCAGAAAAAAACATTGGAAAATATGTATATCTGCCAAGACTGTATGTATTCTCACTTTGGGAGATTTGTTTTGTTAATGAATGTTTTTCAATTCTTCAATGCATTCACTCTTTAGCTAAATCAACTGGTGTAAAGTAAAACACGTGAGATCAACCTGGAAGTACAATAATGTTAATATGTAAACTTATTCTAATAACAGTCAGTATCATCCACCTAACAGACCGACACCTTGACTGCTGCATCGTCAACGGTCTCAATCGGTTCCCGGGGCTCCGGCGTCTCTTCCTCCGGGGGACTGACGCACGTTTCCGTCGGTAAAACTTGGGGCTCCGCGCTCGCTTGACTCCGCAGCAGCTGCGCTCCTCCCGGGGGTGGAGGCCGCGCTTTAAGTGGAGCCATGAGATCCGCCTCCAGGATCTCCTCCACCGCCTGGTCCAGCCGCTGCTCCAGCTCTCCCGGAGACAGCGGCTGCCACTCCCGCTCCACCACGTCCAGCACGGCTCGGCCCGCCGATAACACGAACTCGCGGACGTCCATTTGTGGCGGTCTGTGTTGAGTCAGACGCCACGATGCCTTCAGGTGCGGTCGGAAAGTTCGCAACTCGTAGGAAAGACGAGCAGCTTGCGTCATAGTTTGCTTTCTTTGACGTGTTTTAAGTATAACCGTTTACATTAAGATAAATATTGACTTTGCGAGGTAAATTATGGCCAAAAGTCGACTGACAGAATTAATAATGTATGCCAAACATTCTCCGTTGCACATGCTCGTTTAATGCTTCTGTTTTACGTAAATGTGACATTTTATATATGCTGGTTTTGGACTGTTGGTCGAACAAAACAGGCCATGTGATATTGTGATGGGCATTTATAACGTTTTAGGATAGTATTCATTCATTCATTTAGAAAACAATCAATTAGTGTATCTTCAAATCAACATATGTGTTTGCAGTCCTAATGGAGTTGCTTTTCACATATCGTAGCACGTATTACTGGCTATTTATATCCCTATATAACACAAATCAAATGTCTCCACACGCCAAAGAGATAATAAAAGCCATCCTATATTGCTGCAGTTGTGTATTAATTAGTTGCTCCCCTCATCAGTCTGCCCTTAACTTCTGTCCTCGCTTATGTTACTGTTTACGTCGGTGACTCTTAATGAGCATGTTGAGAAAACACTTATGAAATCGGCTTCTGTTTCAAATGAAAAGCAAAACCAACAATTGAAGCTGTTTCTCAAACTCTGCATTAACAAACACCACAGTGCACAGGGGTGAAAAACAGTTGTTTTAATGTTAAATCAGTTACAAGTGCAACTTTGATCATGTCCCACTGTTTAACAGCCGCAATTTGCAAATGTTAAAGTCAACAAATTCATTCAACATCCCCAGTTCTGAATATACTCCCCCGTTGGAACTAATGGAGGGTTTCAGTTTTTAACATTGTAGTTTTTCTAGATCATGAGACCCAGTGTTGAACTTTAATTTGAAGTGAATGGGAGTGTAATTCTAATTCCCAATTTTGGTTTTTTGGAGAAGGAAAAAAGTGTATCACGGTATTCATGGGGTATAATACAACACAAGTTGCAGCATGAACTAAACCTAAATGGGCAGTGACTCTGGGACAATCTCATCACATGGCTACCTGTTTAACTAAAACGCTTTCAGTTTACTATCAACAATTAGCCACACTGCTTCAAGTCAGAGCATCTCCAAGATGTCTTCGGTTACAATCAAACATTGGAGAGGACAGTTGGTTAGTCCCGACCTTACGGTAAAAGATAAATCACGATCAATTCGTTTTTGATTGCTGCTCTGCCTGTCGGATATTTCATTTTCAACGCCAGCGTTACACGTGTTGTAGAAACCCACAACTGAGTGCACTCAGTCTCAGTAACGTCTGTGAGCAGCTACAGTAGGAAAACTACAACTACTGATGAGGAAAAGTACCAAGTAATGTTCATCGTAATGCCAGATCTCCTGCCAACAAGTCAACCGGTTTTTATCTCAGATCCATATTGTTCAAAGGTTTTTGAAAAACAGATGGTAACTTAGAAATTCACAAACTCCAAGCTAGTGTTGTAACACACATCCAGGCCAAAGACCCACAAGCATGTTCAATCCTAGAAACAGTTTAATAAAGAAACACACAAACATAAAAGCCTCAAAGTGTCACACCGCATCAACTCCCACCTTTAAGCCAGCAAAATAAAAAAACACAAGTAAGGTAGCAATAACCTTCCCCCAAATAAAGAGTAGAATTTATTAAATACGAGGTACAACTTTTTATGTTCAGCCATTACCAATCCCATGGGTGACTGACAGTGTCGTGACAAGTCCGTCAGGTATCTCCGAAGGGTCTTGTGTGAAATTATCAATTTATCTCGCATGCGTTCACCGATTTCAGGACAAATGAACCACTTTGAAGTACTCGCTCTCACTTTTACAACAAGGGGAATCCTTGTTCATAATTGTTTGTGCCCAGCTGAAGATCTGTCGTGGGAAAGGTAAAACTCACCCGCGGAGGCATCACAAAATCCAACCCATCCCTCCCACCGTGCATCCTCCCTCAGACCCTGTGCAGCCCTCTCGTTTCCCCTCCCTCACTGTACAGACTGCTCGTTGGCTGTGCTGCCCGAGTCCTGGGGCTTCATGACGTCAGGGAGCTCTGGTGGAGTGGAGAAAGACTCGACCCTCAGCTGCTCATATGAATCATCTGAAAGTGACAACAGTGGAGCGGGAGAGAAAGAAGATACATCACAGAGAATCTGAGCTGCCGTTTTATTGAGCCAATGAGAGTGACTCAATAAAACAAAATGAATGGATGATGCCAAAACTACAACGCTGACTGAAAATGGTGTGATATGGGGATGATCGAACTACTCACCACTCAGACGGAAAGATAACCCCACCGTGGCTGGGGTCTGAGGTCGAGCCGTTTGATTCGTAAAGCCACAATTTCCAAGAGTTTGCCCATCATTAAGCATCACGTCATCCTGGTGAAGAACATTTTTTTTTAAAGATAAGTTTAGTTTACAGCTAGATGGAGAAAAAAATGTTTCCACATCATGAGACTTTTCAGACCTAGAGAACAAAGCACGGGAACAAATTTGGCGCAGTGAAATGGATGAGGACTCGTCCATTTCACACAACACTCGGTTATGAAACTACTTGCATTCCTCTTCGTCTGCATGTTTGTATTCAGTGTCAGTTAAGTTTTAAGCTGAAAGTATCCTGTAACCATTGGGTAAAAAAATCCATTTCCTATCATGTATGACAGCAGCAGGTCTGAGAAGCTGAAACTAGAGGATGATTACAAGAGTATAATTGGCATTTTAACGTGAAATGACTGAAACTATAGATGCATCATCAATAGTTGCCTTTGTGCAGCTTTAAACAGCGTAGCTATGGTGAAACGTCTCACGGTAGCCATCTTCATATGACCCACCCCTTCACTCTCCTCAATCACACAGTGCTAAAGCAGGAATGTGAATTCTAAGATTACTGAAGTGGGTCTGAGTAACAGTAAAAAAACAAATAAAGAAGCTGTTAGCGACATGTATGTGGTCCACTTTACCTTGTAAAGTTTCTGATCTTCAGGGGGCCTCTTTAAAACGCCTTCCACGATGCGCTTCAGTTCATAGACTGTGGTCGACTCTTTGGCATCGGTGAAGATGGTCGTCTTGTGACGTCGGATCATTAGAAACACGTCCTGAGGAGAGATCGAGGGACAGAAATGAGACACCGACGACTCACGAACATTCACTTCAGAAAAACGTTGTTGAACTTGTACTTGTCTTCTCAAAAAGGATGCAAGTCCTTCTAACCTCTTTATATGCTAATAGGGTTAAATGATTAAATCCAAAGCAACGTATCATTTCCTGGTGGCGTCGTCGTCCTGGGGAGAACCACGTATCTCCAAAAATTAAACTTTTCACGAGTTCAGAAAAACAGCTTTGTGACGATGCATTATCCATCTCAAGAGTATTTACTCACGAAAAAGGGCGATTGTTCAACACCAAAAAGGAACACTTAACATTCAACATCAACCCATCTGGAGATAGGCGAGTTTCACTGGACAGGATTGGAACGATCAATTGTAATCAAATAACGACAGCTGTCACACATATGTAGTGGAGCAGTATAAAGAATTATAAAATGGAAACACTCAAGTGAAGTGCAAGTACCTCAAAATTATACAGGACTTGAGTAAATTCCACCACAGCATTTGCAACACTGGTGTGATAGCTATTGCGGATGGGTTTCGACCCAAACAATGACGGCATACCGAGCCGCCACACAAAATAATGCCCGACAAAGAACCCAACACACTTTGTTACAGACATTATATTGAATATATTACATACAAAAACACAAATCAGAGATCGGTTTAAAACAACACCGAGACAACTATACCAATGTTTCCACAGATGGACTTGGTAGCGTGTAGTTCTCAACCTCGTGTTTGATAAACCCAGGATGACTTCATTGTCAGCGCCATTGGGCCGGCAAAAACATTTTACACAAGACTTATTGTAGAAAGTATTGCATTGAAAGTATTCATTTAGAAAGTATTGACTCTCGTAACTACAAACAAGTAACTTGCACGACACCCTCTGGATATCTTAAGTACAGGTTTCATAGCATCATTATAATACACTTGAAGTATTTAAAAGCTTGTTTGTAGTGGTGACTGGCGGACAAACAACATGCTTATGTTGTCTATGCACTTTATGTTGTCTATATGTTGCACAATTCACTTTATGTTGCACAATTCAATTCACTTTATGTTGGACAGAAGAGAAACGTAATTTCAATCTTCTGTATGTTTGCACATATGAAAAATTGACAAATAAAACTGACTTTGACTTTGACTTGAAACACTCCATCTGTAACACGCAATGAACTTAAATAAGTGAATGTTTTCTTCTTCGTGCCTTTAAATATCTTGTGTTCAAGTCACTTCACCTGCTTACACACAATCACTTCTTACTTATCATAACGCCAGAGGGCTGTGGTGTTTGGCAGCTGTGGTGGTGCAGCTGGCAGTGGCAGTAGTTTAATGAACTAGTTGATAAGCCCATAAACAACCGGATCATGTCTCCATCACGTCACACTGATCTCTCCTTCACGTCACGCTGATCTCTCCATCACGTCACGCTGATCCCTCCATCACGTCACACTGATCTCTCCATCACGCTGATCTCTCCATCACGTCACGCTGATGTCTCCATCACGTCACGCTGATCTCTCCATCACGTCACGCTGATCTCTCCATCACGTCACGCTGATCTCTCCATCACGTCACGCTGATCTCTCCATCACGTCACGCTGATCTCTCCATCACGTCACGCTGATCTCTCCATCACGTCACGCTGATCTCTCCATCCGCCACGCTGATCTCTCCATCACGTCACGCTGATCTCTCCATCACGTCACGCTGATCTCTCCATCACGTCACGCTGATCTCTCCATCACGTCACGCTGATCTCTCCATCACGTCACGCTGATCTCTCCTTCACGTCACGCTGATCTCTCCATCACGTCACGCTGATCTCTCCATCACGTCACGCTGATCTCTCCATCACGTCACGCTGATCTCTCCATCACGTCACGCTGATCTCTCCATCACGTCACACTGATCCCTCCATCACGTCACGCTGATCTCTCCATCACGTCACGCTGATCTCTCCATCACGTCACGCTGATCTCTCCATCACGTCACGCTGATCTCTCCATCACGTCACACTGATCCCTCCTTCACGTCACGCTGATCTCTCCATCACGTCACGCTGATCTCTCCATCACGTCACGCTGATGTCTCCATCACGTCACGCTGATCTCTCCATCACGTCACGCTGATCTGTCCATCACGTAACACTGATGTCTCCATCACGTCACGCTGATCTCTCCATCACGTCACGCTGATCCCTCCATCACGTCACACTGATCCCTCCATCACGTCACACTGATCCCTCCATCACGTCACTGATGTCTCTCTCCATCACGCTGATCTCTCCATCACGTCACGCTGATCTCTCCATCACGTCACACTGATCTCTCCATCACGTCACGCTGATCTCTCCATCACGTCACGCTGATCTCTCCATCACGTCACACTGATCTCTCCATCACGTCACACTGATCTCTCCATCACGTCACGCTGATCTCTCCATCACGTCACACTGATCTCTCCATCACGTCACAGATCTATCCGTCACGTCACACTGATCTCTCCATCACGTCACGCTGATCTCTCCATCACGTCACACTGATCTCTCCATCACGTCACGCTGATCTCTCCATCACGTCACACTGATCTCTCCATCACGTCACACTGATCTCTCCATCACGTCACGCTGATCTCTCCATCACGTCACACTGATCTCCATCACGTCACGCTGATCTCCATCACGTCACGCTGATCTCTCCATCACGCCACACTGATCCCTCCATCACGCCACACTGATCCTCCATCAGCAGCGATCTCCACCGCCCAGATCTCATACGTCCTGAGTCTCCATCACACGTACTCATACACGATCATCACCCTCACACACACCACACTTCTCAAATAACTTTCATAGGCTCTTTCACGCTGTTAACTTGTTTAGGGCTCCTAATCGGCCTCTGGCAAGTTGCGGAAACCGCAGAGAAGGAGGCCTCAGCTGTACTTGCAACACCAGGCCCGTCGCCTCTCTCGACAGTCTCGGCCAGTGCTGGGGCAGGGGCCGATTCCTCTCCACCCCTTGGAAAGAGTCCTAGTGCGTTTCGCCGCTCAACAGTAAGTCTCTTGGGCACTGTCGAGTGAGCAGGTCCGGGACTGAGGCACTGGTGCTTTGACCGAGTGCTGTCGAGTGCACGATGCCGCTCGCCGGGCTGGGAGGTGACTGGACAGAGTCTCGGCGGAACATTTGGTTCTGCTGCCCATGGACCTTTCTGCTCTCACTCCTAAACTGTTATGGAGTCAGGTCCAGGTCCTGGCAGACTCGCTTCAGGGTCAAGTTTCAGTTTTTGGGGAGTGGCTGACGACCCGGGCTAAGCAGCTGAGACCTACTTCTCGATCAGGAAATGCAGGTAGAACACTGGCAGTGCATCATGACCTTTTGAACGGCCTTGAGCCGTCCTGAAGGCTTCAATTTGCGACCACGTCTCTGCTTGGCCTGAGTGGACGACTCTGCCCTTTCCTGGTCGCCTGGCCCGATCAGCTAACAGGATGCTTCAAGCTCCGAGACTCTCGAGCTTCTCCGCCTTCTGACAGTCCAAATTAGACGAGCCCGACTTGGCCACTGGACTGCTCCGGCTGACTGCTCCTGGTCGCCAAGCATGGGCCAGCAGCAGTGGAGGCATGTCAACAGGACAGCAGGTCGTGAGCGAAGGTACTCCGATAGTGACAATCCAATACTGACATGATCTTTGATTCAGCTCCTTTGCAGCACCAGCTCGAGCCAGGATCAAGGAGACGGACAGGTGACCTGACAAGTCACCGCCTAATGCCAAGAAGAACTTCAAACACTTTTCGACCCTCAGGACTGAACGCCAGATCAGCGCGTCAAAGCCAAATCTGGCAAGCAAAGCAACCGTCATCATGATCATAGTTCTACAACGGACTATGTTGACTGAGCGAAAGTAAACATTATGTCACAGATTAACTATACACTATATCGCACTATCAAATCCTTTACAACACAGTTATTTAGACCAAACGCATTTCGATAATTACACTATGATTCAATTAATTTATGAGTTACTGAATCCAGTGTCTT
The DNA here is from genome assembly GCF_029220125.1 of Pseudoliparis swirei. Classification (NCBI taxonomy): domain Eukaryota; kingdom Metazoa; phylum Chordata; class Actinopteri; order Perciformes; family Liparidae; genus Pseudoliparis; species Pseudoliparis swirei. The sequence goes on along the minus strand of NC_079410.1, from coordinate 6,960,118 downwards.
GATCAACTGAGGAAAGTCAACGAAGTTGTCATACGACCGATAAGTGCAAACGCACAGTTGCACATTTTAAATGACGAAGACTACGGACATTGGAATCAAAGTTTGCCACTCAGTTTTATACAAATCGATATGCATATATACACTTTAAATAGAAATTTGCAATTGTTATTGATGTAGATAAATTGTAGACATGAATTGAATGCACCAATACATAAAGATAATTAAAAGGTATCTGAAAATGTTCACCACTTCACTATAATCAAATAGAAATGGTTCAGATAAAAGTTCATTACTATACAATTGATCTATTTAAATTACTATAGTGAATAATGGAATCTACTATACAATTTATCTTGTTCATTAAACACTCTAATTAATCATTTTCAAATTAGTTGCTTAGCGATGAAGGGTTATCACCAAGCTGTATAATTTCAGTACTCGTCACTCGCCTCTCCTCTCCGATCCTGCTCCTTCTGCAGAATGTGCAAAGGAATGCGGATAGATCGCTTGGCTGACAGCGATGCAGTTCAAGTGCGTAGAGGCACCTTCTGCGGGCGCTGGTGAGGTAGTAGAGAAGTCCGGCAGACGGCGCTATCAGAGCCTTGGGGCGGTGTGAAACGCGACACCGCAGGATGGGCATCGGGCGTCGGGCTAGGGTGGAGAGTGGCAGATGTAAGGCGTCTGCGGGGTGACGGAGTCAGGGACTTTGTAAACGGTCAGGCTCGACTGGGTCGAGTCGTGAGAATTTGACAAGAGACGGGTTGAGGGGTTGAAGATGGAGCTGGGTTTGGGAGTGGGCTGGAGCTGGGTGGCAGTCAGGTGAGGTAATGAGGGGATCGATGGTCGCAGACACAGAAGGACACAGTGAGACCTTTGAGAGAGTCTGTAGAAGAACAGGTTGAGAGAGAGGTAGGTGGAAAGTTCTGGGATTAACTGTTAACATCTCCTATTAACACATAATCCTGACTCCTCCTCTACAGTAACCTCAGAAACAACCAGGACTCGGTAGAGAATGTGAGATAAACATCGGAAAGTTCATCGAATCATAATTGAAATAACCTATGTGCTGTATAAATGAAGCATGCTGATCTGAATGCCTGCGGGCCCTGCATCGCCTCGCATCAGTCCTACAGTGACCTGGCAGACGGTGGGAAGACAGCTCGGGACCCTCCTTGAGCTCGAGATGCCAAGCCGGAGCATGCAGCTGTCCACATGCGTCAGGTCAGTAAGCCAATGCACGGAAAGGGTGTACATGCCAGATCATGGGCAGGAGCGGGAGGCAAGACCCATCCTGCCCACCGGGCGCGGGTACCCGATCAGATGGCCTGAGAGCCGCTGACCGGGGCTTTGAAGAGGCAGCCGTAAGTCTTGACTCAAGTCTACCCTAGAGCTTCCGAAGTAACCGTAGACAGCTTTGCGGAGGATGTGGCAGTTTGCGGGCCCAAAGACAACATCGGCAGACACCGACTGGGAGTCGAGGACTCAAAAGGATGGACATTCTGAACGGAATATGGTTCTGAGGATGTCACACAGGCTACAGGAGTTTGAGAGCAAGAAATCCTTTGAGGTACAGAGGAATAAGAGACCCGGGACAAGGATAGGCTTAGGACTATCGAGGTTTGGAACAGACGGGCGAGTCTGACACATCAGTTACACGGTAGGGCAGAGGCAGACACACCCTCGTGAAAAAGAAATCCAAGATAAAAACAGATAGGTGTTGAATCATGCAAAATACATTACGATAAACATTTCATGATAACATAGTTTGAATTTCATTATGCTACAGATACTTTCAATGCCATTAATAGAAATTGAGCTACATTAGGACTTAGAATATGGTTAGGCAGTATACTATCAATTATCTTTCACAATACTTCGTTGTTGTTAAGTGTTGATAATAAGACTATCTGCATTAAGATATTAGGCACGAGATACTAGAAAATATATCATACATTAAATATGATAGTTACCATATTTCTAAGTCAATTATTAAATAAGAACAATCTCATTGCAGCTGAATTTGAATCACCATTTGTCCTGAATCATTCGACATTCTAGATCATACAGATTCTACACTCAAGTCAGAATGTACAGGTGTAGCTCTGGAAAGAATTGGACTGAGGAAGCAGCCGGTGTCGAGATGCCAGTCCGAAGGCCCCAATCACCGTGGCTGTCGTCTGGCGCTCGGTCGACTTCGATTCCTTTGGCAGCAGAGGTTTTAAGGAGACCATGAAATTTGTGAGATCATTTATTCCTGCAAGTTGAACTCAGTAATATCAAGTAGTCCCTCAAGGGAACAGTCAATGGTCGCTCTTACATATATGCAGAGACATGCTTAAAGTGGATAACATGCATAATGCTGCATCGCTCAAAACAGCCCGTCTTAATGCTTAGTCCACATTGTCGAGATCCAAGTTTGAGATCTCGAGAGACCGGACTAGGGTGAGTTCCAGCGTCCTTGCATTCTGGCCGTACGAAAGGCTCGCCAACTTAGCCTGATTATCCTCGTGACGTCACTGATGCGTTAGCCCTGATTGTCCTGTTTAGACACTAGCGCCATGCGAAAATGTTGCTGGTCAGGTGACTTAACAGCGGGCTCTAGGGACGAGAAGGTGCCGGGATGATGGGCGATTCGAATTCTGAATTGCACCGTAACATGGACCCAACTAATCCCAAGAGAAAGTCATATGTCAATGACACTTAAGTTTGAATGTTATTACCTTGTGAGCATTCAGACATGAACTAATAAAACCAGCTATTCACTATTAGTGAATATACGCACTTGTTCTTCGGATCATGAACTTCTATGTTATCAAAGATAACAGTCGATAGAACCCAAGTTATGGAATGTCACTAGTCCTCCTATGAAAAGGTCCATACATCGAAACTTATATCCACTTACTACAAAAGCAGTTGTATTATACTGAAATTTAACATCAATGGAATTAGCACAGTCTATTTACAATTGATATGTTTTTCATGTATAATCTTCGTGAACAAAATGCTGCCTCAGTAGCCTGTAACAGCCTATCTTTAGAAACTAACAAACGTCAGGAGATACGTGAACGTCCTGATCCGGACGTATCGTCAATGGATTGTCGCATTGTTTCAACTACTCATAACTAAACTATCCGTTAAAATTCGTCCGTTGTGTTGTGTTAGTCGGTGCCAGATACCTACAGACTGCTGTAAAACGACTAAATCGGTGACTTAAGACCATGTATAGTCGATCGTTTAACTGATGCCGATGATACATCGGTGCCTTAGTGTTGTTAAATTCCGTACGAAGAAACAGACGGCTCCAGAATAACAAATGCTAACTCTTTTCTTGTGATCAGACAGATGTTCAGAGTACTGAATGCAATGAGGAAAGGAGCAGTTGTGAAGGCTCTACAGATTAGTAACGTAACCTGAGTAGAAAGTGATACCAATCGACGAGAGCAGATGACGTTCTCGTAGGCCATGCTGCTGCGTACATGTCTGCGCATGTGACTTTAAAGATCTGGTTGAGCACTGTGCCAGCGTATCCTTGTGTGATCTTCACTGGTGCGTTCTCATCTAAGCAAGAATGTCCATTCAAGGTTCAGACATGGGGGTTTTCCCGAGCATATGGTAATTCCCTTCAACGGGCGTCTGGTCTCACGATGAACGGATGATCTTAAGCTCTGATGTGAAGTGATACATTCGGACCCTCAGAAGCTCCACTCTACTTGGCCCTCATTACTTTACTAACTCTTATGCTCAGAAACATCAAAGGCTGTTCAATGAGGTAATGTTCAAACAAAAGTTTAAACTGTTTAACTAGACACAATGACTATGCATTGTATGTTATCTGTACCATGAATGTCATCCACTTTAAGACCAGCATGAAACCAACATGAAACCTCTGAAACCGTGACAGTGCGTGGTAAGTATACTATTAGTCTGCATGAGAGTGATTGATTCTTAAGTGGAAATGTAGCACAGAAAACTGAGAACAAAGCTGGGGCCGCTCCACTGGGATTTATAAAGCCTGAGAGCTAAAAAATGAGCCTGGAAGTTCATCAGCGGATGGAACATACCTACAGATTACATACATTCTCCACCCACAAAATGCATCTCACTCTTCTCAACGTAATGCAGACTCAGGAAGATGATGTCCCAGCAAACCTGGAGGAGTAATACGGAGAATGTTGAAAACGCTCCGTGTCCGCTCCTAAGAAGCTTGTCGTGACTAGACTAGTACTCATCTATAAACTTAGTCTGCTACAGTGAAATGCATTTTAGAAATATATATTTCGACATCAATTGTGCACTATTTGACTTTTATAAGTTTAAACAACTGTACTTGTTACATCAAGTTATGTGGCATGCATGATGCTTAGCACAATTTGCATGTTAGAAACAAGATAACTTATTGGTCGAAAATGAATATCGAAGTGTGAAAAATACTTAGCGACAATATCAAATGACCCACTCTAAATTAAAATCGCAACTATAGTAAAAGTTTTAACAATATGTCACCAACAAGATCAACAGTTTACTATACATTCCACTTACCTTAGATTCTTTACCTGTCAATCCAATCACTTGTCAAGATTCAAACAACTGCAAATTCTCATTATGAGTACTGCTAACACTTTACGTTTTGGGAATCATCGTGATTCTACTGCGTGATCGTCGGCCGTCAGTGAGAATGGATATTCCCTAGTTAAATCACACTTCATTCTTGATCTTCAATTAAAACTGTTGCATTCTTTACACTTGGTATTGGTGCGAAATCTGACGCTGATGCATTGCAAGTGGGGATGGAAAGATTATAGTCGGCATGCTATTGACGTCGATGACACTGAAGCTAAACTAGATCATCAGAAATCTGTCGAACCTGAATCAGAAGTGCTCAAAATAGGATCGAAAGAAGCTCATGTAAAATCGTCTCTCGAATGTACATCCCTGCACGAGTCAAATCCATACACTCATCTGGACGCTTCTGGTGCAGTCCATGTCCAAGCGCCTCTGTCCGTCTCTCTGACAACCCGAGTTGCAGTCCATGTGCACTCTTTCCATCCTGTAGACTCGCTGCATTCAATCAGTCGAACATACACGGGCTCAACCCCTAGGACTCTGGCTGGTCGAGAAGCGAGCATCTAGTTAATGGCTCAGGTTGGAAGCCGGATCTGTGCACTGGTAGAATGCTAGGTGTGAGCGATGGCTCTGGGCGCACGAGTCGAGCATGAGGTGCCGTTAGGAGGCTGAAATTATGTCTATATGCTGCAGCTTCAGTAGCTCTATGGTACTCAGGATGCCTTAACAGGTCCACGACTTCCAGGTTCAAGCAGGAATTTGATACTCATTTCATCGACAGGCGCTAGTTATGTCACTTACTGGAGGTCGGGATGCTTTAACACTCCAGACCCGAGGACCCTTGCTGTCTTGCCATCTGACCTGTTAGTCCAATAGAAACCTGGAACACGTAGAAACAGACACCGTAGAATTAATCAAAACGTTTCACTGACACCAATGATCGCATCAACTTTACGATCGCCAACACAGGTCAACGACGTCACCTCCGGGGCACCCGTGTTCGCGTCAGTAAAAACTCGTGGACTGTTCCTTTTCAGGTAGCGCGGACAACGGGAGGCGCTCAAGAGCAGAGTGGACCAGGACGTGTGGCAGGCACAGCGCCTCCGGCTCCGAGCAGGCTGAGTTTGAAGACAATCTAACGGTAGGGCAAAGGTCGACAGCATTGCAGGACTAGAGTTAGAACACTTCATGCCAAAGTTCAGCAAACATGTATGCAAAGACAGAACAATCCATCAATTGCAATCGAAGGCTTGATAGTTAAAATGCTTGGAATTGGCCAGCTAAAATTTTGCGAATCTCGAAATTTTTAAGCTTTAATTTAATAAAATGACATCAAACAGGTAAGTAAGAACATATCAATGTAACATAGTAGTAGTCCAACTCTTAACAAACATTAGTCTTCACGATTCTGCAATAGATTTCAAGGCTTCATTTCAGTTTCGGCATTGATCTCATTTATGCACTTTTCGTAAAAATTCTGCCGTGCACTTTCTGCAGATCTTCGTCGGTGTGCTCGGAATAGTCACTCGAATCACTCGTCGCCTCTATGTCGTGTTTCGGAGCACTGCTTATCCTAGCCCTTATCGGGTTGATTATGAATGGAGCACTTATGTTCAATGTAATACCACTATGTTGGTTAAAAAGCGTTTCAATCTCTGTATAATGACTTTGCACTGTAATTTTAAACTAGACAACTATAATTATAAAATTCTTTGATATATCTGTTATAAGTTTAGTATGAACATTCTCATCAATGTCCGTTTAATCTGTTTGGACAGCTTCATGTGAATTTTTAGATGAAAGTTTACTGTATATGATAAAAACACATAGCTGAACTTAACAACTATTCAGTTATTAGGTAGATCTCTTCACTGCTTGTATCTACTATGTTTCTTAACAATTCACTGTCTGCTCAGTCAGCTAGTTATACCTATTAACGATCCACATGGAGTTATTAGTCCTATCTCTCTCTATAGTAATCCTATCATCGTTTTCTTCTCTTGACTTGTTTTTGACGTCGTGACATACGTGAATCTTCATGCTCGTCAACAACCAGACATACTACAATCTGTTAACGATACCAAGCACAGTCACATGAATCTTTAGTACACAGTACAAGTGCACTGTTATCACGTATTTCTTCAAGTAAAATTTCTTATTCACACCCCATTCTAATTTCAACCCGCCATGAGCAAGTCATTTATTTAACAGTTTATATCCATCAATATGATGGATAAGTCTAATTCCACATGTTTGAGAAAAATATCACGTATCATGGTATCCGCAATACTCACCAATCTAACCTCAGACATCATGTACATCTTACAATTTTTCATCAATTGCTACCTTTAAAACCTCAGGGCTCCATTTAAATACCATTCGGGGCAGGTTCCACTTCTTAAATTTTACACATGGTTTGTCCCATTGGGAGGAAATTTCCAAGGCCTCAGCTACAACCCCGCCCCCATCAACCAGACTAGTTTTTGGCCCCCTCACGGCCTGGGCCGGGCTGGAAATCCGAATCTGGGGAAAGGACCCCGTCAAATTTTTGAATCAATTGCAAAAGGGAAACAGGTTATTGGCCAATGCAAATAAAAGGGTCACTTGAGATAGGAGTCCAATCTCACCAAAAGAACCACGGTCTTAAACTTTTTAAAGGGCCCCAATTCAATGCCCCATTAAGTCGCAGGAAAAATTATTTAATTCCCAAAAAAAAAAGTTTAACTTTTCATAACCACCCTTTAGAAGGGGGGATGTCAAACGGGGAAACTTTTTTCCCAGGATTCAACCCATTTGGAAATCGTCCTTGAAATCCTTCCCAAAAAGGATCTGAAGGGGGTTCAAGTTTCGGAAAGGATTAGAATTACATTTCCCAAACCCCTATCCGCTACTTTTTCGACCTTTCACCTTGTTCCCCCACACGGAAGTGTTCTTTGGGGTCAGGAAGGAAACAAAAGACTTCCCTGTCTCCCATGGAAGCGCTCGGGTTTAACCCTCCCAGCGTCAGAGAATGTGAGTGGCCGGGGGGGGAAAACCCCAACCGGTGGGGCTGAAAAGACCCCAAAAATTATAAAAAGTGAAATGACCCAAAGGAGAAGTTCAATATTAGGTTATTAAAAGAATAACAGGCCTTAACGAAAAAATTTCAAAAAACCCTTCATGCAACATTAAGTTATAAATGGGATTTCAGAAAAGGAAAAAAATTAAATCCCATGGGCTTTCAGATGGAGACATTATCAAACACGGAATTTAAGATTGAAGCACCATTCAAACTTAATTAAAACTTTATTAGCTAAATGGTGTAATAAAGTTTAACAAATTCGACCGGGAAAAATTCAGAACAATTGGAAAATATAGAAATTCATAAAATCGGATTTTAAAAAACGACTATCCTTACGAGTTGTTTGTCTAACCGGTTTTAAACGGTTTCCGCACGGGCAAACTTTTAATTTAAGCAGTTTCTTTAAAATTAAGGGATTGAATTCAAAGATTTCATCGTAATAGGCTAAATAAAACATGAATTTCAATTTCCACCACTCTAGCTTACCAGGCTTAGCTCCGTGAATTCAAAATTTTTTTTTCCCCCATCTCGAGGTGCCAGAAAATAAAAACACTTAGGAATTTTGGCCCTTTAAATTGAAGTTCGACTTCAGGGCTCAAAGTTTGGGCCTTGTAAAAGGGGCCCTTTCCAAAGGTGGGTTTCCTTTACTTTTTATAAAGTTAAAAAAAAATTTTGGGGGGGCCAAAACTAAAAAAAATTTTAATTAGAAAAATTTTGGCCCAACCCTTTTTTTGGTTTTTTCCAAAAAATTTTCAAAATTTTTTTTTGGGGAAACGTTTCAAAAAAAATTTAATTTAGGGAAAAATTTTAAAAAGTTTGATTTAAAAAATATTTAAAAGAAAAAACAATTGTTAAACCCCAAAAACAATTAAACCAATGGATGGGGAAACTTCCCCCAACAAAACAAAAACCCCTTTTTTTATTTAAAAAAAAATAAATTTCCCAAAAACAAAAAAAAAAAAGAAATTAAAATTTCCATTGGGGATTTTGGGGGCCCCCAAACAAAGTGAAAAATTTTTGGAAAAAAACCCAAAAAATTTAAAATTTTGAAAAACATTTAAAAAAATGGTTTCGTTTAAAAACAAAAAAAAAATTAAAATGTTTCCAAAACCCCTTTTTTTCCAACCCTTTTTTAAAAAGGGGAAAAAGGGTTTTTTTTAAAAAAAAAAAGTTTTTAAAAACATTTAAAATTATTTAAAAAACCGAATAAAATTTTTCAACATTATTTTAAAAAAAAATTTTTAAAACTTGGGGTTTTTTGGGGGGCCCTTTTTAAATTTTTTTTTAAATTTTTTTTAAAAAAAATTTTTCCCTTTTTTTATTTATGGGAAAAAAATTTCCCTTTTGTTTTTTGAAAAAAAATAAAACTTTATTTAAAATTTTAAAAAAAAATGCAGCTTTTAAAAAACCCCTTTTTGGGTTTCAAAAACCCTTCCCCGTTTACCACAAATTCCCAAAACCCCTTTTTGACTTTTTGCCCGGCATCAAAATTTTAAGGGAATTTTTTCCCGGACCTTACGAAAAATCCTCATCCCCTATTCCCCCCCGTTTCCCCGGATTCCCCAAAGCCCCGTTTTTAACCCCTTTTACCCCACACGGTCCCTTCCCTCCTTTCCCGTCAGTGACTTCCCCCACGTAAATCCTATGTTCCCTCCATCCCCAGGGTCTTCCCCCCACCCCCCCGCCCCGGGTCCCCATGCCCGGTTTTAAAGTGTTCTTAGGTTACCCCCAACCCGTGTTTAACCCTTTTTCCCCCCCGCCAGGCCCCCACCAGCTTTCCTAACTATTTTCCCCCCCACCATTTCCCCCCCAAAGCCCCGATTCCCCTCCCACCCTTCCCACAACCACCCTTTTTATAAATTTTCCCCAAAGGGATTTTTATTTCCCCCGGGGAAAAAACCCCTTTATCCCCCTTTCCCCCTTTTCCCCCGGTTCCCCCATTCCCCTGACCTTTCCCCCCTTTTTTTCCCAAGCCCTATCTTTTAATAGGACTTTAATATCACTCTGGGTCACATTCTGGACAACTAAGAAACTCACTGAAGACTGAGGATTTACAATTTAAATCAGGTGTGTACTTTAAAGTAAAATTTTACTTGTAAAATGAGGTTTAGTTGTGTTTAAAGTGCATCATCTGGTGAATGTGATATTCAGTAATCAAGTTGTATTCTCCCTTCTGTCTGCTAGGACCAGATTTACATTATACCCGGAAAACTACGCATACTTAATAACCCACACAAGTTTCTCACAGCCACTACAAATGAGTCACGGGCCTGGAGAGCATTACGTGGTGATACTATTATCAAGCCAGTCCAACTCTCTGCAGGTGTATTGTCTCAAAGTGACAAGCAAACAGAGCCGGCTGGCACGCTTTTTGATAAAATCTGAGATCAGATAAAGTTCCAGGACAATTTGCCGGCCAAGGGGGAGGTTTCCACATTGTTTTAAAAAGTGATCTTTCAAGTTTTTCAAGCATTTTGTTTGTTTTCATCTCGATAACAGAGAACACATGACACGGTTACGCCATCCGAAAGCTACTCTCTGTTTCATGATGCAAACACCCAGTTCAGAAAAACTCTCATGCCCAGTAAAAATGTAAATACTTTTGAAGAACTTGTTTAGGCTTGTAGGGAACTTTATTTTGAAATTCTTTACACTGAACTCGTCTTGCCTAGCGAGCACTATGGGCTACAGGTCATGTAGTCAATCCCAGGGAAACCGTATCAAACCGTGTACGCTTTTAATACAAGGTGGCAGCTTAGGAGAATCTTTCTGCTTTCAGCATAAAACACATCAGCAGCATGCACCACAGGGCCGTCAGTTAGGGGAAATAACAGGAAGGAAATCAAGCGCAAACTCCTTAAAACCCAGATATTCCCTTTGGGTCATGCAGAAATACACCTGGACTGATTCTAATTACCAATATGAGTCCAAAAGAAAACCAGGTGGGCTAGATTTTAGAGAGGGTCAACGTTTAGTCTCATTAATAAGGGACATTTTAAATAGTGTATTAAAAAATCCATCACTTCCTGTGGGAGGTCTGCCATGTCATGTAAATTCATCAACAAATTACAATAGTGTTTTGGCAGAGTGCATGCAGGGCTATACGTCATATTCCGTGTTCTTCAGGTTTAATAATGGAGAGAGACTCTGACATTGTGACATTAATCAGAATGTAAACATGAACATTAATGGAACAGAAAATATCAAACACGACCTGTGAAGTTCGAATGTGTCCGGTTATGTCTGATCAATAATCGGAGAGGAAACTGCAGACCTGGGAGAAAGTATATTTAAGTAAGTTAAACATTTACCTACGGGGCTTGCCCCGTACACAAAGGGTGAAACCAGCTCCTTAAATGTTTCTTTATCTAAAAAACAAACGATTCTATCAAGTGTGAACAAAGCCGCCACTCAGCCGAATGCGACTGTCAAAATGTCTCTTTTGCTTCTCAACCATCATTTGCACATGTCGCACTACAAAATGATTTTGGGGGTTTTAGTAATTAGGACTTTTCTTAATATCGTATGTTTAGCAGAAATGTCTAAATCACCTCTGAAGCGCGAGGCGGTGGATGAGGTGGCGATCCTCCTGACGACCGTCCCGGGGGCAGGAGACACACAGAACACTCCAGCAATCATCAGCGCTGGACCGAGCGCCGCCTCCTGCTGCTGCGATGACGAGCACCACAGGAAACTGGCCATCTGCAGCATCGTCTGTGGGATCACCTGCATCGGAATCAAGGCGCTGATTAGTTCAGTCGAGGTACTTCCGAGTCAAAATGTCAAAAGCTGCACAGCCTACTCTCCCGCCGGCACATTGAAAAACGTGTTCTCGTCTTTACCTCAACAGGCCGAGAGAACGGCGGATCCAGAGAGAGCGAAAACGTTTTCAAAAGAGGCGAAGAAGTTCGGCATCATCTCCATCGTGGTTTGGGTTTCACTTCTGGCTTTAACTCCCATCCTGCTCGTGCTGGTCTCGTACCTCCTCACTCTGGGAGACTGATCAACATTGATGGACCGCTACAGAAGACGACGACCAGAGTGACTTTAAGGATGTTTATGGAGACGGACAGCAGCACAAAGCTCCTCATGAACTCCTCCACGGCACGAAGAAACACAACGGACTGTTTTCCTTGTGCCGACGGCATGAATGCTGTCCCCGTTTACACTTTTCTACTTTAAACCACGCATCACTTTACACGAGGATCAACCGCTCTAGAGACCAGGATCAAAAACTTTACAACTTTGACATGTTTTTTTTTTATATGCTGTAATATTTATTTAACAATATATGAACATGGACAAATCAAATACTAAAACTGTCATATAAAAATCCAGCATTGCCTAGAGTTTGAGACATGACACTACATGACACATATATATATATATATTAAAGATTGGTCATATTCCAATAATGACCCAATCCTTAGTATTACCATTTAATATACTCGTTCTTGGATAATGTATTTACCAAAGATACTTCAAAAGTTAATAAATTACTCCATCTAAAAAGTAGCGACTTTAATTTATAATCCATCATGGATTGGGTCTCTACTGGGGTACATAATGTCACAAGCTCCTGCTCTTATTACAAATAGTGGCAATACAGCAATGTTACCATATTAGCTTTATTCAATGTAAAATGTATCAATATGTTGTACTTTTATACAAATGGAAACCTTTTCATAATAAAAATGACTTTGTGCTCTCATTTGTTTGAAGGATCTTGACACGCCCCGTAAAAACAATTACCAATACGATGACAAAAGAAAACATCTTCTTACAGTTAAGGCAACATATATATCAAGAACTTACATTCGCGATACAAATATAGACGGCACCAAACATTTCAGAGAACGACAGATAATTTAAAGCCAAGCAGTGGAATCTGAACGCCGTATTGTTTCCTAGTTATAGTTGAACACAAACTTACTGTCCTGGGAACTGAACCGAGTAAAATGATCCACATGTGCGACATGTCGACACACTTTGACTGTACATATAAATCATGGACAGAAACCTGGTCGTGAAATTGGCAGCGATGAATACAAATCTCTTGCTGGCAAGGGGAAAAACGGACGGCAGAGGTTTAACGTCAAGTAAGCGACTTATTGTATAACGCATATAGCCGCCATGTTTATAACCAACTCCTATGAAGCCATCTCTTCTGGTCCTCTGATGCGTCGCTCCGCAACTTGCAGGTTACAAACGCTGCTGAACATAATTCTTCAATAATAACCGGTCACCACAACCATCGGACGCGAGATCGTGCGGACGGAAAAAAAGAGCGGAGGTTGAAAACGGTCCAATAAACAGAATGATTTTCCGCAGTGTTTTTTGTTCTTTAATGGCTGCCAAGCAGTCGCCTTGTAAGAGGCATCCGTCAGCTGTCTTTCTGATCGATTATCAACCACAGTTGCAGCTGATCGAGCTTGGCACAGAGGAGCGAGTCCACGTCCTGCGCGCTGAGGGGCTGCTCGCCTTTAGGGAAGCAGCCTCGTCTCGTCCTGGAGGAAGACGTACCTGCCTTTCCAACCCCAACGAGAGGCTTCTTTGCTTTTCTGACCTCGCCGGTATCCACGAACTGCAAAAATCTTTTCACGCGCCTCGGGCCGTACCGGCACTCGGAGCCATCCCGGCGACTGAGCGGCACCTCGAATATGGTCTCCAGCCGGCTGAAACCAGAGAAACAAATGATAATCAATGAGCGAATTCACAGTTATGGCAGTAATAGCAAGTTAATATGCAGTAGTTATTACATTAATACATAACTCTGATTTAGGCAACTGATGCCACCCTTTGACCAGAGGGTGGCATCAGAGGAAAGATCAGTTGCCTAAATCAGAGTTTTGTACTAATGTAATAACTACTGTTCATCTTTTTTTTAATATGTACAATACAATATAAACGGCTCACGCCTGGAATATCTTTTTAAGTAATCGCGGCTGGTGGCGACACAGCTGCACAAACCCCGAAATGACAACAAAATAACTATCATTTTCAAGGGAAAAAGTGTTAATTTTTGTTTGCAATTTTAGCAGGCAGGGGGCTTGTTATTAAGATAAGGTTTAAATGATTATTCAGATTTTTAGAAGTAGGGTAGTATGAGGTACTACAGTTTATGGAGTTTCAAAAAACATACAGGAATAACAAGACAGGAACAAAGTAATGTTCTGCTTTCGACCGGGGCAGCAGCAAAAACTATCTTAGACACTATTTTTTATTTTATTTAATCGGTTGAAGTGTATTCTTTATTTAGAATATTTTCAGCAAGACAGCCTTTTCCATCTCAAAATTGAAATTATATATTATATCGTGTCTATACGGATACATTTTGTGTTGTAATCCCAGACATTTCAATGCCAAGCAATAATACATTATTTTTAAAACAAATGTATATGTTTATATTTTATGTCCGACTACTTAATTAAAAAGAGAACTCTGCAGCTCCATATGTCCAGGGACAAAATGTAGAGCTATGGTTTATAAAGTTGGTTTTACCGTTTCCAAAGTCCAACGGGAAAAGGTGGTGAAGCTGTAATTTATGTTGTACATTTGTTTTTATATTTGTTAAAGATTAATTACCTTCATAAAATACCTTTTATATATACAGGACTGTCTCAGAAAATTAGAATATTGTGATGAAGTTCTTTATTTTCTGTAATGCAATTAAAAAAACAAAAATGTCATGCATTCTGGATTCATTACAAATCAACTGAAATATTGCAAGCCTTTTATTCTGATTTATTGCTGATTATGGCTTACAGCTTAAGAAAACTCAAATATCCTATCTCTAAATATTAGAATATCATGAAAAAGTATACTAGTAGGGTATTAAACAAATCACTTGAATTGTCTAATTAACTCGAAACACCTGCAAGCGTTTCCTGAGCCTTGACAAACACTCAGCTGTTATAAATCTTTTTTTTTACTTGGTCTGAGGAAATATTAAAATTTTATGAGATAGGATTTTAGAGTTTAAAAGAATAAAAGGCTTGAAATATTTCAGTTGATTTGTAATGAATCCAGAATGCATGACATTTTTGTTTTTTTAATTGCATTACAGAAAATAAAGAACTTTATCACAATATTCTAATTTTCTGAGACAGTCCTGTATATATATATATGAACATGCATTTACAGTCAATGTTGTCAAGTTGACCTTACCTTTCTGGGAGTTTGCTGAAATTCTTATTAGTGTAAATTTCTTCCAAACTAAACTCCTTCTTATTCAGCCTGTGGTGAGACAAAAGAAAAAAACACTGTTGCAATCAGTCTGAATATCGATCAATATATTGAGTGTTCAATAGACAACATGTATTCACACAGACATAAATAAACCCTGAATGGCAGTTGACAGTGTGAGCCAATAGAATTTGTCCTACTTTTCAAACACGTTTCACTTTTCTATAAATGATGAAATATCACCGCGGATATTGATAATCAGCACAGAAGATCTTTTATCTAAAGGCTGGATCTGTAAAGACCTTTTAGACCTTTGGCTGATTACCCAACGCGAGTCCATTGCAGACCGGCTGATAAACATTTCTCTTTGAACTTGCCATCCAGGTCAATAATCAATGCCTGAACTTGCGCATGATGATGATGATGATATATACTTTATTAATCCCCAAGGGGAAATTTGTTGTAGCAGTAGCAGCACCTATAAACCAAACACACATGAATACAAAATAAAATATAAAAAACAGGGATGAAAGATATAGAAGCATACAAAGCAAAATATAAAATAAAATATATATGTATATATACAACATATATGCATACACAATACATCATCAGATATGTAATGGTAACTTATTGTATATGCTAAATTTATTCAAGCCCCAGTCATTTTAGAGTAACTAAGGCCGTAGTTACTCCTGATTTTGTTGCTTCAAGCTTTCAAATAATAGTGTGTTTATAGAATTTATTGAAAAGGAAATGTTATTATCAAGAATTTGGGAGCTTTATTAGTGGCTATTCCTCAAAGGAACATGTGAACTAATACAGGAGGAAGAAGTACTCAGCAAAGGTAACGGGGTTTTGTTGCATTTCGTGTTGTGTTTCTGCTACCGGGACAGAAAGTTTATTTTTGGGGAAAATATAAATCATTAAAAAAGGCATTGAGATTCAGTTAAAAGTACAACAAAGTATATGTGGACCTTTGAGTTGAGATTCATTGTGCACACGTCTGACCTCCCCTTCTCATTCATTTGGGTATTTACCTGATGCGTCTGGGCAGGCCCATCGGTGTCAGGTTGTTCTGAGGTTTGGGCAAAGTTTTCCGAATTCTTATAGATGACACCTTCCCTCGTTCCTCGTGCTTTTGCACCACCTGTTAAGATGAACAAGAGGATTAGGAACCTAAATCGTTCTGAAACTATTACAAAACATTGTTGTGACTAAAAGGTACATTATATAGAAATACACAAATCTACATAACAGACCATCAGCTTGGACACATCAGTATACTCCATACATGTTTCCTTTATTTAGTGTTTGAGTCATGAGCTGGAATTATATAGTTCATTGTCATAAAAAACTGCCAATATCAACCTTTCATCTGTATTTGCCATTGTTCATTCCTACCACATCAGAAAAGGAAGTAAATAGTAACGTAGTAAAAACCAGCCTCTTGATTTGATTGGCTGCCTCTGTCAAGTATGAAATTGACGGTGATTATATTCAAGTAAAATTAAGCATACCTTGATTTCCGAATCGGAGAAAGCCGTTTCTTCTCTCAACCCAATGTCTTCAAACTCCTGACAGGATGAGCTTGTGTCCTCGCCATCATCCTCCTCTTCACTCTGGTGTCTTCTCACCATCTCTCGCTCCGACAGATTCCCACTGCAGAGAAACCAGGACGTAATATCGGCACAGCATCATTGGCATCATCATGGAACATATTATTACGGATCCTTAACAAAGAAAAGTGTTACCTTCTCCTATAGTCCAACGTGGTAGAACTGGGCGAGTCGATTCTTTCGAGGAGAACCACCGGGGATAATGGAGCACAGGAGCTGGGAGAAGAAACATGAGTGGAAGTGCCGGCGCTGGTGACGCTTCTCCTGTCGGGTTTCGTAGAGAGGAAAGCCAGAGGGCTTGAGAGGAAGCAGGAAACGAGAGCGGCGAGGGAGCTGCTGGGAGAAAGTGAAAGACTCGGAGACAACCCGTGGCGTTGGGCGGCTCCATCGTAGGGGAGAGATCTTCTGGACGGGTACACC
Organism: Pseudoliparis swirei; assembly: GCF_029220125.1. Lineage (NCBI taxonomy): Eukaryota > Metazoa > Chordata > Actinopteri > Perciformes > Liparidae > Pseudoliparis > Pseudoliparis swirei. Next base: position 6,943,270 of record NC_079410.1, on the reverse strand, counting down.
TCCTTGCGAAGGCACAGAGGGGCGATCTCCCGCTCCACTTCTACGCTGCAGACTGTGTGTCGACGAGCCCGCCGCAGGGAATTGTGGGCATGATGGACAGGAGAGTGGAAAGACTGATGCTGGTGTGTTGGGTGGAACCTGCTATGATGGGGTGACTGCAGAGCGGAAGTCCAGGGGGTGTCAGGGAGACGAAGCAAGGAGATCTCCGGGCAAGAGTAGCTGCGCATCAGGAGCCTGGACAGGTCATTTCCTTCTGAGGGTAAACGTGCTGTAGCCAGGTCTTCATTATCCATAAAGACGGACTGAGTCCCCTCTTGACCTTTACATGTCCTGGTAAGCAACACGCATTTACTCCCCTTTTTACCTGCTCTCTTTGGCTTAATATTAACCCTTCTTGTACTCGACTTAGAGACGCTAATGCTGCTGTGGTCGCTGGCTTCAGCGTCGGTGGGGAATACCTCGGCCGATACAGAAGCAGTACCCTTCTCTTTCCCATCGGTGACGTGGTTAACTTCATTATTTGATTGTCCAGAGCCGTTTAAAGGAAGTTGGGAGGACGAAGGTTGTTGAATACTTTCAAAAGGTGTCATTTCAAAATACACCGGGTCCATTGAGATTTGACCTCTGCATGGCTGGTTTTCTTTGGCTATCGAATGGAGGTCATGGGAACACTGCGTCGCCTCTTGACGCCCACCAGATGCAGACGACTTAACATCAACTCTAAAACTCTTTTTGGTTCTCTTGGACGGCTTGTTCAGTCCCTTTTTCGAGCCCTGCTCATTTTGAAAAGAGTTCAAATCTGTGGCCGTGAGATCCAACGGCGCCATCGATGGCGCCGCGGAGGTAGAAAACAAAGCGGCGTCTAATTCTATCGATGAGCTCGATTGGCTCGGCGATTTCCGCTTGACGGGATTCTTGTTTATATTCCGGCGCTTGCGTGAGCTCTGGAGGGGCTTTATAGCAGGACGAGAAAGGGCTTCTGATCGCGTGTCCTGCTCGGCTTGTTTGGTCGAGGCGATGGCCGCGCTGGTTTCCAGTTCCACACCGTTAGCAATGTTTACATCAGTTTCACCAAGGCCCGTTTTGGTCTTCAGCTTCTTGCACAAACCCCTGGGCTTCCCCTTGCTGCCGCTCCCCTTCAGGCTATTCTCTGACACACCGCTGCTTACATCCAGTGGGTAAGCTCCAGTCTGTGTGATTAACACAGTTTCATTTATTGTAGCAATTATTTCTTGTCCATGTTCACCTTTCTTATTTGCTCTTGGTGGTCTTTTTCTAACAGGTTGCAGCGTTTCTTCCGCATACACAACGGGATTTCTCAACACAACTTCTCTTCTTGGTGGTCTCGACATGCCAATATCTGGCGCCACATTTAAGAACTCTGGTCTTTTGGGATCCGTTGGACATGCATCTGCTGTTAATCTCTTCCTCTTCACACAGTCTTCGGAATGGCACTCCAGTTCCACGTCTCTCTTTGCTCTGCCGAGACCTGGAGACCGAGGCAGTGGTTTCAGCTCGGCAGACAACTTGCCCGTTTGGTCCTCGATAGCCTCAGACATATTCAACTTGGTTTCATGAGAGGCACTTCTATTGAGAGAGGGCGGTGACAACGTAGAGGCCCCGACAGAGTCTGACGCTTCCTCAGACACAAGGGGTAAGGCGCAGCGTTGCAAAGGATCAGGAGAGTTCTTTACCTTTTGGGTCATTGCACATTCATCCGCCTGCTCGGAGTTATGTGACGGTAACTCGGCATCAAAAGATAATTTTTTGGAATATCTACTTTTTACGTTTTGTGCACCTTCTACTTTACAGACCCTCTTCTGATTTGCATTCTCACTTTGTGCTTCTGAATTAAACACAAGGCTTGGCTCCGAGTGTTCAACGTCAGATGCTCCATTGGCCGGTAGCTCGGACTCATCCAGTTGGTCTGGAAGGTCCGTGCACGGGAGAGCAGTATTAGCTCTGAAGAGTTTAACAGGACTCATGACTATTTCTGTGAAACTGGCCATTTTCGATTTGAATGACTGAAACAAGGGGCCGATCACCCATCCCTTTGGGGCGGCTGCAGCTTCAAGCGAGTGTCCAAGAGCTAATCCCTCGCATGTGTCCGTGGCAGCATTTGTGGTTTCAAGATTCTGTGTGGTATCGATAGCAAACTGCTCAACCACATCGTCTTCAGTCTCTGGGCTTCTCTGGTGGATTTGCCTAAATGAAAGAAGGGAAAAGGGAGGTTAGACTTTAAAAAACACAAATCACAAGGCAGAATGCGTCATGTCAAATAAAAAACACTCTGTATTCCTGTGAAAGCAGTGATATATGGTTTGAATGAAACAACTCGTCTCACGCATCCAACCTCTCTCTAGTTATGTTAAAAACATCCACACATATATGCCCCTTTCCCACAGCTCTGATATTGTAGGTCATATGGAAAACTACTCAAGCCATGCCGGCATCACAGACTAGAACACTAGCGATGCACGGGTCAGGGTGTTATATACATGTGCACTGCCATCTGCAAAAATATGCATTAAATCAAACAGCTGAACCAAAGCAATAACGTTTTGCATTGCAGCAGCACAAGAGACAGGAAGGAGCGCTGCAGCGTTCACTGGGAGTGTTCGACATAGACATGAGAAGCTGGACCATTGCTCACATGGTTTCTGTAAGTTATTCGAAACATAATAGGAATGCTGTTTTGTCACTTCTTAAACCGCCCGCCAAACCCGGGGCATTCTTTAGTAAGCTTAATCAAACCCGCTGCTGGTTAACCCACACACTATCACTGACCACGGTTACCAACAGACATGTGTGAGCAGGTTTTACAGACAATTCTAAATATTTTGTATGCACTTTATTAATTTTGATTTATATCAATTAAATGACTACTATGTATACAAAACCTAAGAATAATTGGCTAGAACTCTTACTTATTTTGGTGCTCTGCTGCAAAACTTGCATCAAATCCATCCTGCGAATAAACACAAACAGTTTACAGTTGTTTTCAGAAGATTTCACAGTGTTTTACCACAATCAATTAAACAACAAGCAATAAAACTCTAAAATGATGCGTCTTTTTATACTTTTAGAAAAATTAACAATTTTATTCAACCTGATTTTAAATCAAATATAAAATAAAGCATTCAGCTTATAAGAAAAATGCATTAAAAAAAACTAGGTTTATTAAAAGAAAATGATTTAAAGACGCATTTGTTACATTGGTAATTATATCAGCCAAGTTACTCAGTTTTTAAATTGTGTCTTTTTTGTTGGTCATGAAACAATGGTACTGAAATATTTTCACAACGCACAGAGAACACAATGAAGATACATCGTATTCTAACGCGTTTACTGGGCCACATCAAGACACTTGATTGCTTGTCTGTGTCGAATGCAGCAGACCGTGAAGGAGGATTAAAATCACTCAATTAACCCTCACACGCCGTTCCCTGTACCGGTCTCCAATGTGGACATAAAGCACAGCTGCTGCACCAACAGATTAGTCACATAAAGTTTTATTCGAGTGTGGAACATCAAGAGCCAAGAAGAATTAACTGACCGTCGCTTGTTTCTCATGGACACAGCTGCCTTCAACTCTTTGCTGCTTGGACTGGGACACCTACAAATCAGAGAGGTGGATGAGCAACGCCTCATCAGGACCTGAAACATATTCTGTTGTTGTTCCAAGTTAAACTCCTACCATGTTCTCACTCTCCCGTTGCCTCTTTGTGGGGGCCAGATTCTGTCTGGATTGTTTTTGAGCTGCTCCGTTGTCTGTGATGCTCTGCTTTGTACGCGTTTGTGCTTGGATCTCTTGAACGCAGCCACTTCTTCCGTGTTCAGATACTCCATTTTCCGCACAGCTGTGAATCAGGAAATCAAGTCAATATGCAGCATGTTTGGTTTCAAATGCAGTGAGGGGAGAAAAAACAGTGCTGTAGATCTTAAAGATGAATCAGTGTCAGCGCGAGAGAAGTCCCGATCAGACGTGCAGTCTTCTTAGTTTGGCTTACTTTATTCTTTACAAGCTTCTTGATCCAAATGCTGAACATAGTGAATCAACACTCAAAGTTGATGAGCTTAAGTTTTTGATGCCATCAATGAAGATTTAACTGGATGAACGCAACTCCTGAAATTGATCGTAAAGCCACCAACGAAAGAGAGGACGTGTCCCTCCGTTGGAGTTCTTGGGACTACAAAAACGCTTGTCCGCTTGTGGTTGCACGTTTACAGACATCCTTTTTTGGCCGAGTAGATACCGGCTGCAGATCGCACGCAAACCAGACAACCGGCAAGTTTTATTTTGGTCTCCCATCAAGTGACAAACGTAATTACTGTTAAGCGGCGACAGCTGATATAACATGTCGTCACTTCATTCTATAACAGCGAAAGCAACGGTCAGTGCCGGCTAATAATGAGAAACTACGAGCTGAATATTTTGCACACTGCTCTTTGCTCATTTGAGAGAAGAGCCCACAGATTAGTTTCTGTTGGAGTTTTGTGAATCTGTGTGATTTGCCAACCCATGTGTCAGAACGAAGTCGCTCACAGCTTCAAACTAATTATTTTTCACGCACTAATTTTCACCTTGATATGCATTAAGCAGGCTGAGGTGGAGAAAAATATCAGATTAACAACTTTATTTTTACTGATACATTTGGATCAGCTGGGGACATCCCTGATCTGTTTGTATTGCAACAAAATTGCTTAAAGATACATTATCCTTACCAGACCCATATCCTAACTTCTGACCAACATATCAAGTGTCAATATATTCGGATTAATCATTTTTGATAACCTTATCTGCTTAAATGTGATATTACTAGCCCACTGAAAGACGACTGCTTTCACACTTTTTTAGCACATCTTAAATATGTTTTGTGGCGACTGCAGGGAACAGATGCACTTACAACTATTACAATAATCTTTTAGCTGAGGTGAGACTGTTAACATCAACATTCAAGCTTTCTAACGTCCACCTGCGGTTTGACTGTTTTATTCTAAATAAAATGTTACACGCTGCATTCATGTCTTTGTGTTGCTCGTCTCCATAGGTGACTGAAGACACTTGGGAAAAACAATTCAGTCTTTTGGAATCGGGTGCCGAGATGCATTGGAATAGCATGCCAGATAAATTCAGATTGAGGAAATACATTTTCCTAATCTGATGGAAATTTAAATGTATCAGACATTTTCCATACAGTCATAAATAATTCAATCCACAAAAATCAAGGGGTGGGGGGAGCAAAGAAAGGCATAAACACCTACAACAAAATAAAGCAAAAAGGTGCCACAACAACTATACCTGGGAGTGACGGAGGAAAAGGGGAGGAGAGGTGGTGGAGGTGCACTACAGAAACTGTTTGGGGGAATGTCATGTTCATCCATTGGACAAACTAACTGATGAAGTGAGTCAGAGAGATAAGTCAACATCCCCTTGCTCTCTCTTTCTCTCCGAGTCTGTCCTTCTGTGTAAATAACAACAACGGAAAGACAACAAACATGCAGAGCATCAAATCAACATGAAAGGACTCAAAAAAGGTATTTAAAAAGAAGTTTCACTTACTTTTCTGATGTCTGGGATGGCGGTTTAGTCTGAAATGAGGAAAAGATACATCTTTTAATATTTTAATTGATATTCTTAGGAGTTTGGACTGAAACAAAACAAGACATTTGAAGGCATCAACTCGGACCTTGAGAAATTTGGATGGATAACTGATTTAGATAACTATTTACACATTAGTGACTTAATTCATGAGGAACTTAACTTATAATATAATTATACATGTGGTTGAGAGGCATCTTCCATACAGTTAAATACAATTTTGACATATCGTGCAAAAGGTTTTACACTTGTATCCAAACAATATATAACTTTCACGAGAGGCATGACATTAATTAAATGCAACTAGGCTAAAATGTTTGTTTTAATCTCCGCATTCAAGATTGAAACATTAATGTAAAACCAAAGACGCCCTTCAGAGTAAAGATCGCCCTAATAATCAGTATAATGAGGGGAAGAAGAAAAAAAGATCACAAACAAATAAATCCAGCTCTTTGTCGTTACTGCTCAAAAAAATTAAAGGAACACTTTTTTATCAGGGTATGGCATGAATTCAATTGCACTTTTTTGATAATTATCTGATCAGTTAAGTAGCAGAGGGGGTTGTTAATCAGTTTCAGCTGCATTGGTGTTGATGGAATTAACAACAGGTGCACTAGAGGGGCAACAATGAGACGACCCCCAAAATAGGACTGGTTTTGCATGTGGAGGCCATTTCAAGTTGCTCCCTCTTGATCGCTTTGACTGGTTTTCCATTAGTGTTGGCTTTAGCTAGAGTCATTATCTCTACTGGGAGCATGAGGCGATTTCGTAACCCTACAGAAGTTGCACAGATTGTCCAACTCCTCCAGGATGGCACATCCACACGTGCCATTGCAAGGAGATTTGAGATTTGATGTGTCTCCCAGCACCTGTGATAGACGTGAAAGGGTCTGGAGAAGCCAAGGAGAACGCTATGCTGCCTGCAACATTGTTCAGCGTGATCGGTTTGGTGGTGGGTCAGTGATGGTCTGGGTTGGCATATCCATGGAGGGACGCACAGACCTCTACAGGCTAGAGAACGGCAGTCTAACTGCCATTAGGTATCGGGATGAAATCCTTGAACCCATGGTCAGACCCTACGCTGGTGCAGTAGGTCCTGGGTTCCTCCTGATGCACGACAATGCCCGGCCCCATGTGGTAAGGGTATGCAGGCAGTACCTGGAGGATGAAGAAATTGATACAATTGAATGGCCCTCACGATCACCTGACCTAAACCCGATAGAACACCTCTGGGACATTATGTTTCGGTCCATCAGATGCCGCCAGGTTGCTCCTCAGACTTTACAGGAGCTCACTGATGCCCTTAGACAGATCTGGGAGGACATCCCACAAGACACCATCCGTCGTCTCATTAGGAGCATGCCGCAACGTTGTCAAGCATGCATACAAGCACGTGGGGGCCACACAAGATATTGAGAAGCATTTTGAGTTGCAGAAATTAAATTTTGGCAAAATGGACTAGCCTGCCACATTTTTTCACTTTGAATTTCAGGGTGTCTATAAAATTGAGCCCTTTGTAGGCTGAACACTTTTATTTCCATCAAAGATGTGGCATCCTTTCGTTCCTAAGACAATAAAGTGTCCATATCAGTATAGATATCCAACATAATTTTTTTTCACATTGAGATCTGATATGTTTTCAAAGTGTTCCTTTAATTGTTTTGAGCAGTGACGATTCACTTACAGTCCGTTATCAAAACGTAACTCACCTGAAATATAATGTTAAATTAGGTCATAGTCTTACTCACTTAATTTAATTAAAAACAGTTATTACCGCGAACGATAATTAGACAGGAGTGCATCTTAGTGAATGTTTTAAATCTAATGGAAGCGGCGGTTAGATGAAAACTGCGCGAGGTCTAAATGCTGGAATTGACAGGGTTTCATATTTAAACTTTTAACGGTAAATGCGAGCCAGCGTGTGATAACAAGAGCCAATGCTATTATTATTTTAACCAATAGCTATTGTTAAAATATATATAAATATCGTCAGGTAAACACATCTGAGCGGAGCTTTATTGTGACCTCGTAAACACTGCGTGGTTGGACTAACGCAGACAGTCACCGTGTGCATAGTGTCTGCGCCAGGGAGTAGTCGGAGCCGGGAGCTGTCATCTCTCCGCGCAGTCTATGCGGCAACTAGACGTACCCCGGTTTTGCCGTTTGGTTGCAAACGGTTATCACGGCCAAAGCGTAGTGAGCGGACTTACCAGAAACGTGAAGCGGGGCCACAGACTGGTATTCCAACCTCAACGTAAACGAGGCATGCCCCGGACGGCGCCCGACAGCGACTCACAAATGTGTGCACGTTACGAATCCAACAACCAGACAGACGCATGGACCAATCACAACACGAGTTCTTTTCCGCCCGGAAAGTCTTGTTGAAATCTGACCAATTAGAGAAGACTTTGAGACGTTGTGGGTGGAGGTTGGCCAATTGGTGAGCGAGGAAGAGCGGCTAAATAAAAAATAAAAAGTATTGTCTTCTTTATGTCCCCGGGTGACCTCGTTAAAGCCCTTGAAGAATCACATTGTTATTTATTTTAGGCCTTGGATTTAATTTGACAACATTAAGTAAGAGCACCTTATTCGCAATAAGGATGTGTCACACTGATGGATTACTAAAGGGGCCTACCAGGCACAGGTCCAGGGGTCACAGAGCCTTTGAAATGAGTGTGAACGTCTCATGTTGTTTTCTAAATCTAATACATTGCTACAAAGACACAGACAACTCTTGCGAATAGACATAAAATGACTACATGGTCACCAAACAACTAAACGACTACAAGGATGCATAAGACAGACACAAATTGACACAAACAACAACAAATGGACACAAAGTAATTACAAACACACACAAAAAGACACAGGACTAAGTAACACAACATGTACACACACTAGGACAGAGAAGCAAAACAAACACACAAAAACACAAAATGACCACGAAGAGACACAGAATGAGTACAAAGAGACACAAAATGAGTACAAAGAGACACAGAATGACGACAAAGAGACACAAAAGCACTACAAAGTGACAGAACTAGAAATAGACAGAACGAATGCAATGAGAGACTAATTACTTTATGTCTGGAGGTCTTGCCCCTATGTGAAAATATTTTTGCATGTCTGTAAGACAGATCTATTGCATTGTAACTTATTTCATTGTATTTTAAACATCATAGAAGTGTATCTTCTGATATAATCTATACATGTCAGTCACACATTAAATTAAATTAATATTCCACAGGTCTAATTTGATACAAATTACAATTATTTCAATAAAAGATGAACCTACCTATCATTTGGTCTAAAACCTCAGCACACAATGATTATCAAGTCAAGCTCAAAATATTCAATGAATTCTAATGTAAGACCAGTAAAAGCAAGGAATTCTTACAACTACCTGGGAGAGCAAACATGTGAGCATTTCTGCTCAAAACATGATTAAAATGAGGATTTTCTTTTGATCAACTACTTATTACATATTAGGATTTGAAAATTCAGTATCCTGTGTTTTCATATCTGACAGACATATTGTAATATAAATAACTTTAATTGGCGTGATATTTTGGCAGTCATTGGAGGTAACTGATGTATTTGTGACTATAGGCATACTAGACTACTATACGTATCCAGCTGTGAATACTTGAAGCTGTGTGTTTAACCATTCAATACAAGCTAGTAGAATACTATCTTATTATTAGAAGTACACGAGTGAGAAATACTCCCAAAATAATAAAATAATGATTTAAAATGTCAAGGGGAATGCCCATTTAAACTTCACTGAATGATAAGAATTAAATGTGTTCTTAATAAGCCATGAAATGAGGCCACAATGTGATTTTGTTCGAAGAAAAAAGACAAAAACATGTCTGATAGCAACACGACATACATGAGTCATTTATTTAAAAACAATGTACAGAAAACAAATCCCCTGTTCAAATTATAGATTTGACACGAAAGCCAACACAAAATTAAAACGTTTCATGATCGTGATGGTTGTGATCAAATGTACTGCTGGACACAAATCATGAATACAGCTCGAAATCGAGTCTCTTGGAGTTGTAGAACTGAGATCCCTTCTGGTCGATCCTCTTGCAGTAAACACCAGTGCTGAAATAGCCTTCGTCCACCCAACCCTGGAAAACAGACAACAACAAGATTAAAACCCAACTGGACAGATTTCAGGTTCAAACTAGAACCAGCCTGCAGCTCAATGATCTAGTAACCAAAATGGGATTTACTAATACAGGTGTATAAGTATGGAGAATAAAAATGTGCTAAAATAAAGTTGGTATTTAATGCGTTATTAGAAATAGTTCTGATGTTTTAAAGTAGGCTTGTATGAGTTCCTTATCCATACCGTACTTATTAGTGTATTAGCTACAGTAGATGGCGCTCAGATACAGACAGGAGTACCAGCACGGAGGCAAAGTAACGTAATGCTGTGGGCTGCAGCAAAATTAATTAAAGACCCTAAAGACAAACATCAATATCAGTTTGGGTTTACGCTTTTTCGAAGAAGTTTCTCTCCTAAAGCTTGCTGTCAAACAGCCCTTTTAAAAGCAAAACTAAAGCCGGTATCAATGCTCTCTTCAAAACAGCAAGACTCTTAATTTCACCTTGCAGTACACAGGAGCTGCTGGTATATCCCGCTGCATCAATCATTTAGTTTATTTATATTGTTGTGTGACCTTAACCCGTAAAAAACTATAACAATAACACAAACATTATATTGTACACTTAAATGTATTGATTGTTGTAAGTGGTTTTGGTGCTTTGCTGACATGACGTTTCTCCAAACTCCATCTAGTGTGAGTAATGCATGACTGTGGATAAGTACCTCATACAACCCCACTTCAATATATAATAAATCCAGACGTAACTCTATTGGTCCAGTTACACTAGCTTTGCCACCCCATCATGCTGCTCCCAGCAAGTTTGTTCTGAATATTTTTAACAAGTTCTTACAAAACCAGAAGGTCAAAACAAAAGTACAGTTCATCCATTAACTCAATAGAAAACCATGCATTAGCCCTCGTACACACGTAAAAACTCAAGAACTGTAAAGAAATACCTGCATCTGCGGACTGGTGAAAGGGCCAAAAATCTCTGAATCATCCTTGTTTTCCCATTTGTACTCCCACATGACTTCATCGCTCACTGAGAAGACAAAAATAGAATTAAACAAGCAACATATCTTGCACTATTGAAGGAAAATGCTTATAAGCAACGCTAAGCAACCTTTTTCATCTTCCTCCTTCTTTGCTTTGCCTGGCTCCGTCTCGTCAAATTTATCTGCGAACATATCAAGTTCATCTTCTTCCTCCTCATCATCATCACCACGTTTCTTCTCCACAGCTGGGCGCTTGCTGTTCATGCTCTTCATCAAATAGGCCAGTTTTTCATATGTTTGCTGGTAGATCTCAAACATCCCAGATCCAACCAATCTGTCAGCTAGTGCGGTGAGCTTGTCAAGCTTCTCTGTATCCCTTTTGGTCTCCTTTGTGGGTTCACTCTCTTCCCTCAGCTTCCCCTTCTTCCGTCCTCCAAGACCTCCTAACCGACGGAGCGCTGTGGCAACTGTCTCCCCAGGTAGCAACAGTTCGATCACAGCTTCAGTGAGCTGGTGCTGAGTCAAGGATGCCAGTGGGTCCTCTGCAGGCTCCATCTCCTCATCTTCCTCTTCCACTTCATCAGTTTTTTTGTCTGCCTGTTTATCTTCTCTCTGTTTCTCTTCCTCGGCCTCATCCTCATCCCCGGCTCTGCGTTTCCGTTTGGCTCCAAGACCTTTCTTCTTTTGTTTGAAAGGTTGTTCTTTTACTCTCACCTGGAAAAAGTAATGTAATATTATTGCACATGGCTTGAAACGCTTTCAGACATGAGTGAAAAGTCCCTCAAATACAATTACCCAATCAATGTTGTCAAGCCAGTTGTCTCTAATCTCTTCTTCCTTTTTGACGAAGTAGTTTCCTTCAGAGTCGAAGTATCCTTCCTGCATCTCCTCGTCCAGGTTGAAAGGTGTAATAGAAACTCCCTCGTCAAAGTCGATTGTCGGTCCCTCTTGGCCTGGAAACATAGTTAATGTGGTCTCAGTTGACATAATTACTGATAGTACATCTTTAGGAAAAGCAATACCTTGCTACATGTATGGAACTTATAAGTAGCAGAAGTGAATTTTTAAAAATCTCCAATGACAAAGCTCTTTCTTGTAAAGAGTTTGCTTCCTTAATACGCAATTCAAATTGTCATGATTGGAAAAATCATAGATATATACACTTGTGAGGATCTTGTAAATACATTCTCAAGAGTGTATGTGCACGTTTGTATTTTCAATAAGTATATATTTGAAGTAATATACATCATATTTAAGGAAGCAAGACCGCCTCTCGGCCATCTATCAATTCCTAGTGACAGTTCAAATGTTGAACAAGACATACCATCCACGTCATCACTGGCCAGAATATCATATTTGTTGGTGCTTTTTGTTTCTTCTGCATCATCCTCTTCATCGCTATCAAGGGAATGTTTGCCCTTAAACCTGGAGCCTGGTCCACTCACAGCCTCGCAAGTCTGGTTCAACCGTAGAACGAAGAAAAGAGAAAATATAACACAAATTAACATAAAAAATGATGCAGGCATTGCTTTTCTTGCTTTATTTATTTCTATGTTCTGACAACACTGTCACTGATTTAGCTTTATGGCAGGCAGCCTGTCCATTTGCTCATTTAAAAAGACTGACGGGTTAAAAAGTGTACTGCATGTTTATGTCTTCAGGGATAAGAGCCTGCATAAAGAATAAGACAGAGGACACCCGTCTATAGTATGGAACAAGAACAGGCAAACATGAGGACAAACTCCTCCTTATAGATCATTTCCCTTTCATGGCAATCAAGCAGAGCATCAGAAGTTATTACGGCCTCAGTGGACCAAAGGCAATCCAGTGCCGTTCGTTAATGTCTTATATACGGGTGTTTTTTCCACCTGTGACCATCTTCCAAAATATATGGTTGCTATGGTGGCATATAACTAAGTATATTTACTCAAGTACACATTTGAGGTACAATTGTATTCAACTTTATACTTCTATTCCACTAAGCCTTTAAAAAAGGTAAATTGTACTTTTTGATCAACATCATTTAGCTGGCACCCGTGAAAGTTCACTTTTTAGAGTCTCGACACTACAAACATGATGATTTTATAGAATATGATGCACTGTTGTGGATTAAACTACCAGTCAATACAGTAGGGGAAAAACATGAGCCGCGCTGCCCTCACCGTGGAGGAATCAAGCGCTCCCCTGGAGGTCTGCTGTGAGGTGCCAATCAAAAAAAAGAAATGGGCTACACAATAGCCAATCAGAAAAAAAAACGTATCTGTTGTATCTGGGTAAAATTTAATCCAGCAACCAATGAAAATAAAGCATCCTGGAATTGCGGGCGACTGACTGATATCCGAAAATTTCGTTCTGCGGGGGGGGGGGTCCACTCTTGCCTGTCTTCAAAACTTGAGAGCCCTGTGTAATCTAAAAACATTATATATAATAACAACACACTGACAGGTAAAATTCAATGCACAATGACTACTCTCCCCATACTTTAAGTACATTTTGATGACAATGACTTACTTCCATGCTTTTTACAGAAATACGATTTTGAATGCAGAACTTTTACTTAGGGTAGAGTATTTTCACAGTGTTATTAGTACTTGTATGATATGATTAGCATGGATAGTTACACGTATGAACTAACCAGTGAGCTATGGTTAATTTACGTTAGCTAACTTAGATCTCTCGTTTGTATTCAGCGATGTGAACGGTGGGACACACCTCACGTTACCTTTTTGTTTGGGAGGTCTTCAGCGAGCTCCAACTCTCCTTCCCCGTCCTCAAATGTGACTTTCCTCTTCGGCATGGTGCTACACAAATGAAGACAGGGACACTTATGTTACTCACACGAAGCTAACGTTAGCTTTATAATGTTAGGCTCGACAACACGTTCACGTGACGTCGTGAATGTCGGCCGTTACCAGAGCTCACGTTAGCTATAGCGAGCGCCGCAGCGCGCGCAGATCAAATAAACCATTTATCACAGTCCAGATTCATTTTAGAGATGAGATTAAATTTAGTTAACTACTATAATACACCTTGTACATTATGATGCTGAGAAAACAATGGCAAACAAGGCAAACGCATTGATATTTAGCTGGAAAGTGTGTCAAAACCTGGTCAAAATCATTTAAACGACGTACGTTTTGGTTTCTTCTTCGTCTCCTGGTTTTCTTCTTCTTCTATTCTGAACGTCTGTGCTTGTTAGTGAACAACGATACAGCGCATTACCGCCGCCACCTGGTGAGAAGTGTGCATTGCATGTGCACGTCATTGAACTGCCCACTAATTCTGGTGGAAGACAAGACACACATCGCTATCAAGGGAATGTTTGAGAAAAGAAAAGAGAAAGTCTAACATTATTTAACATTTAAAGACATATTTGTATTGGTATTAGCTCAACTTTATTCCAGTTATTGTCATTATAACTTATTAATAAATGCAAATACTAGTATTTGACTGGGGTTCTATAATTCAATGTATGTGGAGTAATGTTCCTGTTTTTCAGTTCACTTGGGGTAACACTGACAGCTGTCAAAATACCACTTTACAAATGCTTAATCACAAATATCAATACTGCATATCGAATTTTAGTTAACTTTGGTAGTTGTAGCAAAATTGTAACAACCAGATTTTTCAAGCATCACTTCAACAAGCTGCTTTCTACTACTGGGTGGTAAAATTATAGTAAAACAGATTGCATAATTTGATCATGTTGTATAATCTGAAAAATGCAAAATAATATATATCATGTTTGATATTCAGTCTTTCTCTATTTGGGATTTGTCACAATTTTTGATTGGTTGTCAACTTGTCGTGTAAAGTACGTTATGAAGATGTTATCGTCTTATATTGAGAATGTAATGCTTTAAATGAAATGTTGGACTTAAATAAATAAATAATCAAAGATAATGACAGTGGGAAGAAATTCAACACTTAAACACGAACATAAAAGGAAGGACACTTTTGGCATTCAGATTTTTGATTATGACCATTGGCCCCTGATTCAAACTGTGGAGACGTGCTGCAGAGAATATAAATCCCTCTAAATCTCTTCACCTTGGATCCATTTAGATGTTGAATTCTATGAGGTCCTTCGGGATAAAAAGGATAAGTGTGTGTAAAAAAATACACAGGCAGGAAAGTAGCGGTATTTTCAAGGGGTCATTAATGAAAATCCTATTCCAAAATAGTGAAAAATAAAGAGACATTTTGCATTAAAAGCAGAGATTTTTTTTGTGTCTGAAACATTTATTCAATTGATCTGAAAACAAGCTGCATATCTCCCTGAAGAATCATATCTACTAAGGGGCTTTTGCTTGACACAATTGCTGAAATAAAAATAAATAAGTAACTGAAAATGCAGAAGTGAGAGAGCCGATGCAAACACATCAGACCACCACTTCTACATCCAGCATCTCACTTCCAGGTAGTTGATGTTAATGACTGCTCGGTTCGGCTGATCCGCTCGCTCTGGGTCGACTCAAGCGGAGAGGAGAGAGAGAATATTATATGTCAGGATTTTGTTACCAGGAAGTGGGTCGAGTTATTTATATTTCAACACTCGTCCTCTCGTACCCGAGGGAGAACCAGTGGTAGTAACCTGAAACCATGTATGTTCAAACATTGTCTGGTTCTGGATGCATCAAACTGGAGGGAAGAACAATTAGCTTCATGTTGAGGACCGCTGAAGACCAAGAACAAGATATCGATAGATGTAAATAATGTAAAAACAGCAGCGAGAGAGATTCAACATTGGCAGAGGTGAGTCTGAGTCATGTTTCTATGCTGTCACTGCTGTCTGAGTCGCAACAACAACTATATGAGACTTGTTTTATTGGCATTGCCTAAAGACTTTACTAGTGTGGCCATTATAATTTAATTGACAGTCATTATTTATAAATGCAACCTGTATTATTTGTTTATATAGTTCTATTAATGAAGTCTATTTGGAGTAACAGTATGGTCCTGGCTTTTAGTTTGATGGTAAAACTGCTTTTAAACCGAAAGTCTAATGGATATTAATAGTCATTTATTCAAAATAATATCCTACGATTAGTATTTTATTATGATTAATAATAATTAGAATCGTACAAATATAATAAATTGATCTCAACACGAGAGTGAAAAAGTTTAGTTTGGTTGCTCGATAATTTCAACCAATGTTTAGCTGGAAATAATCCAGTCTACACCTCATACAGTTTTCAGTGTAAACTTTTAACTTTTTGTAATCTTCTACTCAAGTAAAAGAACCAATGCTCGAATTACAAAATACTCCATTAAGAAACGAGGGCAGCCGCATTACAAACAAAATGTTCTATGTGCAAAGTGACCACTGTTAATTATTCAATAATAATATTTTTTAATTAAACGACACACTGCTGCGTTAAGAAGTTCTTTATTAATAGCCAATCACGATGGGCTGATTTTTACTCTTCATATCTAGTTTCCGGTATTCACAACCTCGGGATCAGACTCACGCACTCATTCACTCACTTACTCTACATGCTATTGCATGAAGTACAAAATAAGATTGTGCATAAAGATAACTTAGCCATTAACTTACAGTCCAGCAAAAGTAAAAAATAGTGGAACAATAAACATGAAGTGCTTTATTATACTTATTATAGTGTATAACTACTTACATGGGCTGGCTGCTGCTTTCAAACCTGAAGTGTAAGGATAATTAGAGGATAAAGTCAAAGATCAACCCCATTGAAATGAATAGAAAAGTGATAAGGGTTTGTAGTTACAGTAAAATCATGTATTAATTTCTGGAATAAGTTCTATTAGATGCATTTTACTTTCTGCACATGAAAGCCCTTTGTCTTCTTCAGGTGTTGGGATGAAGCTCCATGAGAAGCTTTTGACCCATTACCTTTCATGCACCTCTCCGGTAGATAAACAGGGATATCTCGACAAAAAGGTTCAAATAAACAAAAGACAGACACCATGGAGTAACTGAACATTAAGAGCTGATCTGGTGGCTAATGCAATACTCCTTTACTTGGACACGCTTTCCTTATAGAAAGAGAGAAATGCCACCTACCATCGGCGCTGGTTCGTCCTGAAGGCCAACCTGCTCTTCTACCAGGAGCGTCCTGCCGACCGACACCTGCTGGGTGTCATCGTGCTGGAGGGGTGTGCAGTCCGGCGCTCAGAGTCCGGGGTACAGTTTGCCTTTTCCCTGGTGTTCGAAGGGCCGGGACTCAAAACCTACAGATTTGTAGCAGGGGATGGTCAGGCTCAAGACAGCTGGGTGAAAGCTCTGCTCTCAGCCAGCTACTGTTACCTCTCCCTGCTGGTGAGGGACCTGGGGAGGCAGTATGAAGGTGTGTTCGCTTTCCTGGTGCCAATATACATTTTTACACACTGAAGTTCATGGTTCTTTTTGGTGCCCTTTTCATAACTTTTGTCTCAGACTGTTATTTTTCTGGTGGACAATTGGATGATTAAGATCAGTGCAACCAGCTTCAGCCAGCTGACAGTTAGCTTAGCTTAGCATAAAGAATGGAATCAGGAGGAACAACTATCCTGGCGCTGTCTAACGGAAAGGAAATCTTCCGACCAGCACCATGAAACTGTTTTAAATCGGTTATATGCCGGATTAGTTCTTGGCTCTAAGCGGTTGCAAGCAGACAAGTTACAGCTCACAGTCAAGATCAAGTCAAGCATAATCTCCTGTAAAAAAAAACACAAAATAGTTTTTAAACTTAGTTTTTTCTAATGCAATCAAGGTACGATACCTTTAGTGGGGCCCCTGTTGTGCTAAGCTAAGCTAACTGGCCACTGATTGTACCCAAACAAGTGTGATTTCAATCTTCTCATCCAACTCTCTGCCAAACTTTTCCTTTGCGAAAGGAGCTTCAGATTAATTTCCTGTTTTCCATCTGCAGAAGCTAAACAGCAACAAGGCTCTGGAGAGTCCTGTCACGGCTCCTTCATCAAACAGACCACCACCAACTTCTTCTTCCCTGTGCAGGGGCCAACAGCCGAGGTCAGGGAGGGGAGGAGCTTCAGCGCCGGCCCGTCAATACCCAACAGAGTGGTGGCTAAAAAGTCTCCTAAACTGTGGCCCAGGAGAAACTCTCACGTCACACCACTCAATGGACCGGCGCCTTCGTACGCCGAATGGCCTCTGGTGGGTTTTGATCCACTCGAGGACTTTAGCAAACTTCATGACCACTATGGCCAGGAGGTGAAGAAAGCCAGAGAGGAATGGCTGAGGAGTCGCCGAGCAGAAGAGGCACACGTTGATGAAGATCTCATCGACCTGGGGTGATGGAAAACCCACAGCCCGCTACCATTTAAGAGGAAGTGAAATAATGTGTCAAAAAGGAACTGAGCCTGAAGAGTTGTGGGTTTAACTGTACATTTAAGAACAGAGAGTTTGAGGCCCAGACACCTGTACATGTGAGAAATGTTCCTCCATTTCATATGATCAGGTTAGATCATATCATATATCATCAAAGAAGCAGCTGGAGTCTGCACATCTGCACCTTTTGGGCCATTAAGCAATTATTCACATTGTGCAATTAATAAGTTTGTGCATGGTATAAAAATACCATAAGCAAAGAGTATTATATTATGTTCTTTAACTGAAAACATCTATTCTGTCAATCTAGGTCCTTTGAGACAAACATTTCTTTCTAGTTCAGAGCTGTTTGAAGAATCGCAAATCCATCATAACACAAATAGTGTAATTTACTTGTCAAGATGTCATGGAAAAGGCCCTCTATTCTTATTTGATCTGCTACCTCGAACTGGAACACCTGCTACTAATTGCGTTGAGGATATTTCTGTACATTTCCCTGCTGAGCAGGTTAGAATTCAAATTACGCCATTTAAAAGCTGAATCTATGGCATAGACTGTCTGATGCAGGACCAAGCAAAGAGTATTATATATTTATAATTGAATGAAAAATAAATAAATAGTTGACTTAAATGTCTGATGTGTGATATACAATAACATGCTGATACATAACATACAATAAGAAACTATTTAAAGTTTTAGTCCAGATTGTGAAGTTTGATGAATGCAAAAAAGAAATTCTGGTACAATTAAAAGGGAAATATATATGGAAAATAAACACGAGATGTCATGCAGGTGAATGTGAGGCGACAGGAGAAGGCAATGCAGCAACAGGCCAAACACAAGGAACACTTGTCAAGTTCATGAAGTTTAAAACATATTTCCGATAGAAATTACAAGGAAGCATAAAAGCAGACACACATGACGTGTCTCTTTTAGTGTCATGGAGAAATGGGATCTTGTGTTTGAATATTTATCTAAATGTATTTCTCTCAGTAGAATTGTTGCCACAGTGATGAAAATGTTTCATATCACCTGAAAACTACTTTATAAAAAATAGGAAAATGTATGGGGAATACAGAGCCTAGGACAGACATGGGCAAACTACGGCCCGTTAGGCTTTTTAATCCGGCCCGCCGAACTTGTCCAAATTATCGTAAAAACCCATGGATGTGTAAAAACCTCCTTCAGTTCCCTTTTTCACCCTTTCCACGGCAATACCCTCATTTCCCCCAATAGATGGCACACTAGTTCATACGAGCAAGGGGACAGTTCATTACGTTCCTAGAGGAAACCAGATGACCAGGGGCCGGTATTTCAAAATGATCCACCAGGATTAATCCTCCTGGATTGGATTAAATCCTGATTAGATCCCAAAAACGGGTATTTCAAAGCAAATCTGATCCTGAAGATTCAGATTCGGATTTGGTAATCCAATCCTGCCTTTTATCGGGATTAAACACTGCTGTTGAGTATTTCAAAACTTTGGTGGGAAATCTGGATCAGAATCAGAAATCAGAATCAGAATCAGAAACAGGTTTATTGCCAAGAATGTTTTCACAAACAAACGAGGAACTTTCTTTGGCGGAAGGTGCAAGATTCGCGCACCAAGACACCGAGGCGCCGTCCGCGGCGCCATCTTGGAAAGGGTGGATGAAAGATTACAGCATAACATGAGGGAAGAGAGGCGAGAAAAAGAAAAAGCAACCCCCCGACTATGCCCCTAGAGGGGTACAGTGTGGGAGCAGGAGAAACAAAAAACACCATTGCACATAAGCACATACATCTTAGACATGACTTGCAACGAGTAGGAAGGGGGGGAGGGGAGGTAAGCCAAAGACTGGGCGATAGCCCCGCCATTGGGGGCAGAAGGTAACCAGCACCGACAAGCAGCCAGCCCGGTCCGTCAGCCGTCACGGCGCCGGACACAGACCCCGTCCTGTCACCCTGGGGGGGCAAAGCAGGCGAAGGCGTGGGACGGGGGGGTGGGGGTAGTGATTGCATATCAGTGTGTTGAAGTTGTGTGTGAGTGGCCTGGTGTATCGTCCTCCCCCAGTCCACAACAGACAAAGTTCCCAGACCGCAAGATGGTCGTTGCCATGGAGATAGCCTTGAAGGGTCCTGGGGAGAAAACAACCACAGGTGTCTGTGGATAGGGGGAAGGGAATGAGAGAGAGTCTCGCTTCAGTGATCTTCGGGGGAGTTGTTGTTCCAGTCACGGCCTTGGCCAAGGCCCGTCCTGGTAGAGGGAGCCGAAAGCAGTTTGATCCTAAAAATCAGGATTATCCTGATCCCAACTCAGAGGTGGATTTGAGGGAGATTACATGAAAAGGTTGGACCAGCCGAAGTGTAACTGCTCCCAAAGTTCATTGTTTGATACACATATAACTAGACTGCTGTTTGATCAATGTTTATTTTCTTTGCACGTTCCTTTCTTTTTCAGAAAACACAGTGAAAATTTGAAGTAAAAAAAAATACAACGTAGGCTATTCATTGAAAATCAGTCAAATGTATTTATTAACATGCATTCAGCACACACACATAATTTTCATAGCCAAAGCTTAAACGGTTATGGCATTTGGAGCAGCTCTGTGTTAACTGTCTGTCTTCTCTTTCCACAAACATCTATAAAGAAAACGCATATTAAGGTTTTATCTCTTTTGTTGACAACTGTTTCCTAAAAATTCAACTTAATTGAGTTTATTTTTTGTAGCCCATTATCACAAATTACACATTTGCCTCAGAGGGCTTTACAAACTGCACACATAGACATCCCTGTCCGAGGACCTCACATCGGAGATATGTACAACACATTTAAAAATCTACACCCAATGCATTGCGAGTAAATGCATTAAAATGTGGACCGCGACATACAGACACTAGCCTCTTTACTAGCGTGTTAGCTCCTTAACACAGAAGTCAATGGAGCAGCGTTAGCGCAAACTCAGCTTTATTTGACTTCGCCGAGCCATTCTTTCAACTTTGTGCGGATTTACGGAATTTGTTAACTCAATATAGTGATTGCCTTTCATCTGGTTTTAGGACGCATCAACACTGACCAATATTATACTTAGATTTAGAGACAACAGTAGTGCCAGCTTCTCCTTTTTTCCGTAAAATGTTCGCTCCGTTTCCGGTTTTCTGTCTGATCCAGGGGGCGGGGACGGATTTGGAAATCCCAATCTGCCGGTATCAGGATCTCTCTGATCCAATCCCGCAAAATTTTGAAATACCGGGATGGATCAGGTTGATCCGTGGCTGAGGAAAGGGGGATTTGGTTATCCGGATCATTCTGATCTGGATTACAAGTTTTGAAATACCGGCCCCAGGACTTACTTTACCACTTTCGTGTCCACTGGTTACGTTTGGGGAAACAACGAGTGTGGGAGCTCAGAGAGAAGATTCGCTCGTTTTTGGAGCTAATGGGGAAATCCGACGAATTGCCTGACACGGACTGGCTTTGTGACTTTGCGTTTGCTGTGGACGGATGTCAATCTGTTTTTACTCGTCTCTGTTCAGTCGTGTTCTCACATGGTTACACTTTGAAATGCTTTGACAGTCTCTGTGGTCACTATCTTGTAGTCTCTCTTTTTTTCTTATTTTTCTCTCGAGTGCAACATCATGGAAAACACAAAGGCCTGTTCAGAAAATATATGATCGGGTGGAGACAAAAGTACACAACAGACAGGTTCCAGCGGCCTCGTTGTATACATACCTGCAAACTTGTCACCTTTCGGTGAAATTCACCGTTTTGAACTCAAAATAGGTCATCCACGTGAATCGTTGAGATCCGAAGAGTTTTTGTTGGGGGGGGGGGGGCACCTGGCCCGCTGCCGTTGAGATTGCAGTGAGACGCGGAGAAAAGTGTGAAGTGGTGCTCTTCGCAATAAAACATCTTTGATGGGACGTGTCGCGTCTCGGCCAATCAGCGTTCAGATGTCGACATCGTTTGGGGGTTCAGGTTAGCCCGCTACACCGTGCAGCTGTCACGCTGCACGGTGTAGCGATACTAACAAAGTACCCGTACGTTAAACACGATGTGATTTACCATATTTTTAGTATCGATACTTCATTAAGAGAGCGATCAGAGCGCACGCGCTGCTCCGTGTCGAGCTGTCTGCGCACACTGCGCTGCGCAGCACTCACAGCGAGAGAAGTGGCGCAGCTTTGAGAATCATCAGACACAGAGGCGGATGTGATGTCAGTGTCGGCGGGCGACCAGCAGGGGGCGCTGCAGGCACAGTGTGCGGGAAACACCTGATTATAGGCCGTAAGGTGAACACTGTTTTCGTTTCAACCCGCTCCACAGTCGCGCATCTACACAATCGTTAGCTCATAAAAAAGAACGAGTTGTGCTAACCTACCAAAAAAAAGTCCGTCGCTGAAATTGCCTTCGATTATCGATGCGACTATGTTTTATGCCGAACTAGTTTCTCCAGAGCGTAACGGGATCTTGGTCGCCAGTGGTGGCACGGTTCGACACGTGATCGGTCTACACCAATGAGGTAGCTGCTTTTTTGTCAACAGAATGGCAAGATGGCGGCTCCCGTGGTTGGATTCAACGTTACCGATAAAGAGGAAAACACCCTTAAAAGTGGGCTAAATGGATTCTAAATAGTGCTGTATACATAGCCGCGTCCAATAAGAACAATGAGGCAAATATACGATCATGTTATGCTTATGTTAAGTCATTTAGATCAAGTTTGACATACCTGGGAATACACCTTACTGACGATCTAACATGGACTGTGAACACCCAGCACACACTGAAGAAATCAAGGCAAAGACTGTACTTCCTACCTCAGTAGGAAGTACAGTCTTTGGCAGTAAAAGTAGGACGTACAGTCTTTTGGCAGTAATTGTACTTATACCAATGACCATTTGTTCGTTCGTTCATTCATTCTTCCACAAATGAAAACAACACTGATGAACAATAGAAACAATCTTTATGAAAAATATGACTGATATATAAAACTGTACAAAACTACAAAAGAAATAATATATTAAGGACGCTCAGTCCTCACTGTCAGTGTCAGGACAGTTGTCTTCCAGTTGCTCGGTGTCTTTGGTGTTGGCACAATTACAGCAACGACATAAGTCTGCAACACAATCCTGCAGAAAAACAGGAACATCTTCCTGTCTCACAGGCACCTTTGCAGCCGCAATGTATCACATGCAAAACACTGTCAGGGGCCGGATTTCTGGTCATCCAGGTGATGTGCAAGGTCCCATCCTCTATTTGCCAACCATATCCAGCAGGTGATGGAGCACTTATTTTTTGTTTGCGACAGGACCTCATTATTGCAGCCTGGTAGTTTGCCCTTTTGCAGTGCTGTTGGAGGGCATCAGTAGTTGGGGGAATGCATATTTCTGGCAAGGCTGATGATGCCATACAGAAAGCCTTGTACCTAGCTTCATTGACATTATCGGCAGCTGGCTGATCATATAAGTGGCACACATACTGGCAAAGAAGTGCAAATGTTGACTGCTCCAAGTTAAAGTGAGTACCTAAACTTTTAAAAGCCTTTAGGTACTCACCTTTCTCACATGCAACAGAAAATGTCTTTTTTCCCCCTTTGCCATAAAAGGCACTTGTGGAGTCCCGCGAGTGTACCGGTTGACAGGGTCTCTGCAAAAACCAGCTCGCAGATGTTGCGCTTGGTGGGGATGTGAAACACCAGCTGGGGGAAATCACGAGCCAGCCTCTTCTTCAACATATCCTGTCTGCAACAGAACAAAACAGTGACAATTAAGAGTCACAGGAGTATCATGAAAAGCAGAGAGTGGTGCAGGTGGTACAAGACATTACAGGCTAGAACCTATCTGCCATACAGCACATTTAACACCAAAGATGCCCAAGAAAGGCACACAACATCACGCACGCACACACACACGCACACACACATGTTGGAGGAGAAAATGTGTTAACAATTATCTCTCCCGAAGGTTGGGGGAGGAAGCTAAATCATTCATGAGGGTCATGGGTAAAGGTCACCACCAAGGGGTCTTGAACTGAGCTTGAACCTATCAGAATAAACAAGCCTTCGGGGTGTCTCAACTTCCTCTGATAGTAAACAGATGGACTTTGGAATGTGGATTGTCTCTGAGATGTATAAAGGTTGTAGTCTTGCACTGAGAGAGCAGCAGTTATCTCTGACGGCTTCGAGAGAAGGCTCGGGGATTCTGCTCCATTCAGCTGAATGTTTTCATGACTTGTTTGTTATTTAGCGTTTGGTTGATGACTTGTAAACTTGTTACTATAATAAAGTGTTATGGGTCAACCATGCTTAAACTACTTTTGATCTCTCACAAGGTAAAGGAACACTTATTTCCACCACAACACACACTTCTCCTTGTTGCCAACTGGTACATGTTTGTGCAAACAGCAAGAATTAAAAACAGTTTCTCAGGCCTGTCACACACATGTTGTGTAAAGCTGGACTTGCACATGACAAATAATAAGACGTGAGAGAAAAATGCATTGCAGTTACCTGTAGTTTGAAGCATCAAGACCTTCATTTGCTTTCACCAGTTCAATGAAGGCCTTCCTCAGCTGGCCCATTCTCAGCACCTCTTGGTTGACAAGCAGCCTTTGGCAAATGATCCTTTCACAGAATATCTTATAGCTGACATCAAACGTGGGCTCATTCCTAGAACACATGAATGAGAAGGAAATAAATGAATATGTGTTGTGATTGTGTGCACATACAACAGAATGCAGAGTGAATGTTTACTTATGCAATGTTAAGTTAGTAGCTCCTTGAAATGCAATATAATAAATAACTTACTGGTCTTTCTCTGGTTTTTCAGGCCTCGTCAAAAACCTGGTGTACTGATTATAACAGCCTTTGTGGTACTGCACCTCCAGAGCCACACAGTCTTTGTCTTTTATATGCAAAAGAATACTTTGGTCCTCCTTCAACTCAGCAGCTTTCTGCAATTGGCCTTAACAAAACAAAAAGGATAGCTCAATGAGTTTGTTGACATATCTCACACATAATTATACCTTTCAGTCACTCAACCACAGTGTGTGTGTGTGTGTGTGTTTACCTGCTGTTAATGTTTTAGCCTTTGACAGAGTATCCCTTTGTCGTTTGCCTGCTCGGTTGACAAACTTCTCCTTTTTTTGACAAATTATGCACAGGGCAGGAAGAACGGGGCCAGAGCCTGCGATTGGCAGCCCTGACCTCGATCGCAGTTTCTTTGTTGGACTCGTGCCGCTAGAAGTCGATGGAATGGCCTCGTGGTCTTCCGTCGCTTCTTGTCTCTCACGTGCGAGACGTCTTTCCACCTTTGCCATGGATTTTTTGTCCGTAAATCTACGGTAGCACGTGTGATGGAAGCCAGCATCCTCGGGAATATTGTCAAACTCCACATCAACACAGTGTTTGAAGTTCTCAGCCACGTCCCGGGACTCACTGTCCAACCCGAGCCACGTTTGTAGGCTTGTCCTGTATGTATTCCATCGTGTAGTGGTGAAATAATGTACCTCCTCGTGCTTGACTGAAGTAATATGCATAAAACAATGTTTGTTTTTTGATTTATTACTATATTCCAGTGTATTTTCTTCGTCTTCTGTCCTGCTCGAGGACGCCATCTTGCCATTCTGTTGACAAAAAGCAGCTACCTCATTGGTGTAGACTGATCACGTGTCGAACCGTGCCACCACTCGTGACCAAGATCATATTACGCTCTGAAGAAACTAGTTCGGCATAAAACATAGTCGCATCGAGAATCGAAGGCAAATTCAGCGACGGACTTTTTTTTGGTAGCTAAGCACGACTCTTTCTTTTTTATGAACTAAATATTGTGTAGATGCGCGACTGTGGAGCGGGATTCATTTTCTAAAGGACTTTTCGTGGTTCACCTATTAAGAGCGTTAGCAGCGTGGTTGAGGCAGGAATAGCGCAGTGATTTATGAAGTAGAGACAAACATAATGCAGCTGGCGTTTGTCAAGTTATCCGCTCACAACAGCATGTTTGACTGTTATTGAAATGGATTCAACTGAATTAATTAGACAAAGCAACTTCTTTTGAGACAAAAAAAAGATTCAGTTTAAAGAAGATTGATGATCAGCATCCTCCAAGTTCAAAGTACATCTGACTCATGACCTAAACATAAAATTAACTGCTTGGTGATTTATGAAGCACAATGGAGTCAAATAACAAAATAAGGCAACCTGAGACTGGTAGGTGCTCAGACACAGGCACGTGCACAGATAGAGCCCTAGTGGTGCTCAAGCACCAGCCCTTTTGCCCTGGATGAGAAAAGTGCCCTTTTTGCTGGAGCCCACTTTTTTCATTCATCAGTATTTAAGAATAGAAATGACTCTCTCTGTCATCAAGTCCCCCCAAATGTGTTTTAATATCCGACGGGGCATTTATTTGAGTTCTTGTGAGAATTTCGCCCCGACATGCTCCGCGACGTTCAAGAAAATGTAAGCTAGTGGTCTGATGCTGCCCAGAGGAGACGCACGTCAAGGACAGCATCATCAGTGTATTGCTGCTTATGCTTCAACTCTTTCAGAATTTTTTTTGGCATTGGGTGCCCTTTTTTTTGGTTTGAGCACCTGCCCCCCAAAATGTCTGTGCATGTGCCTGCTCAGACACATCATATAATAATAATATACAACTCTCTTGGCATCTGACATTTCACAAATGTCCGTCGAGCTTGTCGTCCTCCATGGGGTCAGCTGGGAGCATCTCCACATTCCTGACCTACAGACGGACATACCATCCACCTAAAAAGTGATAGATGGCTACGGGGGAGTGTGGTGGCACCCGTGGCCTTAGAGTAACAACCAGGACAAGTGTTTCCATATCTGGATGAAAACACTTGTAAAATATTGAGATGTCACATCTTATTCTCGTGGTGATAACTGTGACTTTTATTGTGTACTAAATCATATTGCTGAAACATCTAGGAGTTTATAGAGAGAATATTGTTTCTTCTCAGAAAAGGTCTTCATGGAGAATATGCCTTTTTTTCTCAAATCTTGTCACATAAAGAAAAGATGAAACATTTAGAGTTAATGTTATTATATTAATAATGTATCATCAATAGTAAATAATTAATGATATCAAGTGCCAACAATACAGAATGAAAAATGGCTTCAAGGAATAAGTTGTTCCCATCAATGTATATTATTATATACATTATTATCATATTAATGTATACAATATCAAATGTTTTATTATCAACATTATCTGTATTGTTATCATCATTATTGTTATCATTACAAGTGTACTGTATCTTATACCTCATATACTAAACTGTACTGCATCATTCTATTTTATTTATTTATATGTTGTTTTATTTATATGTTGTCTATTTTATTTATTCATATGTTGCATCGTATCTTACTGCATCATACACTATATATTACATGTATATGTTATTAACCCAGACACCTCTAAGTATAAGTACTCACAGTACTTTTATTTTTCTGCTGTACACTGTTGACATTTACGAGACTTGCCGCTCTTAATCTTGTCACGATATCTCGTATCTTGTCACCTAAACCTCTCACTACCGAGTAAGTTTATCTTGTCCTGTCCTTGGGTCTTGAATAGTTTTGTATAGTTTATACTCTTATATACTAGTATTCGTCCTATTTTTTTTCCTTTTTTTTCTGATCTTTCATTTTCACTTAGATATTAATTGGTATTTGTTCTGTTTCTGTGCTGCGGTAACACCTAAATATCAATAATTATTAGATAAGATAATTATCTTAACTTATATCTTAACTTATCTAATCGTATTGTATGGTAGGGTATCTTATCTTATTTTGCGTTGAATTGCTGAACATAGTGCGTAATATCTTTCTGAATATTTCAGTTGGTTCACCCCTAAAAATGACTGCTTCCTCACACACTCACCTGCATTTTAATTTGAAACGTTTAAGGGTATTTTTTGTTTAAAAAAAATATTGAATGTAAAGCCAAAGTCTAAAATATAAAACCTAGAGTTGAGTATTTGTCTAAACCTGCACCTCTTCCTTAAAAGTGGTTTATGCATATTCCTGCAAGGAGGTGTTGCTCAGCGAGTGAACCTGGGGTC
Organism: Pseudoliparis swirei; assembly: GCF_029220125.1. Classification (NCBI taxonomy): domain Eukaryota; kingdom Metazoa; phylum Chordata; class Actinopteri; order Perciformes; family Liparidae; genus Pseudoliparis; species Pseudoliparis swirei. The sequence continues at coordinate 6,915,189 of NC_079410.1, read as the reverse complement.
AAAAGGTCGCCAAGCAACACAAGGAGAGGTCTGACAGCTATAGGGGCGGGCTGTGGATGTCCTGACCACCGAAGACCGCAGCAGTGGAAACCAGCAAAGGACCGAGACGCGACCAGTGGGCCTTCAGAGTGGAAACACAAACAACCACGACCAGAGAGCTGAGACAAAAAAGATAAGAGATAAAGTCCTCCAATGCCGGAGATGAGCAAGTTAATGAAAGCAGATTATCTCTGAGATTTGGATATAAAACCTGTAAAAACTAATAAATGAAAGCATTTTGTTTGCCCGGCGCATTGGCAGACTGTCAAGTTTATTTCGCTATTTTTGTCGAGCTCAGCTGTCCCTTTTCTGCTCTTCTGGGAATGCTGGGGCCATCACCCTGACAAGTAATCCTCGTGTATTTAAGGGGGAGGAATGGCGGAGGAGCGCGAGGGGAGGGGGGGCAGGGGGTCGGGCGGACAAACAGGTGGGAAAGTGTTCATGACCAAACACAAACACACACCTTTTAATGAGAAAGCTGGACTGCAGCCAGATGGTTCATGGTGCTTTCACTTGTCATTTAACGCTGACGACTAAACCCACCCGTCCTCAAGAAAAACAAAACAGACACGAGGAAACCACTTTGACATAAATTACTACTGATAAGGAAAACACATTAAATGACATCCTTTGACACTTGAATGGCTTTTGTGTTTTTTAAATACACTTAGTATGTGTCCTAAAAGGTCTTAGTAAAGAGTGTACTTTTTATAATCTGACAGTTAAAGTTACATGCTGCTTTAAAGAGTTAGCTTTTATATAGAAAATCTAAAATACAAAAAAGGAATTATCGAATAAATTATACAAAATTACAAGCATCGAAGGCTCTGACATTTTTTGGCTTGTGATGTTCTCATTAAAATCATTTTTGATTTGACTTGAGTTCTTCGTATTCCCCCCACTACATGCCTTTGTGTCTTATAGCACATGGTGAATTGTATTCTATATTTTATTTGGCAATTAGGGCTTTTTAATATTTGTATTCTTTGCCTCCAGGATTTTAATGTCCTCCTTCCGTCGCAGTCTCAGATAATGTTGTTAATGACAACAATGTAAATGAACAGAAAGTGCTTCATAATTAATTAAAAACTTTAAATAGTAACAACTAATTCTATAGTTTCAAAAGTTGAGATTGATTACCTTTTCAAGAAATTAAACACATTCATTATTTAATGTATCAAAATTAGATAAATACATTATGTTAATAAACCCAATTCATTATGATAAATAAGTAAAAAATAATAACTAAAGATTTGTCCTTAATAAAGTGAAGTCAACGCATTAATGCATCAGGAAGTTACATAATGTGTTCCTATACACAAATACAACTCTATAAAATGTCCGAAGATAGATTGTATAATTTACTCCGCCGTGTGCAGTTTTTCAAAAACAAACTCAAAATATGTATTCTTCCATGTTGTTTGTTGTGTGAAGAGATATGTTGATGAGATGATACATTACATAATAATTAGTTCATGCTAAAGAGCTTCCTCCATCGTATCAGCTTCGGGGCAAAATCCCAGATTTGACATTAGCATCATAACAATTTAAAATAAGCGAGCCGAGCTGTGCACATACAGGGTCGGAGCGGCATCGGCTGCTGAGCGTATAGAAAGCTTGTATATATATCCGTAATATAGCAATGGACATCACAAACCAAAAATAAAGTACGCTAGAGGCGGCTGCGCCTCTCTGCATGCAGATGGAGGTGGACAGAAGGAGGGTGGAGGGACTGTGTCCACTGGTGGACTGTGTCTATGTCCCGAATGTCCTTATTAGTCCACGTGGGACTGCAGACCTGCAGTATCGTCCCCCAGCTATCAGGTTGACTTAATTTCAAGACTCCTGGGTCTATTTCTGATCCCCTGTAAGTTGATATCCTTCCCCGCCATTCTGTCTCCTTGCCTTTAGCCGTCAGATCATCCTTGACCATCATGGACTCTCTCTCCTCCCCCTTTTCTCGCTCTCTTTCCAGCTCACCCTCTCTCTCTTTTTTGCCCCCATCCAAACTTGAGGCTATGGCTAAAGTTAGACCGGCCTGCACAGGGGTATATAAGCCCCCGGAGATGTATGAATTACGCGGCTTCACACTATCTTCTCCTCCTTGATCAGCCAAACCACTACTCTCACCGTCTCAAGATGGTGAGTACTGGGTTTCCCTCATCTCTGCAGTCTTCTGATGGGAATATCAAACCAACCCCATGGATTAACTCTTATCTGCCTTTGATTTTTGTCGAAGCTTGAAATAATATTATACTTTTAAAAAGATGGCAGCCTTTGTCATCACTTTGTGATATTTTTCGTGGACTTTTGGATAATTTCAGTTCTCGGTGATGCAGTTTTAATCAGAATCAGAAACATGTATTTGTGTGTTAGACACACGAAGAATTTGACTACGGATTTAAGGATTTAAGGATTTAAATGTAAGGATGCTTGGGTTGTTTAATTGTAGTTTACATTTCAGATGGCCAAACTCAAACATCTGGACTATATTAAAACAAACGCCAGGCCGAGGTGTCAAAATACGTCACAATTAAACTTTCTTTATAAGCAGACCCCAAATTACTTAGTGTATCTCATATTCTTAACTGTGACATACATCTGAGAGATCATGGCATGATTGGTTGGAAGAAAAATATAGTTCTGCTACACTTTATATCTGCCTTTTCGATATTTTTGTTGTTGTAGTTTTAACCTTTTAGGCTTCTAACAATTACTCAAAATAAACAATGAAAAGAAAGATGAAAGATGTTCAAAGGAGAATTTATGTTGGATATGTGCACGTCTCCATCGTTTCATCTTCAGGGGCCTCGAGCCACAAAGGTTTGGGACCCAGTCGCACCGCTGTGACTTTTTCTTGACGTTTCCCGTCTTGTGTTTGTCCTCCAGGCACCAAAGAAGGCAAAGAGGAGGCAGGCAGCCGGAGGAAGTGGTTCCTCCAACGTGTTCTCCATGTTTGAGCAGAGCCAGATTCAGGAGTACAAAGAGGTGAGCTTCGTCCGGCCGCGCGGCGACGCTCCATCGCGACGGGGGCTCCTCATTTTCTTCCTCTGCATGAGCATCGGGAAGAAACAACAGACGAGATCGTGGATAGACACGCAGATGGAGAGAGTGACAGAATTAAAGCTGCTGTAGTTTCAGGGAATTCTCTTGGACCAGAATTAGAGTTTGCTAATGCAGCTCTTGGATCCATTTCCACAGCAGTTGCTATTCTGCATGCAGCTCATCTTCTCCCCTGACAATTCAATGAGCACAGGAATGTCATGAGGAGGAGCCCCGAAATTTCAGTCACCATCTGAAGCGCTCCATATTTAGTTCCCTATTGAGGCCCCCAGGTATCACTCAAACATCTTCTTAAGGCTGAAATAAGCAGAACAACTGGACCTCAGTTGTGGCGGAGAACTGAGGATGTGTGTTTAATATCTATTAGACGTTATTTGACGAGCAGAAAGAAAGAGTAACAATGTAAAGTGTAAAATGCGGGTGTTGGGGTAAGGTCAGTTCAGGAAGATTAGATTTTATAAAGACATGTGACGCCAAGAGATTGGATCAAGATGCTGTCTGTGTTTTTAATATGTTGTCACGGGATACGTGCTGGCGATAGAGGAAAGATGCCTCCTGCGATAAGTGATACGGCCGTCTTGAGTGACACTTTGGGAATGTGTGACACGATAATTTCGCCGATCTTAGCAAGTTGTGGTAATATAGCAGGGATGTGTTTCGTATCTGTCAGAGCGAGAACTATGTGTGTGTGTGTGTGTGTGTGTGTGTGTGTGTGTGTGTGTGTGTGTGTGTGTGTGTGTGTGTGTGTGTGAGAATGAGAGGGAGCAAGAAATAGGATGGCAGGGGGGGCGATGTCAAGTGAGTTTAAGTTCAAGAGGTTACGTTTCAGAGTGGATCAGACAGCTGTTCCCTAATGATGCTTTCCCAAATTAACATGTAAGGACAGACTCAGGGATACCCCCCCCCCCTCCCCTCCCCCACCACCTCACCCTACAAGGCCCCTACAGTCAGAGGGGACTTTTTTTTTCGGGGTGCAGCATTTTCTTTTTCCGTACACAGCGTACTCACCCGCTGAGGACAGCAGGGTCCCTGGAAGAGGCCTCTCCCCATCGGTTGTAAGAACTTCCTTCGTGTTACAAACACTCTGCTTCTCCTCTTTGCAGGCTTTCACAATCCTTGACCAGAACAGAGACGGCATCATCAGCAAAGATGACTTGAGGGACGTTCTGGCCTCAATGGGTGAGCGGTGGCGGGATGAACCCGCAGTGGAAGAGCATGCGTGGGCGACTCCTTCCGGGCTCTCTTTACTGATTCAAATTTCTTTTTGGATGCCGTTCAGGCCAGCTGAACACCAAGACTGAGGAGCTCGACGCCATGATCAAGGAGGCCAGCGGCCCCATCAACTTCACCGTTTTCCTCACCATGTTCGGAGAGAAGCTGAAGGGTGGGCCTCCCATTTTCTGTTTCATACATTATCCACATTACACTGGAAACAACAAGTACATTCACTAGACAGAGGACTCTTCCGAGGTACTTGTACTTGAGTGTTTTTATTTTCCGCTACTTTAAACTGCAAAAAGTTTGTACTTTTTGCGCCACTGTATTTATTTTCAACAATAGTTACTTTTAAGATTTCGTATACAAAAGACATGATGCATTCTTATAGATTAGAAATAAGGTCTCCTGCGACCAGCTGCAACATTAAATGGCTGCTTACATATTAATAGATCAACATGTTAATGAACCAATTATATAGAAATATGCACACTAGGTACCTAACATTTTGAATATAGAGGCTCTGGCCCAGGGGCCCCCTCTCCTGTTTGGCCCCTGGTCATTTGCCCAGTAGGACGTTCAGTGGACTCTTACTCGCTTCTTCGTCTTCTTCGCGGGTGTAAAGATGGACTAACCACTCTCTCTCCTCCTCAGGCGCTGACCCCGAGGACGTTATTGTCACCGCGTTCAAGGTCCTGGACCCCGAGGGTACTGGAAGCATCAAGAAGGAATTGTGAGCAATCTTTTCAAAAAAGTATTTAAAACTTCACCGCACATGTCCAATTCATTGTTTGACTCGTACGATCTGTTCGCTCCCTCCAGCCTCGAGGAGCTCCTGACCACTCAGTGCGACAGATTCTCCAAGGAAGAGGTAAAATGACTGCAGAACTTCATGTTTTTGTCAAACTGGTCTTATATTTAACATATTCTGAAGCGCTAATAGTCAAGACAATCATCCAGCTGCACCGTACAGATTTGCAGAGGTCCAGTGTCTCAAAAACATGGTGCATTCTTATAAATATGAGTCATATAATAGCCATGCTGAATATCCATCCCTAATTCTCCCCCTCAGATCAAGAACATGTGGGCCGCCTTCCCCCCAGATGTTGCCGGCAACGTAGACTACAAGAACATCTGCTACGTCATCACCCACGGAGAAGAGAAGGAGGAGTAAAGAGACCGCGAGAAGACAAGAAATACAACAATCCCTTTGCTTTTCTGCCTTCCCTGCCCCTCTCCTTTCCTCCTCTTCCTCCCCTCTTCTGTGTAAAAAAACCCATGTGCTCAGCCGTTCGTGGTCAAACCAAAGACTTGTCACACTGGCACATGAGCGGGCTGCCGCCCATGGGGTGTCTGTTTGCTTATGGGGAATAGGGGTGAGTCCCAATAAAAAGGATCCTGTGACAGCATTTCCATCCGCAAGCTTTTCTCAAAAACCTTTTCTTTCCTTGCAACCGTCTCGTGTCTTCTCCCCTCTGTCTCTCTGAGGCGTGTGAATGAACTGCTTCCCTCAGCATCTGAGGGGAGGTCAGGTTAACTACTGGGAGGAGGGAGCACGCGAGGACCTCATTCCAAATGTTGAAGATGTCCTCTTGTGTGTAAGAGGGGAGGGGAGGGAGCGCAGTTGCAGGTGAGAGGGGGTAAAGTTGCCTTCCTTAAAGCGACGACAACTTTTCTTCCTTGAAAAGTGGGAGAGAAAAAAGAAAGAAGAAAAAAATGACTGAAGGAGGGGAGGGAAAGGGCCGAAAGAAAACATTCAACTCTTCGATTTCTTTCCCTCCGCTCCTTCCTGCAACCATTAAATCATCTTTTTTCCCCCATAAGCTGGACTCTTTCCTCTGTAAAAAATAAAAGGGACAAACTGTGAATAAAATCTCTTTCCTTTTGTACAACAGTGTCTCTGTTCAGTGGCTCTGTGGGAGGAAACCAGTCTGGTGGAATAAATATCAAACCCCCTCTTGAATATACAGTGGAGCGTGTCTACATATGGATGTACTATTATTTAAATAATAATAAGTACATCATGTTTCCATGAATACGATCAACAGCTGATCTCACGGTTGAGTTCATCGCCATCACGCTGCAGAACATTGTTCTCATTTCAAAGACTGAGAAAGAAACATGATGATTTAATATATTATGGTTTATTACTCATCACAAATGTCATTATCAGCATCATCAATTAAATACATCAGTTGTAGATCTGAAGAAATGAATTCAATTAGCTATATGATTTGATTTCACTTTTGCCAGAGTGACAATGTAAACATAAGAAACACGTAAGATGTAACGGCGTGGGGAGAAAACTAAACACACGGCGGAAAAACGTTTTGCCTTCGCGGGAAGTCGTTCTCCATCAGCTGCGATCGAGAACGACGGGTTCAGGGCCGACGCAGAAATGCACAAAGGGCCCGATCGAAATGTATTGCTGGATTCCACAAGCTACAGCGAGGTTATTAGTTTTTTGATCGTCGAGGCGTCTCGAGCCCTCTTGAAATAAGAGGTCAGGAGGCGGGTTTGCATAGATTTGTTCAGGTTATGCTCACCGACACTACATTAATCCGTGCCTATGAATGCCCCGGCGTCAAAAGAAAGGCGGGGGGGGGGGGGGGGCGTGGCGTTCGTATATCTAACTGACGGCCGCGTAACGACCGCAAATGAGTGAAGCAACGATGCGAATGCAGGACACATGTTGGCCACAATTACACGAAAGTCCACCTTATCCTGAAACTATGAAAACAGTACAAGTTAAAGAGCGTCATAGTTTTTGTTTTGTTTTTTTGCCATCAAATGTGTTTACACTAACTCACCGGCACTCTTCATCGTATACTGATGGGGTTCAGTGCAGTTTAATGTGTGCATAAATATGTTACAGTACAGAACACCGAGTGTAAATAGTTAGGGAGTTAATCCAGAAGTCACCTTGAATGTTACGACACAACTTGGTGAGACAGACACTCAAGATTTCCAATTAAAGAACAATTCAAAACTCATAAATCACTTCTTAGTATATTACACAGTACGATTAAGACCGTCAACTACCACAGATTCGGTCTGTCTCGCCGTTTGTTCCGTCGGAGGCCCGTCTTTCTACCCACGCCTGTCTAATACTGCCCTGCAGTTCCCCGGAGCCTCGTGACCCTTACGTTGACCTCACCCACAGTGACGGTACAGTTCAATAAAAGCAGAGACATGCATCGAGTTTGTCGCGTGGAAGCAGAGGACTTGGCGTGGAAATAAAACCAATGGAAAATAAACACTTAAGATGATCCCCCTGCGACTGCAGTGGGTGTAGCCGGCCGTCGTTCCAGTCAACCAGGCGTCTCTTACTCACATAGAAAAATAGTCGGATGCAAAATAATAATAATAATAATTCATAATATACTATATTTGATTAAATTAACCACTTTGTACATAAATACACCAGAGCCCGAAGGTCAAAGATCAGAGGTTAATGCTACATTGGCACGTCTGGCACCTCCGGTCCAGTGGCTTCCTACGGGTCCTCGAGGCGGATCACTCAGTAGGACTTTGTGACCAAATCACAAGTGCAAAAATCTTCCTTCATTCTCGATTAGACACTTGAAATCACATTCTAATCGGTTAATGAACACGAGTTCTTACCCATGCCGAAATTTGGCGGGGGGAAAAATGACATACGTGGGAGTTTGTTCGTCAAAAGCAAAATAATATTCATTTTTACAGATTTGGTCTGCAGGACTCGTGCGCAGACCCTGCTGGTGCTGGGGATTGCAAGTTTTTTTCACGCAACCAGCTTCATCAATTATGTTGCACCTGCATTTTATGCAACAACAACAAAACCCCAAAAAATCAACCTGACACACAAATTTAAATAAAAACAAGAAAATTCTCCCTGTGTTTTCTTTTGTCAAAGACAACAACAACAAAACACCCGTACACTTCATGGTGCCTGGTTGTATTCTTAATGTTCTCCCTCGGTACGTCCGTGTACATCGCTCCATTTCCCCCTTTAGATTTATTCCACTGCGAGAAGAATTTGGGGGAAACCACTCGGGGATAGAAAGCAGAAACAAAGCAGCCAGAGGGAGACTGAAAACAGGGAGGCCACACAGAACAGGAACACATTTCACTACACTACTAACGCACACAACATTTAACATGACAATAAATACATCCTCAACAACACGACGAGCATGTCTGCCTTCAGTACCCGTGTTTGAGACGACTTCAAATGGTTTTCTTTTCTTTTCGTCGCAGGCATCCAGATAGCAAGTCCACGGAGGAGAAGCGCTGGGCGTGTGGAGCGCTGACGGGATCCTATGTGCTGGAGTTAGACTTCATATTTACAAACTCTATGGCACCAGAACTAGTTCTGCACAACCTTCAGTTCAATCTTCTGAGTCAGTGTTTCTCTAAACACTGCCAAGCATTAAAATAATAAAAACGAACTAATAATTTCAACAACAACAAAAAAACTAATAGAAATAAAGACTGTAATCTGTAATTTACAGCCTCTGCTCCAGTTGAAATAAAGGAAAATGTCTCCCATCTGACTAAAACTTGGTGAAAAAGAAAGCATGACGCGAGGGGCCAAAAAACCCCTCGGGGTGCTTTTTAAACTATGATCCAGTTTTCTCCACCATAGTCCTGGGATTACGTTAGGTTCTTGAAATGATGCGTTAGGAAGCCACTCCCCTTTTTACTTCTATTAATCACTCTCTGCGTGTTCCCCTGACCTCTTCCTATGTCCAGCGTCCCTTCTCATTGTCCTGGAATGACGAGTGGGGGGGGGGGGGGGACTAGGCCGAATCTCTTGCTGCTGCAGCTCCATTCTTGTCCTCGGCGTCTCCTCCCCCTTTGTCCCTTTTCTTCCCCCCTTTCTTCTTCTCTTTCTCGAGCCTCTCTTTATCCTTCCTGAGCCTCTCCTTTTCTGCCTTGTCCTTGTCTTTCTTTTCCTTCATTTTGTTCTTCTCGTCTTCCCTTTCCTTCTTCTTGACGTCTTTGCTCTTCTTCTTCTTCTTCTTCACCTCTTCCTCTCCAGTTGCGACGGCGGCCGGCGCTTCTTTTTTTGAATCTGCAATTGGCGGAAAAGGGGAGTTGTGCGCCGTCGGGGAGGGGATGGTGGGCGTGATTTGCTCAGAGACGATCTTCGGGGAGGGGGCTAGAGTGGAGGGTGGTGGTGGTGCTGCTGCTGCGCTTTGTGTTGGGGCCGAAGCAGCAGGCCGGCCCTGTGCGTCTCCTGAGGCCTGAGCAGGGCCACACGATGAGCCAGACGCACCTCGAACTAAGGGGCTCCGAATGAGGGCTACCGGTGCCCTCTGAACGGCCCCTGGAGGAATAGGTGGTTTACTACCGGGGCCTCGATCCGGGCTCGATGACTGATGAGTCAGGCCCTGCATCCCTGAGGGCCCCGAGAAGGAGCCCTTCTTGGTTTGGGAGTGGAAGGGAGCCTTGGACCTGCGGAAGCCAGGGAGCGAGAGGAGGCTGGAGGAGGCCCTGAGGGGTCCTGGCGCCGGGATGGAGCTTCCCAGGAAGGAGAAGCTGCCGCCGGAGCTGATGGAGGCGGCGCGGCGTTTGTAGTCGAAGATGGCCCTCGTACCGTGGAGGCGGCGGGCCGGCTGGTGGGTCAGCTCCCCTCTGGACTCCCGCCACTTCCTCACCTGGACGTCGCACTCCCTCTCGATGAGCGACTCCGTCACCGGGAGGATGATAATCTGGACGACACAGACAGAGGAAGTGATGATTACTAGACTGGGCACGACGGGACAAAGTGACTCAGAACTCGTGTTGCCGAGTAAAAACAGAAGCAGGTTTTGTTAGTGAACACGCGCTGAGACGAGAAGAGAAAGACACCCACCTCCTGTACCAATATGTCCTCTCTGATCGCGTCGGGTGAGATGTTCCTGAGGCGCTCCATGGTTTCATACATGCCCTGTACTTCCCGCAGTTTATCCACAGAGCCGAGGATCTGTTTCAGAAGCACCAGTCCCACACGAAACACTATCTTCACCCCTACAACCAAAGACCGACGTCAGGTTTCAGCAGAAACGTTTCTACTCAAGCAAGTAGTCAACCAAATAGAGGTAAATGTAGGTAACCTATACACGGACAGCAGCTGGCGCACATGGATATGACTGATACCTTCACAGAAGAACATGTCCCACACACGCAGGACACTGGCCCATGGCAAGGTCCGTGAGAAGATGCACATGAACCACTCAGTCATGTAGAGAATCGGGTCGATCTTGAACTTCTTGAGGTGACGGTACGCCATCGGACACGTACGCCGCAGCAGGGAGAAGAAGATCTCACCATCCAGCTGGATCGCCTCCTGAGTAGACAGAAATGATGGCGCAGATGAAGCCGAGAAAACTGACGGGATGGTCAAAAAGAAAAGAGTTGGTTCTGGCACTCACCAGTCCGGCGCTGTAGTAGCCGGGAAGATACTTCTCGCAAATCTGGACGAGGCACCAAAAAGCTTGCTGTAAAACCAGAAACCACAACAGTTAAAGTAATAATTGCACCGATAACTGCATCAAAAAATTAAAAACTGTGAGAAAACCTTCACTAGCTAAAGACTCATTTTAGAAGAAAAAAAACACCCAGCATCTTCAGTATCACATCGGATCAAAACGCCCTCACAGACACCCATTTATATCAGGGAGTGAATGAACTCAGGTTTCAAACTGTTAGATTCTGCAGGTCTGTGTGGTCACCTTGCTGTAAACATGTGGACTGAGCAAAGCTACTGCAACTCGAGTCCCGTCTGTAGCACGGACGCTATTTGCAGGACACCCTGTCGATTGTTTCAGTCTGGTCAGTGAAGTCTCAGCAGCATCGCTGCTCTGCTGTCTGCTTCTATTTTTAATGTCGTGCTTTGTGTCGTTTTCTCGCACGCCCACTCTCTCTCAATTAATGTTTCCAGCAAACAGGGAGAAACAGGAAGAGCGCTCCCGCTTTAAAACAAAAGCATAACGTGATAACTGATGAAGCATCGCTACTGAAAAACAAAACTGCAGCGGGCTGATGTTAAACTTGTTAACGCTCACTGGTCGGGAATCTAGTAAAATCCTGCAGTGGGTATTTGTCTTACGAAACAGTCGTGTGGGATGCGCTAACGTGTATGGAGGTGTTTTGGGATCAAGTAACACAAAAGTAAACTGTACGGTGCATTAGTGGCAGCAGAAAGACAACACAACTCAAAATTGGCACGTGTATTTGCGACGCTTTGTAAAGTGACCTAAGAAACCTTCCCACCCAGAGATAGCCAATCCCCTCGGTGGCTCAGCCCTCACCTCAGCAGGCATATGCATGAGCAGCACTGCGGCCACAGGAGCCTGGGCCTGGCAGTAGCCCTCTTCAGGCCGGTAGACGGTGTAGGCCTTCAGGATCCGGAACAGGTCCTGTTGCCTGCACGAAGAAAAAATACAATTATTAGGAAGGACCCAATCTGACTTTTTTTTTGTTTGTCCCGATACCGATATCGGTACCTGGGCTTTGAGTTTCGGACAATACCGATCCGATAGAAACTTTGGATTAATAATCTGTCTGCCTCGCTGTGTGGAGGTGACTGGATGACAAAACTAAATGTAACTAAATGTAATACAAAGATATCAATTAAATTAATAATAAATAATTAAATATTATAATAAAATAATAAATTGTACACCAGCAACTTGGTAAAAAAATCTTCAAATTTAAAAGGAATTAGGATTCAAGAGGAAACCCTTTTAATGCAGCAACCGCTTAGTCAAATCTTAAACGATAACCAAAACTCCAGTATTTAATGTATATAAATATAGAATTAAATTGAATAGATTGGCCCCATTGTCACCGATACCCGGTCCAGCTACTGCAAACTATTATCTGGTGGCCAAATCCACCAAGACACTCGAACAGGTGATGCACCTCTCGTTGACTCATGAGGAACAATGCATTTCAAAGCAACAGAAATCTGGTTAAAAAGTATCGGAAAAAATATAAATTGCTTATCCTATCCTGTCTTGGATTTTCATACTTTTCATTTATTTTGCCATTTTCAGTACCCTCTATTGGTATAATTTTCTTTATGTCATTGTCACATTTTAATTGTAATTATTCAACTGTCATTTATATATTATATTTAGATAATTTCTAATTAACACCATTGTTTTGGTTGTGTCAGCTACTCCAGGATCAAACACTAGCTGCTAATGCTGACATTACTTTTAAGATTGCAGTCAGTGTGCAGGTTTTCCTCTTGTCATGTGCATTTATTCGGATGTAAAAAAGGGTGTGGGCGGTTTTTTAATTAATTGTTTACCCGTGGCCACCACGAGCAGCAAACATCTCATGGAAGGGAAACTGTCTGTGGAGATCTTTCTCTATAATGTCCAGCCATTTAGCTTCTCCAGGCGCTCTCTCCAGCTCCTGCAGTAAAAGAAAAAATAGACACGTTTTCAAGACAATTCCCATTGTCTCATAAAATCAGTTTCCAAATTAGCCATCAACCCATCTTCAATCAACTGTATATAAAGAGAGAGAGAGAGAGAGAGAGAGAGAGAGAGAGACATACATTCAGGGATTAAGAGAGCAGACGAATAGAAGATCAAACTACATGTTCATATTTCCATGTAAGTGCATTTGTGGATGCACTTTCAGGACTATGATAATTGAATGTGAGCTATTAGTGTGAAAATGTGGTAACCATTGGAGATGTGACAAGAGGTTTGTGTAAAATGATATCCAAGTCCTGAAGATCTCCACAGCTGCAAGTATGAAGAACGTTAACAGCTCGCACTGACAGCACTTGCTCGGTTACAAAGGAAAACACCCGCCAGTGTGAAGTCACTCAAAGTCCATTAACTTTAGTTGGATGCCGGAGGCCTGAATCCATGCATAATTAACTGTACGATTGGATTTGATGACAGCATCTTTGACCTAATTTTTGTCATACTATTCACCCTATGTGTTACATTTTAAAATTGTATTAAAAAGAAACTTTTTTTTTTAAAAAGACCACATTGGGACCAGTGATACCTCAAATTTTCCCGGGTTGGCATCCAGGAGCTCTTGGCTGTTTGACAGCAGCTGCCAAGCTTTGGCTCTGAGAGAAGATGGAATCCCCTTCCTGCAGCGCAACTTCACCTTTAACGCACAAAAAGACATGCATGGCGTCAGCTCCGGCTACGTGAAGTATAACCAATCTAAGTATACAACTACTATATACGCTGTATGCTGAAGCGTACCTTCTGGAAGCGATGTTTGATCCATTTATCCCAGTTGCCGAACATATCAAGCCATTTTACCTCCCTTTGTCTGGCGACTTCAACTCGAACTTCCTTTTCACTGTAAACGTGAAAAATACAAAATGACTCACTGAACTGGGAAGTACTTTTTTCTTTTCACAGCTCTCTCTAGATGTTGCACTGCGATATGTTTCAACATTTGTGATTCTAATCTAGATGCATAAATGAATTAGCTCACACTCTTACGATGAATTGCTCAGATACAGAACAACATTGACCAGAATGCACTGCACACTAGTGACGGTAAATCAATGATATTTTAATTATTCAACAGGGGAAGAGCAATTAGCATTTCGGAAAAGTAGCAGTAATAAGGACAGAAAAGAGAGGAAGAGAGCAGACGGGTGTTAGAAGTGATGCCACAGAGACACACAGTCAGTACGTCTTGAGTCACAAATACGCTCTCAGCATTATCTGAGTCACACCAAGGGTAGATAAAGGATGGACAGATATGTTTAGAGCAGCAGAGAAGAAG